>NC_143053.1:187786969-188090000 GCF_052426305.1 Pelodiscus sinensis | reverse complement strand
GTCTATCCAACTAGGAATTCCCAGACCATATCATACCTAAATACAGGCAGTCCCCGAGTTATGCGGATCCAACTTATGTCGGATCCGCAGTTACGAACGGGGCTTTTCTCGCCCCGGAGGACGGGAGCGGCGGGACGCCCAGATGAGCCGCGGTCCCACCGCCCGCATCCTCCGGGGCGAGAAAAGCTGCTCCCCGTCTCCCTGGTCTGACCAGCAGACCAGGGAGACGGGGAGCAAAGCCTCGGAGGCCGCCCGCAGCGGGACAGCCGCGGCGCGCCTGGGCTGTCCCGCTGCAGGCGTCCTCCGTGGCTTTGCTCCACGTCTCCCTGGTCTGCTGGGGGGGGAGCGCAGCTAGTGCCCCCTCCCCTCCAGCAGACCAGGCTTTTCTGCCCATGACGCCTGGGGTAGAGCAGCTGGGGCACTGCTGGGTTGGTCCCGCAGCGCCGCTCCTCAGTGCTACTGGACCAACCCGGCAGCACCCCAGCTGCTCTGCCCCAGGCGTCCTGATTCAGCCGCTGCTGGTCAGTTTCAGCAGCGGCTGAATCAGGACGCCTGGGGCAGAGTAGCTGGGGTGCTGCTGGGTTGCTCCAGTAGCACCGAGGAGCGGCGCTGCAGGACCAACCCAGCAGCACCCCAGCTGCTCTGCCCCAGGCGTCCCCAAGTCAGCCGCTGCTGAAACTGACCAGCGGCTGACTACAGGAAGCCCGAGGCAGAGTTGCTCTGCCCCCGGCTTTCTGGAATCAGCCGCTGATCAGTTTCAGCAGCAGCTGACTTGGAGACGCCTGGGGTTCTTAAGTTGAATCTGTATGTAAGTCGGAACTGGCATCCAGATTCAGCCGCTGTTGAAACTGATCAGTTTCAGCAGCGGCTGAATCTGGACGCCAGTTCCGACTTACATACAGATTCAACTTAAGAACAAACCTACAGTCCCTATCTTGTACGTAACCCGGGGACTGCCTGTAGGTGTTTCTCTTACCTGTTCTTGAAAACCTCCATTGACAGGGATTCGACCAACTCCCTTGGAAGCCTGTTTCCACCTTCATAGTTATAAACTGTTTCCTAACATCTAACTTAAATTTCCCTTACTACCCTCAGTGAACATGGCAAACAATTGCTCACTGTCATCTTTATAACAACCTTCTATTTATTTGAAGATTGTCATTAAGTCTCCTTTCAGTGTTCTCTAGGTTAAGCATACCCAGTTATTTCAGCCTTTCCCCAAAGGTTGTATTTTCTGACTCTCTTATCATTTTTGTTACTTTCTAGATTCTCTCCAGTGTGTCCTCATCTTTCTTAGAGTTGTGCCCAAAACTGGAGGCCACAGTTTGTCCAACCCTTGGATCTAAATATTGTGAATTTAGCCAAAGGCATGCCTGAAAAGGGGGATTTATATTCAGTATATCTGAGTGAGTATAAATTTCAAAGTAGCCTGATCTGGAATAACTTGTTAGACCAGGGCTGCTCAACTTTGGAAGCCCCAGGAGCCACAAGGATACTCTCAGCTCATGTCAAGGGCTGCATATATATGCAAATAGCTTCCTTCACACTGACGGGCATGAATACAAAGCATTCCTCACAATGCCCAGGTGTTCCAGCACCTCTTTCTGGGGCGCTAGAAACACCAACACTCTGTATCCGTCAGTTCCAGCCATCCCTTCCGCTTGCATCTTTCAGTGCTTACCCGCCTGGGAGATGCCTTGCCATTGTGAAGCGTGTTCCCAGTGGAGGCCATGTTCAAAGGATCGCACCCGTGGGCCACATGTTGAGCCCCCGTATAAACCCAAACCACACCGCAGGCCGCAAACATATGGGCTGCGTGTTGAGTAGCCCTGTATTCGATTTTTCCTGTGTGTGTAGCTCATACATATCTGTACAGTTATTTGGCAAACAGTGTGGTCAGAAAGAAACAGTGTGGTCACAAATTTGTACATGTACCTACTTTGATACTTATCCCCTCAAGGCATTTCTGGAAAACACACATTTTGCTGAATGTAGAATGATCTTTGATTAAGACATATTCCATCTATTCACTAAATCACTATAGTCCTCCTTAAACAAAAATATCAGAACTTGTATGGATGACTTTTGGATAATGCAATACTTTGTCACTTTACTGTATATAAATATATTTTATATAAAATGACTAGGGATGATCCATAACTTAGACTTTAAAACTGCCTATCTTGTGGAAGAAGAATGCAGTCGTGTATATCAGTGCATTGGCCATAATAATCATGTTTAGAACAAACACATCTGATTACTACTCCCTCCACACCCAGATATATACTCTGATGAATACGAGAAGGCTAGTAATTTCCAATGTGCTGGTCATGCCTACAGATCTTCTAGTAATTTGGTGTTATAGACACAGATTTTGAAAAGGGAACAGCTGTGATGGGATTCTCAGAGTTGCAGAGCATCTCCTGAAAGAACTGAACATCATGAACTTCCTCTGAAATCAATGGAAGTGAAGAAGGATTAGATTAGTACTTTGTAGCATAGGAGTGGGCAATAATTTTTTGCCGGGCATCAGTTCAGAAAATTTTGAAGTGGCCCCGGGCTGCACCAGAAGGGGTGGGACCAAGATACTTCCCTGATTTCCCACCCACAGACCACGATTGGTCTGGGGGTGGGGGAGCACCTTTGCCCCCCCCTCCCCAGAGGTTCCATGTTGGTGCCTGCACCCATGCTCCTGGAGGTGGGAGGAAATTTTGCATGTTCCCCCAGGCTCTGATTGACCTGGGGGTAGGGAACGCATGAAGTCTCCTCCCACCCTATCAGGAGTGCGTGCCACGTCAAAGCACCGAACACTACTCATAGGCTGGTGGCAGGGCTGAGGAAAATGTGCATGCTCCCCTGCCCTCAGGCCAGTCAGGGCCTGGAGGTGGGTGGAGTGTGTGAAGCCTCCCTCTACCCTGCCAGGAGCACATGGCACTTCTAAGCACTGCATGATCCTTGCAGGGTGGGGGCAGGATAGAGGAAACCTTGCGCACTCCCCATGACCCCAGGCCTGATTGTCTTGGAGATGGGGGAAAGCGCAAAGCCTCTTCCTACCTTGCCAGGAGTGTGTGGCACTTCTAAGCACCGCATGCTCCTTGCAGGGTGGGGGCAGGGCGAAGGAAACTTTACATGCTCCCAAGCCAGTCGGGGTGGGGGCAGGGGAGCATGCGAAGCCTCCTTGTGCCCTGCCAGAAGCACATGGGGCTTCTAAGTGCTGCACACTCCTGGCAGTGCAGAGGAAACTTTATTGCACTTCCTCCTGCCCCCAGGCCTTATTTGGCCTGGGGGCAGGGGAGTGGCAGGGTCTCTGCAGGCTCGATCAATCAGCTTGGTGGGCTGGATCCGGCCTGCGGAGGCCCTTTTGCTCACCCCTGTTGTAGGGGGTGACTTAGACCTCAGAATCTTTCCCCAAATTGACTTATGGTTTTGGAAAGCTTATAGCTGCTTGAAGGATTTGGCCAGACACCAGAAAAGTTAGATGTCCAGCTCAGTGCATATTCTACATGATGTGCAATAGTGAAATTTCTAGATACAGGTTTGGGTTTTGGATAGCCTGTAGATTTTTACAGTCTGTTATATAAAATGGGCAAATTTCTAATTCATATTGCTCATCTGAGATGAAATAACCTTTGTGTAAAGGATTGATTGCTTTGATATGGAGACACAATGGCGTTGTCCCCCAGTTTGCTAGGTATGACTGAATGTCTTAAAAAGAAGCATACCCACCCTCTCCTTGACTGTCTTTCCTCAATCTAAATCTTCACCTATCCTTGAGCCTGAATCTTTTTGAATTTTGGAAAATATATACAGTAATATATAAAGAGTAACATGTTGGAAGTTTCCAATATAACACATTCCTACCCCCATGCCTACTTCTTCTTTGCTGTGTGATTTCATGGGGTAGAAGGGTGAGACCTTGGGGCTCAGTACTCTCATGGTGGAGTCACATCTCTAGATGCTGATTAATTCTCCCCTCTGATAGTGGATTGTTTTAGAGCATGGCTGTGGCTACCATCATCTGCTCAAGTCTCATTTTCTGTCAGTAGGATGGTGACCTGCTTATCGATGATTGTATGATTCTGTTTCTTTTTTGCAATAAATAAGCCAGTGCAAATTTATTCATGTATTTCATTCTGTGTGATTGTAGTAGTCACTAAGGGTGCATGTACATAACGCAGTTATTTAAAAATAACTGATGTTATTTTGAAATAACAATGCGAGCATCTACACAGCAATTCCGTTATTTCAAAATAGTTTTGAAATAACAGATGGCTTATTTAGAAATCTGTAAACCTCTTTTCATTAGGAATAACACTTCCTCTGAAATAGCTATTTCAGAATAGCAGTAGTGTGGACACTCCACTGCTGCTATTTTGAAATAGCTCCTCCCTAAAGCCATTCAAAGTAATTACTCCCCAGGGCCTCCTGGGGCTCTAATTCGAGGTAGCACTTCCACATTAGGGAAGCCTGCCTTGGACTAATTTTGAGGCTTCCCTGTAGTATAGACATGCTATTTCAAAATAAGCTATTTTGGAAAAACAATTCTGAAATAGTTTGTTTTCAAATAAGAGTGGTGTGCAAACGTCCCCCAAAGAGGATATCAGAAAGGAGGGTCCATGTTTCATTTCTTCAATAGTTAAAACATCTTGGATTCGAATGTTTCTGCTAAAGGTTGTTCATTTCTCATATATGCCAAGCTTTTCAATAATGGTTGCCTAGAATTAGACTCCTATGTCACCCATATTTAGGTACCTAAATAAATGGCTTGATTTTTCAAAAGTAGTGAGTGCTCACATCTGCATTAACTTCATTCTGCACTGGTAGTGATCAGCATCTTTGAAAATCAGGCCATTTGTTCATGGGCTTAAAGATGGATGCAGGAGCCAAAGTTTAACTGCCACTTTTGAAAATTTTGGTCATAATGCCATTCTCAGTTGCTATGCTTGTTTATACTATAGTCAGAAGAGAAATTACATGTTCTGAATATGACAGTCAGAATAAAGCAGGCGAAAGAGGCAGCAACACTTAATAATAGGTGCGAGTTATACACCAGATTAAACATTGACTATATTGGGCAGAAATACAATTATGCACCCAAAAGCAAATTCCTGATTCATTGACCACTCCTTCCTCAAGCGTGTGCACAGATTAATGAAAATAAAAATGACGTGAGTTCTGCTACTATGACTATAGGCAAATGAAAAGAAGCTTTTGTGAATGCAGAGCTTTTTTCCAAAAGATATGGGGCTCTTTGAGTTTTATGGAAAAACAATATTTAATGGCTTAAGTAGTAAGTATCTTTCATTTTTTAAAAAAGTACAGGATTAAAAATGTATTTCAGCAGCAGATGAAGTGACCAGAAACAATCATGTGAAAAACAGAAATTCTTCAAGTGGCAGTCCACATAGATTCTGCTTTGTGTGACTGGGCCTCATGAGTGCAGGGGTTGATATCACATTCATTGAGTATGTGTACACCAAGAGTAGAATCTATGTGTACAATACGTCTCATTGCTCGTTTCACAACTGTACAGCAAGGTACATAACCATTCTTACCAAATTCTACAAGGCTTCTGTGGAGATTTTTTTTTTTTCAGAAATCCAGGTGACTTTACCGTCGAAAGATTGTCATAAAACAAACTTATGTATGTTTATGTATGCATTAGTAAATCTGGAGGAATCTTTCTTGAGGGGGAGGCAGGAGTGCATGGACAGAATAAGGGGGGGCACAATCCTCAAAAGTTTGGGGGCTATTGGTGTGAACAATGGAAAATAATTTTTCATTTTGAGTATTCACATCAGTTCCAACTGAAGTGTCCTCTAAGTGCTCCATATAATTTTAACACCAGATATCAAATACTTAACATGCCAGCTAACTTTCTGCAGATATTTGCTCCATAACTGCTGATCCTACCACCTAGAGCCTCTAAGTGAAAATATGATCGGTTTTTAAATAGTATCATACTGAGATACCAGCTAAACAACATAATAAACTCTGCATCTATTCTGCATTCCTTATGCACCCAGAATTCTCAGTTAATTCTCTGGGAGTCCTGTGTATTAGCACTGCAGGGTGAGGCCCTCTGTAAACCTGAAGCCAGATTCATAACCTGAAATCACATTCAGTGCTTGGAGCTAGCAATATCCAAGGAACTGATGAAAAGTTTATTTTATTTTAAATTGTTACCAGTTGCTACCAGAGTTTTCCTTGGGTGTTGTTGACGTGCAGAAGCTAATCTTTTTCAGGAAAGCATAAGGAATGAAAAGGCAATATTAGAGCGAGAGCTGTGTAAAACTTTCATAGTAAAACATACAGCAGACATTAAATCTTAAATTTAGGTTTGTGAACCTGAGCTGATAACTGTGTTTGTGATGAAACCTTGTAAGACTGAGGGTGCGAATACACTGCACCGGTTTTCCGGAAAATGGTCTTCATTCCGGAAAAACTTTACTAGCGTCCATACAGCAATTGCATTATTTTGAAAGAAAATGAAAATAACTGAGGGCTTTTTCTGACATTGGTAAACCTAATTCCACAAAGAATAACACTTCTTGTGAATGAACAACAAGATGTCCTGTGGCACCTTATAGACTAACAGATTTATTGGAGCATAAGCTTCCATGGGAAAAGACCCACTTAGCTCTTTCAGAAGAGGGTGTGTGTGTGGACACTCCACAGCTGCTATGTTGAAACAGCTCCTCACCAGGGCCATTCTAAGTTATTCCTCCCCAATGCCTCCTGGGGCTCTAAATCGAGATAGTGCGTCCACATTAGGGGAGCCTGCCTCAGACTAATTTTGAGGCTTCCCTGTAGTGTGGATGCTGTATTTCCAAATAAGCTATTCCAGAAGATATCTTCTGGAATAGTTTTTTCCAAAATAAGCTTACAGTGTAGACGTACTAATGCATGATTATTGAAACATGGCAGAGACTGTCTTTTGCCCTGTGTATGCTGGAAGTGCCTCATTGTCACAGAGTGGGGAACCTTTTTTCTATCAGAGCTCATTGACCCACAGAAAAAATCAGTCAGAGGACTCACACAGGCCCATAGGGCGAAGATCATGGAGGCTCTGGGCTTCACCTAGGCTCTGAGGTGGGGCCAGAAATGAGGAATTCAGAGTGCAAGAAGGGGCTCTGGAGTGGGGAAAGAGTTCGGGTGGCACAGGAGGAGGGGAGTGAGGGCTCTGGCTGAGATTGTGGGTCTTGATGAGAGGCTTGGTGTGCAGGAGAGGGCTTGGGCTGGTGCCAACGGGTTTGGAGTGCAGGAGCAGAGCCAGAGCTTGGGCAGGGGTTTGGGGTGCAACTGTAAGTGTGGGCTCCTGCTGGGGATATGGGTCAGAGATGGGACAGGTGTTTTGGGTGTGGTACGAGGTCCAGTTTGGGCTCTGGGGAAGAGTTTGAGTGTGGGGGGGACTCAGGATTGGGGTACAGGATCTTGGAGGGGGAGAGGCTGTAGGAGGGGGTTCTAACTAGGAATGCAAAATCCTGTTTAATTAGTTAACTGGTTAAACATATTTAACTGGTTAAACAATTAAACAGGGGTAAATAGGGGAGTTGCTCCAGCCCATCACCTCCATGGATGGGGGCTGCTCCACTCACATCCCTAGTTTCAACATGGGGCAGGTGTTGGGATGCAGGAGAAGCTTCTGGGTAGAGAGTCTTCATGGGTGGGCCTTATCTTAGGCTGCTCCTGGTCAGAAGTGCAGTGGGCCTGTCCTGGCTCCATGCTGCTCCTGGAAATGGCTGCTAAGTCCAGCTCCTAGACAGAGGGGCCAGAAGGTTCTGCACATGCCCATACCCATAGGCACCATGCTCGCTTTGAGTTTTTAGTTCCACTGGCTCCCAGGATATTTAGTGTGAAGTTTTAAGTAGTTTCACCCGAAACAAATAAGTACTAGAGCTGATAGGGATTATTTTTCCAAAGGAAAAGAATTTTGTTGAAAATCAGACCTTTTAAAATTTTATTTGGTTAAAAACAATCTGTACATTTTGTTTTCTTTAATTTTTTGTGGTTTTTTTTATCCAAATGTCCAGGGCTTGACAAACTGTGGCAAAAGCCGCTTGCCAGCCCTGCACTTGCATGCGCAAGAGCCACATTGTGCATGTGCGCGCTGCCGGTAAACGGGGCGCCGGGCTGAAATCTACTCGCCACTTTTGAGTAGATTCAATAGATTGTCGAGCCCTGCAAATATCTATCAAAATTATTACTGAAATGTAATGACAAATATTATAAATTAAAACATTTCAAAAATTTGAATAATGTTGACAATAAAAAAAGTTGTGTGAAAAATATTATGGAAAATTCAAAATTGGTCTGTCTTGAGCCCTGCAATATGGAAACCCTTTCAAAATTTCATTAAGTGTATTTCATGACTATATTCCGTGTGAGGCACTCACAGCGTTACAAATTGCAAACATCCACCCCCATTTAGGTAAAATGATGCAGCAAGGATCACCTTAAAGATATATTCCTGAAATCCACACTGTGGATGGTGGTGGGTTTTGAACTACAGTGCTTCCCATATTTTTGTTTTGATGAAGCACTTGAATATAGGCCCAATGGAAGAATGGCTTCCAAAACATACCACGTACCTCAGCAGGAAATGCAGTAGTGCTAATGTTTTGCCAAATTTCTACTCTTATGAAGCTGAACACCTTTGCCCCACCCCTTCTCTGAGGCTCTGTTTCACCCCCCACTCGCTCCATACACCCCACTATCAAGAGTGCGTGCCGTTTCGGGAAGGTAGTGGGGCAGCAGCCGTATGCTCCAGGATGTGGCTTGCTTTCCATCCTGTTCCCCGGACTATCAGGGAGAAAGGGGAAAGTAGGAAGGAAGGATGCTTACTGGTCAGGTATGAGAAGCATGCATGGAATGCAAGTACTTTCCCCTCCCTCCTTGATAGTCCGGGGAACAGGATGAAAAGCAAGCCACATCCTAGAGAGCATGGCTGCTTCCCTGTACCTTTCTGAAATGGGGCCCTTGACCGCTATTGCTTCTCTTCTCCACCCTCCCTCATTCATTTTCACTGACCTGCCTCAGACCCCGGAAGTGTGGGAGGGAATGAGGGCTCTAGCTGGGGGTGTGGGCTCTAGGAGTGACATGGGTGGCAGGTCAGACGCCTGCCTTAGCCCTACTGTGCTGCTGACTAGACTTTCAATAGTCCATCTGGTGCTGGCTGGAGCTGAGAGGGTCCCTTTTTGTCTGAGTGTGTGGTCAAAAACCTGACACCTAGCAACCCTAATGTGTTCCCATGACATACATAAAATAGTATATTTATATTATAAAACTACTAATATTGTACAGAGCAAACATGTGAGCTGTTGAATTTTAAAAGCTAGTAGTTAGTATTTAAGACAACAGATTAAGAGACCATCTCTTGAGTTACACTGTATTATAACATCGTATTTGCATGTGAATTCCCATTGTGGAATCCACTTTTGCAACCTCTGTGTGAATAGAATCAAAATTACACCGCTTATCCTGACAAGAAAGCCAACTAAATCCAAAGAGAAATCAGAGCCTTGTATTACAATCCTCCTATTTAAGAATCGTGTTCTTGATAAAATAAATACTTTTCTACTTTGCGGAACACAAATTATCACCACTCATCAGAGCCCATGTTCCGATTACTGTAAAATATTAAAGAAAATTGTGTCCAAAATTAATTAATTACTTTCTTGTGGTTGTATTCAGGGTTTATATCTATATACTGTATTAGTGTGAAAGGCTATTCACATAATAGAAAGCATTCTTTTGTACCATGTACCACTCCAGTGGACACCAACTGCAAATGCGTAGGTGAACAGGACTTACTTTTTCAGGTGAAATGACTTATGTGACTAGGCACTTGCAGGATTGTAGTGTAAAGCAAATAACCTTGGTAAGTCTTCAGTAAACGTAATGGAATCATAAATGTCTTTTTCTGTTGGCAAGAAATTACAAATGGTAAAGCATATTTAAGTAGTAGCTTCAGATTTCAGGCTGTGGGTTCTTGCACTCACAAGTAAATCACTTTATGGATAGACTTCTAAATCGCACAGGGTGGGATGGAACAGCATATCTATTTCTTTGGAGTTTTTAATGTTATGAGAGAGTCCTAATGAAGACTGATGTTTTAGGGTTTTTTTGGAGAAAGTTTAATTGGAGGTTTAGTTTATATGAGGTTATTGTGGGTTAACTGCTGATTTTAATTGGATTCTCTTTCTCAGTATCTACTGAAGACTCTTAAGACTATATAGATAGGTATTATTTTATTTATTTATTTGCATAGTTTGCATGTATTTGGTTTTTAAATGTAAATAAATAAAAACACACTGCTTGGGCCAAATTTTCTCCTGGTGTAAGTTGACTGATAAAATGATGTCAAATCACACCTGCTGAGAATTTTGCATTATAGTAGAATCTGAGAAATATGAACACCAGAGTTATGATCTGGCCAGTCGACCACACTCCTCATTTGGTACCAGAAGTACACAAATCCAGTAGTAATAAAATATTTAAAAAAGAAAATACAGTGCAGTAATGTATTCAAAAATGTAAAATGTGAAACAAAATAAAGGGGGAAGCAGTTTTTTTCCTTCACACAGTAAATTTTCAAAAGTATTCCCCAGGTGTTCCTAACTCTGAGGTCCTACTGTATATTCTTAGGATGTGTGTTGTTTGATTTTGGGCTGTGACTAAGTCAGCTGCAATACCACTCTAAAGAATAGTGAAAGAGAAGTGGAGATAGGGCTCCAGCTTTGGAATGTTTCTGTGTTCAGCAAGGCACATAAGAGCATGTTCAACTTTAGGGGCACACGTGGTTAAATGCTTTCTTGAATCAGGGCCAAAATTATTATTGCTAAAGAGAATACTGACTGACTGAATGTCTGTATATCTAACGTGTTATGCCTATCCTCATGAAATCTAGTGGTGGTATCATAATTCATGATGGTGTGTCATATCTTACATGTGCATCTTCCAAAATGACAGCACAATCTGTTGGACTATGTGTATTGTAGAAATGTGAATGTTAAGTGGTAAGCATCACCCTCACCAGGTGATGCTTAATGGCTATGGTCTACCGAAGGCCTGGCCAGAGGCTTGCTCTGGCTGGGCTCGCTGTCCCGTAGGCAGGGGACAATCCAGACCACCAGGGCTTGAGCAGCTCCCTGCCCACTTATGGTGTGGCACGGTGGGCCCAGCCTAGCCAGAGCAGCTCACTACCCATGGCACAGCGTGGCAGGCACAGCGTGGCAGGCCCAGCCTGGCTGGAGCATCCTACCGTGCTACAGGTGTAGGGAGCTCCAGCCACCTGCCCGTTCCCATTTAAGCATTTAACTGGTTAAATATAACATTTAATTGGTTAACTGATGAAATGAGATTTTTACATCCCTAGTCTTATTGTATCTTTAAATTTGGCAGGAGAGAGTAAAAGGAGACGTTCTAGGAGGAGCTGTGTAGTGAAGCAGAGTCTGCAAAACTTGATTGCAAAAAGTGATCCTCTCTGTGATTTTTTTCGTTGTTGCACTATGCCAGCTGTTTCTAAAGTGCCTATGAAATATTCATTTTCAGTCCTCTTCCATTTCAGATAAGAGACACACTCACTTTGTGGTTTCACTGGTGAATGCAACAAGTTGTGGCCGGTCCATGAAATTAAAAAATCCTCTGAGGTGTATGAGCCTTGTAGAGATACTCTTAAGCTGTGCTATTTGTTAAAGTGCCATTTATGTAAACACTCATCAGTATTCAGCTAGAAAAGATTAAAGATACAAAGCCATTAAAAAAAAAAAAACCTTTCACTATCTACAATGTGCTTGTTACCTTTTTAAGAAAAATAATTCTTCCGTTGGTTTTCTATTTTTTGTCTGCCAACTTTTTAGGGCATTTGGGGAATGGTAGGAACGAGTCTGCTCCATTCGTATTAAAAAACAAAACTTCCTTTGATGGCTTAAAACACAAATATACATTTAAAGAAACTTAATTTATATCAGCAAAGAAACATCTTTGTCTATCTGGGTATTCCACTGGACCCTCCTATAACAAGTATTTTTTTGGCCATCTCAATGTAGAAATCAGAATTGGAATGGAAAATGAACATCCTTCTTAAGGTAGAGTTTTGGGGAATGTAGGGGAAGCTTTACTGTCCATCTTGTAACTTTATTATAGGTGAATTCCCCTCTCTCTCACGTGTATGTGTGTGTGTACATATGTATAATAAACTGATTGGAACATTGAGTCTGCAGAGATCTAGGGTTAAAATATAATAACATGCATTTTTCTTTTTTTTCTTTTTCTTTTTTTCTTTTTCTTTCTCTCTAGGTATGGGAAAATTGTATCCACAAAGGCAATTCTTGACAAAAACACAAATCAGTGCAAAGGTATGTGCAGAGTCCTCCCGATGAGTTCGGTGTCTTTTTCCTGATTGACTGGTGTTCCAACCGCCAAGGTTCGGGCTCCGACTGTGCAATCAACATAATGTACAGTATATTGCAAACATATTTAATAATGCCAGTGCTATGAGTTGTATTTTCCAGTAACATTGCTCATTAATTTTTTTCATTAACAAACAAAATGAGAATCGCAAATCAGAACAAGTATCAAATTGCTTCGGTAGAAAAGTAAATTACCTTCTAACCACATAGCGTTGTCTGATTTGAATGATATCATCAGTGATGCAAATTGATTTCCTATATAAAAATGAGAAACCCCTGGGAAAACTTTCCTAAGCAAAACCTGGTTTAATTTTTCTATTCTATAAAGTCTCAGACTACATTAGTGGAAGAAGAAAATATGCACTGTGGCACAACATTGATAATAAAATTGTGACAGTGATATGAAAATGGTTCCTCTTATGCTTGCAGTTTTGCATTTTTAATTTCTTTGCTAATATTTAAAAATATTGTGTTTCTTTTAGTGAAATAGTGTGCACTGTGGAAGTGTGGTATTTGTGTGTTTCTCCATCTTTGCCTAAATAGATACATATGTACACATACCGAGATTTCTGAAGACTAACATTATTTATTGTTGATCAGTCTGAAGGTCCGTCATTTTCATGGGTGGGACTTTCACTTTACCAGAATGTTAAGTTCTTACTGTGGAGTCCATTTCCCTTCAGGATAAAATTGGAGTTCCACAGCTAGTGAATTGTGGAATCTTTATGGACTGATGTCTAATTAAATTTGTCTAAAAAAGAATGGTTTCTGGAGAGAAAGCATTCTCCGTGTAGTCCTGGTTAGAAAAGTGTTGTGGCATCTTAGAGTAGCAAACTACTTCTTAAGTGAAATATAAGAGCAGAAATATGGAAAGAAACTTGAGGAAAAAGTGAGCAGGAGCAAAATCCTGCCAATGTTACAAGGTATGCTCAGTAACTGGCAGAAGAGGCATATAAAGTTTCTTGCCCTATAACCCATGCAGCAGCAGCAGTGGATAGCCACACAAGGGTATGTTGGGAAGAGAGACTTAAATTCTACCCTGACAAAACCATTGTCCCAACAAGGCTTGGTCTCCTACCAGGTGCATGTAGTTAGGCTCTGGGAGTTATTGTATACACCTTGTACTAGGCAGCATACGCAAGATGAGGTGCTTTCTGCTTTAAAATTGAGAGCAGTGTCTATCTCACCAAGCAGTCTGACATGATGGTGCCTTCTGTTCATCATTGCTCTATCGTTTCCACCAACCTTTTCAACATCATGATGAGCTGCAATACAAGGAAAGGATGCAGCAGAAAAATACAAATGTGGAAGGAAAAGGGTGCAGAGAGAGAGAAAGAAGAGAATGGAAGGAGTTCATCTTCTGTCTTTTGGGGTTGTTTTATTCTGTTATAGCAATAGATGCTATGTAATAATGAAAATATGAATATAGTAGCATTTGTTTTCACTATAGTTTACAGAAAGGAAAAAGTGAGACACATTTGTTCATATTTTAGAGGAAGGATCTTTATGGCATCAGTAGTACCAATGAATGATCATAAACTTATTTACAATAGATGGACTTATTTACAATTGATGGCATGGACATGGCAGATATGGTAAGGATGAGCCAGAGGTGCTTACAAAAATAAGATGGCCAGTCCAGTAGGCATACCAGTCTGTAATATTACTGAGCACAGCCCACTTCTTCAGATGACTGGAGTTTTGAGTTTAGGATGTGCAGACCCAAAATAAATAGGAGAGAAGGTGGGGGTGGAGGGAGACAGGGAGCAGAGGGTATAGAAAATCAGGAAGGTAGAGGGGAATCAGTAAGTATCTGAAGATTGGGTAGTTAAAACGAAGCAGATAAGAATCAAAGTCAATTGATAGTATCCTTCCTGACAGGAATCTTTGCACCTTCATTGAATGTTAGGTTGTTAGTGTCCCAACCATCCTTCATCACAATTGAGTCCATTAGTGTGATAACTGAATTTGCGTATGAACTCTAATTCCAGTGCTTTTTTGTGTATCTCTCTAGTAGAATTGCTTTGTGACAGCCACTTGAAGATCTTTTAACAGTGATTAGGAAGATTAAAGTGTTCCCCAACAGGTTTCTGTATGTTCCCTTTACATTTATCTGATTTGCGTCCATTGATTCGTTCCTGCAGACACTGTCCAGTTTGTCCAATATATATAGCAGTGGGGCATTGCTAGCATTTGATGGCATAGATCAGATTACTGGATGTGCAGTCAAATGACCTTTTGATTTGGTAGCTTATGTTGTTGGCTCCAGTAATGAATTCAGTAGCCTGTTTTTGCTTACAGACAATCCCCCAACCTGAATTATTTCAGGTAACCATGCCACATAACCACATAATAAGCATCCAGGAACCCAGCCCTGCAACCAAACACAATGCCAACTCTGACCACATATCTATACTGGCGAGTTCATCACTGGAGCCAACAACATAAGCTACCAAATCAAAAGGTCATTTGACTGCAAAAATCATTCTGTTGTAGAACAATATAAAAAAATCAAGCACAGTCAAAACAACATAGCCAAAAATCACTGAACAAATCAGGGAACAATCACGTATTGAGTGTAATGAAAAATGGCCACACAATTCATACAGATGTTCAGACTCAAAAGCCTGATGTATAAGTTGGAGAATTTTGCCATTTTTGCTTTTCTTTCCACGCATTTGCCTTCTGGGTCCAGTGTATTTGCTGATTTTGAAAGTTAGGGAAAATTATATAAAAGAAGCCATTCAAGAGAAGCATTAATCTTAAGTACATTGGCGCTTCTCTTTTCAGGGTTTTTCCCTCCAACTGGCTTTCCTTTGATAGGGCTACATGTTTAAAGCAGAGGGAGTGAGTAATGGATGTTTCAAAGTACAGTTTCCCATACCTCATAGCAATGGAATACAGAACAGTTAATCTGCCAAATATACAAGCCTATTCCTTGATGTATGAATTACTGTCATCTGCATCTGCCTTTCCAGACTCTAATGGTGTGTGTACAGATTTACTTCCTAGTATAATCAGGAGCTCACATAGTCTTGGACATTTTATCAGCACCTTGAAAGATGAGCCGTGGGAGAATGACCAGTAGTCTTAATTCCTATCTCTGGGAATCATTCCGTTTTATGAAATAAAAACCTTGAGATATGGTCGTTTCTAGAAGACAGATTCTTCAGCCTTACAATCTTCATTTTATAGAACAGAGAAAGAGCCAGTCTTGATTTAATGAGTGGGAGTGTTTTGTCTTTGAGGGAAATGTGTATATAAAGTGATGAGGGAAACCACAGAGACATAGTATGAAATTGTCATACTGCATTGAAACCTCTTGCTTTTCTAGAAAGCTGTTGTTGGACTCTACTCATTCATATTTAAAAGGTAAAAGTTTAGGCTACAAATGTGCTTTCATTAGGGTTTCTTAAGTTTAAGGTCAGAAAGGAACATCTAGTCTGACTGTCTGTTTATCATGGGTCTGTACTGAGCCCAAGATCCAAAGCCCACTGACCTTTTTATGTATGAATTTATCTTTCTTTGTCTATAGAAAAGGGTGGCCTTGTTGCCCTAGCCACAGGTCTGGTACCAGAGTAGAGGCAATGAGGAGGAAGTGATATGGTGATACCAACTACCTCTGCCCAAATATTGGTCTGCCTTGGCTTAAATTTAAGTAGTAGGATTACTCATGTTCTAAAACACCCTCATGAACTGAAGCCTAATGTATGAGGTGCTCAGATGCTCTGGTAACCAACATTTTGAAGTATCTGGATATGTTTGTATGTAATATATTGTACATAGCTGTAAATTTGTGTCAGTGACAGTATTTTACAGAGCTGGACTCTGAAGATTTATGTTCTTACATCACTTTTAAAATATGTATTGCTGGACTTATGCTTTGTATTTATTAATTATTACTGTATCATATTCAAAGTGGAGAAGTTTGGCTCAGAACAGCAACATGGAACAGGTCCATGTAAAATCCTGTTCTAGTGAAGAAAGCAGCTAAGCTCCATGGACAGCTCTTTAACTAATAAATGTTATTTATTGGGACTCACACAAACCAAAATAAGTGGGCTCTGGTAGCAATGATTCTCAGAACTGCCATTTTGAGAGAGTGAAAGAGAGACCTAGCACAGGGGTTCTGTGCCTCTTCACTGACTGTAAACTGCACACACTGGCCAGGCATGCTCAGTATGTGTGTGTGGGGAGGAGGCATACATGCTGGATCTCATGGATAGGAAATAATTTGTAAAACACATATATTTAATTTTGAAACTATTCTGTATTAAAAGAACAATGTCCTATTTCAGAGGCTGGATAGCTAATCAATGTGATGATTTTTCTGTCCCAGATTTTTAAAAATGTTTCATGCCTTCAGTGACCTAATATTAAAATGTAGCACTATGTAATATTTTAATGTTGGGGTTTTCATGAAAGTGAGGGATGTGACAGGACTGGGTAGAGGGTTATTGTTGGCAGGCAGGCAGGCGGGCTGCAAGCTTTTCTGCATGTCTCTGCCATTCTGTTGTAGTTCTCACGTGTGGCCGCCCCCGTTCACTCAGTCTTTGGCCTCTTGAGCAGAGATAGCAAATTATGCTGCGATGTGCCAGGCTGTTTAAGCAAGCAAGGATAGACGTTCCTATATTGGAAGGGTACCGCATTAGCCCACCTAAGTCAAATACTCCAAAGTTCAACTGTATTGCTGATAAGTTTTTTCTTTGTATTGTATGACAAATTTTATTTTGTGCACGCTATTTAAAAAAAACAAACCCAATGTTGTCAGTCCCCAAAATTCAGGCAGGCTTTAAAATGAAGTGGGTTTTTTTGGTTAAATAATATATTTTGGGTTCTTATTTTTCTTCTAGTTTCTTATCCTTGAGGGTACACTCTGAAGTTTTGAAGTTTTGCTTCCCAACAGTAAGGGATGGGAAATTTGTTTTTAAGTGAATTCTAAGATTCTCATGAAATCACATGAATCCGGGAGCTGTATCTTTAAAAACTCACTAAATGTTTGCAATTAAATCAGGAGAATTAGAAGACTAACAGCAGTAGTGGTAAATTAGAACAGTTCCTGATATCCAGCTAAATTATTTGAAGATGTAGAGTGTGCAAATTTGAAGGCAACATTAATATTGTCCTTGAACCAAATTAGTATCAAGAAAAATAAACTAGGGGTCTGCATTTCCAAAGGAGCTTAGCATTCTCAGTTCTCCTTTGGCTTGTATTCTGAAGCTCTGAAAAATCAGATCCTCTGTATACTTTTGTTCTTCCTCAACATGTGTATATATATATATATCACTACACACTGGTGGATGTTCAAGACCTGACTATTCACTGCAGTCTTTGTGATATAAGGCCTAAAAAAGCCCACTAAAATCAATGCCAGTCTTTCTGTTGACTTCACTTTGCTTTCATGCAGGGCCATTAAGCCTAATTCAGAGTAGGCAAATATTTTTTGTCAAGATCCAGATACCTTGGTCAAGGTATAATCAAAGTGATAAAAATAACAATAATGATAGTATGTAAAACAAACAAACAAAAAGATTTCAGTGTCCATTCAAAGCATCTGGTAGTCTGTATTCAGCCTGTCATCTACCAGTTGACTACCCCGTCCTAATATAATATCACAAGTTTGAATATTTAATGTTAGCCTTGGTGATTTGCAAATGGGATCTGACTGAAGATGCCCTAGCTGGGATTGGGGAATATCTTCATTAGGCCATCTTCTGTTGGTGGAAAGTGCTTGCTTTCAAACTACAGAGTTGTGCTTCAGGTCTGGAGCAATGTTCCCTCTAACCTTTTCCATCTATATGTGGAATTTTTACATCTGTGTGCGGAATACATTTTGTATGTGCACCAAAGCATGTGTAAATGTGCTCCAGTGGTAGAAACAAAAACTAGCTGTGGCCACTCTGCTAATCTTCTGGGTGGCATTTGACTCTCTCCTGAATGGCCACACAAGTTCACAGCTTACTGGTAACACTGGTCTGGGCCAAAAAAACCAGCAGACCCAATAAAAGGCATGAACTTCTCTACCGTGCGTGTCTCCTTTCCTGGGACCATCACAGTTACTACAGTGCAGATAAATGGAGATGGCAGTTTCATATTTGTGATTTATAAATGCTTCCAACATTATCACTAATGGAAATAAAAGGGATTTTCTGAGTAATCCACCTATTTGATGGCAGCAATGGTAGCACTGGTTGCTTTCCTCCCACTGCAAAGACTGTGATGGAGAGAGACTTTCCAACATGTCTGCAAAATATTACTTCTCATTTGTGGCAGCTCATGCCAGAGACAATTCTTGACTTTATTTAATACTGTGCTGTTTTAAGAAAAACCTGTCAAATTTGTATATTGGGTTTAAAGTCAAGTCTTCCAGAGAGGAAACACCATCATAGTGAATTCTTAGGACTCTTATTTAAATATATTTTGTGCCATTTAGCAAAATATTTCACGAGTCATTCCTTAATAAATGAACAGATAATTGATCTGGAAAGTGTTCCATAATGACTCCTAAGATGCTGAAGCAGGCCACGGTATAGCATTTCATTCTTCATTACTTCACTTTTTAAAAATTTGTTGAATACTAGTTGCAAAATTGTAATCTATTTATCATCCTTTCATACATATTAAAAATCAGTTTTCTGTTTGTATTTGATACATTGATCCATGTAATCCTCAGTCAGCCTCCTGGTGTCCATCTCAGAAGGGTTTTGGCAAAGAGGTAATCTTTCTGTATGTCTGCTGGTCTCAAGAGTGGCTTGTAAGCATTTCCATTGTCTCATATGTGCAGTAGTCTTAAAGAGCATTTTTAATACTAATTTTTGGTGAGTTGGGTTTAAATTTTCTGATAACACGTTGGCTTTTTCTCCATCTCATGGAATCACTTTGCTTAGCTTGGACTTCCTGTTATGATCCTTTCTCATGGTATGTTGCTGGATCCCATGGCTTGTGTAAACATCTGTTATCTGATCTATGTTTGCTTGAAGCAGGTCGTGCTTCAATGTTCATTTGCTTCTCCTAAGCCCATTTCCCCAAAGGTTTCAGCTATTTCTAAAAACTCCAACAAATGATGGTTCTTTTATAGAAGGAGAATCCTGATGTTCCATAAGGCACCATTATCAGCCTTGCTCAGCCTCTACTACTTAGCTTGCTTTCACCACCTTTGTCCTGTTTATTTTGCTCCAGACCATGTATTTTATTAAGTAGTTTATATGTGTCAAAACCTATACATGCTTGATATAAAGAGACAATTTGCCAACCAACTTTACTGACAGTCACTTACTAAATTATAGTTACACATCGAGAACCATCCTGACTCAGCATCAGTTAATTACAGAATAGCTCGATTTCCCTTTTATGATATTCTAACTATCAGAAAAGTAATCATTTTCCATTTTTTTCAATTAATACATTTTCCTGACTTGTTTATAACAGTGGAGCTATTTTAGTCAAGTGAATTAAGAAAATGTTTTCTTTCTCAGGGGTAATAAACAAAAAGTAAAGCACTATTAGCTATGCCAGAATTTTCATTTGTCTTAACCATTTGGGACTTCATGCTTAGAGATAACGTGACCATTTTTAGATAACTGTATATAATGCCTGAGGATGTATACAGGCAATGAGGAGGAAAAATCACCTACGGCAGCAGAAACTCACTTGTCTATGCACTGAGCAAAAGAAGAAACCCACCGGTTTAACCAGTATGAGAAACTGATGAGATGTTAATACTATCATATATTAATAGGAATAAGGGCCAGTTGTGCTAAACACTGTACAGAAGTGAACACTCTTCAAAAGTATTTAGAGTTCGGGGACTCAGTTCCCAAAAGACTGTTGTGCATGTGTAACTAGGCACTCTGAGTCAAGCCACTGATTTAAGTGGGACTAGTGCATAAAGTAAAGCATGTGTGTAAATCTTTGCGGGATTGGATCCTGGATTATAATAGGATATAATGACTTGAAGAATCAAACACACACAGAGGAAGTGGGAGAAGTGGAGGATGAGGTGGCAGTAAAGTACGCATATTTTAGCACAATATGCATTAGTCATAGCTTGCCACATGCTTTGCCTTTTTAATTATATGCAATGGGTGAAAGTTACCCCTGTGCAGATGGCCCAGACAACGTGTATGTGCTGCTTAGCCTTCAGCGTTGTTTTGATTATTTTTAGGTGGCATTTAAGTGATGCATTGGCATGGTGTGGATTCTTCTGCATGGGGTGAATTTCACCCACCATTAAGGTCTGACCTGTCTGACCTATTCCTGTCAGTAGGTGGCAGCACTGCAGTGTCACCATCCCCCTACAGTCAAAAATCCTGAACCAGGATCCAGAAAATCATGAGATTAATTTTAAAATTCTGATTTTTTAAAATAATACATGTTGATCTGTTTTTGTTTGCCTTCTGGTTTCAGAAGCTTTATGTTATGTTTGGGTCATCTTTTCAAGCTAAGTCAACGCCAAGGCTATACTGAAAGGGCTTCAATGTTCATGATTCTGCTTTGTTAACTAAAGAAAGAAAACGTGTGGGTGAAGTTATATTGAAGTGACCTATGCCAATGCCTGAGAAGAAAAAAAAATATTTTTTTGTTCTGGCCTGTGGTTAAATTACTAGATTTGGCGTATTTATTTTAATTTTGAAATTTCAGTGAAATTTTACAATTCTGAAAAATGTTGACAAGTATTTTCACAAAATTTCCACATTTTTTGGACAAGGTATACAGCTGGTCAATTTTAAAAAGTTTTGGAGCAAGAAAGGAAACAGAGAAAAATCATATTTTCCTCCTATTATTAACTCACTCTTTTGAAGACTTTTCAGCCACATACAGTTGTTCCCAATGCTCTATGGTGATTTATTCCATTGTTAAA
Source organism: Pelodiscus sinensis (assembly GCF_052426305.1). Lineage (NCBI taxonomy): Eukaryota > Metazoa > Chordata > Testudines > Trionychidae > Pelodiscus > Pelodiscus sinensis. The sequence continues at coordinate 188,068,727 of NC_143053.1, read as the reverse complement.
AAGCTAACTATGGACCAGTGATTAGCATGTCAGTTAAGAACATAAGAATGGCTATATATGAGTCAGAGCAAGGGTCCATCCAGCCCAGTATCCTGCCTTCCTCCAGTGATCAATGCCATGTGCTTCAGGGGGGATATAACGGAACAGGTAATCATTGTGATCCAACTTCTAGAAAACAGAGGCTAGGACTGAGAGTTAAGTTTTTAAGTGGAAAATTCTAAGCTGTTCTTCAATTGAATGTTCTGGCTCAAAAGTCTTTTTTTTTCTTGATCAAAGGAGGGAGCAGGAGGTGGGAGATCAGTTAAAGCCAATTTAAACAAACATATTTTTTAAAAGATAGGAAAGCTTTGAAACAAGCTTTTAAAATGTCTTGGATTTTGGTGAGATGTACAAAATATTCAAGCTATGTACATGTGGCTTATATTATTGTATCAGAAACATTTTTCTTACATGATTGCAATGGTCCAAACTCTAGAGCCTACATAAAGTGATATGACTGTGCTTTGGGCTATTGCTATAGAATATTAAAACAGTTATATTTAAAATGAAGAGTCATTACCATAGGTGAAATACAGAAGTAGGTTCTGGATATGAGTGATTTTATTCACATCAACAATCCCCTTCATTTCAGCAGAACTGAATCAGATGCAGAAAATCTTCTCAAGATATGGCTCTAAATAATGTTCAATGTGAACAAAGTAGTCTGAGCCAAATTGTAGCCCTCCTGTGTGCTCATACCAGGGAAGAAGGAATCCATTAGGGGCTTGGTTATGTACCTTTCTGCAACTTAGAGCATATAGTGGTAGCAGATTCTATGAAGATACTGATTTCCACCTTTAAATAGGATGGACTTAACTCTGCCCTCTTCCAGTGTGCCCAGTTACATAGCTATTCTATGAGTTTCACCATATTCATACCTTGGAACAGTGGGGAAAATGGGAAGGGAGATTTTAACCCACAAATTTACTTTAGGATAGATCACAATGTCATAATTTAACCCTATATGATTAAGGCTAGTCATTGATAAAAGTTGAACTAGAACATGGAGGATGGGACAGCCAGATTCCTATCAGTAAGTTTAATCCATTAGCTGTATGATATGATATTTGAAAACATCTCCTCTTCCTGCAGTGACATTTTCTGTTTTTTTTTTTTTTTTGGCATAAGAGAAAAAGTTTTCTGAAAAGGTTTGTAAAATGTATACAATTTGATCAAATTTTTGCAAACTCAAGATCAGGCAGATTTAATCACATGACTTTTTAATGAAAGATTTGCTTCTTTTCTAATAATCTTGTGTTCAAAGTATATTACAAAGCATGAACTTTCAATTCAAGTGAACAGAGGGAGCACAGTTCATTTTATGAGCTGTTCCAGGAGAGATGGGAAGATTAAACTTTGCCTCCTCATGATGAAGTGTTGTCTTCAACCAGCTTCACATCCAGGCCTAGAGACCTTTCTTCGACTGTGGCCTCCAAGTGGCCATAGTGTCCCAGAAGCCTTCAGCAGACCTATAAGTGACAGACTTCCACCAAGAAGATTATAAAACCACCTCAGAACACAGCTGTAAGAGAGCCACCGTACTGGAGACTTCGAGCACCTTAAAGACTTTCATTGAATCTTCAAGAGGTCTCAGAACAGCTCTAAGTCAAAGTTCTTGAGTTTATCAAAATCAGGTAGTATCCACAGTAATGTTGCCCCCAGTACCATTGACGTGTGAGTGAGATGTTATAGTCTCCAGGGACTAATCCAAAGAAGCCTGCACCATCTTGTGCATCTTCAATACCTCAACCAGTGGTCCAGCAATGTCAGTGCTGCTTGGCCCACCCTTGTTACTGCAGGCCTCTATGCCACAGACCACAAAGTTCCTGTGGTCTCCTTTACTGAGCACAGTTAGACTCCTGATACAAGTTTTATTAATATGAGGTTGTTGTAACAAAATGGGATTGTCAGATTATAACTTTAAAGTCTGGTGTTCCCACTGTGTTTAAGTGAAATCACATGTGTCCATAGGACTAAGTGAAACCAGGAATTTGCTTTAATTCCTGTATAGACAAGCCTTTTTACTGACACTGTTCCTAGGTTTGGCATTCCTGGGAGAGAAAAGAGGAGTGCAATGTAAAAGGGAGAAACTTTGCAGTTAACATTTGGTTTGAATTTACCTATCTCTAAAAAATGTTGTGTGCTATAATTCTAATGCTATTCCATTTTATCCACAGAAACACCACCTATTTTGTCAACTTCACATAAGCTTTTCATTTCTTATGTTCCATTAGTGTTGTTGCATCATTAGTTTGTCAGAGTAAATAAGGGTATGAACAAAGTTATTTTGGGATACCGCATCTTTTGAACGCGTCCTCTATTTTGAAATATAGCAGACACGCTATTTCGCCATCCCTGTAAACCTCATTGTACGAGGAGTAAGGGATGGCTTGTAATAGCACTGTATGTCAAAATTTGGCACTGTGTAGACAGCGCCAAATGAGGAAATAAGCTATTTTGAAATAGACTTGAAATAAGCTACACAATTTGCGTAGCACAAATTGTGTATCTTATTTCAAGGTTCGGGTGCTGTGTAGATGCACCGAAAAGAACTTTTGAGTCAAAACATGTATAAATGAAAGAATACAATAGGTCTACTTCCTATTTTCATCAGCTAGCTTCCAGAGTGCTTTAATAAGATGAAACTGATGTCAATTTTTCATAGCTTATTATTCTCTAGTAGATAACCATGTTACTAGCAACTGGAGCTGCAATCTATAAGTCATTACCCAAACATATAGTGAAAGAATAAGGCCTTTAATTTGAACACAGATTTCTTGTGTAAGAATCTTGCAACAATGATCAACTAGCTTATGATTTAGTTATTAATATCTTTTTAAACAGTCATTTATTAACAGGTGACATATTGCTTCATCTCATGTAGCACATTGGGTTACACAGCTAGGAGAGAATTGGCAGCCCTTGAGAAAATATATTTTTATGTTTATAATTGAATGACAATTTAGAGAGATCCATGATCAGTCATAACAATTATATTGAACTACATGTATGTATTCCTGGAACAAATAGCTTAAAAACTTGTGATTAACATTCCAAGTTGTCAGTGTAGCTAAAATAATTGTTTCCCATTTCATAAATTTGCTTTAGTCCACTCTCATTTTATTTTATAAAAAGTTATAATAAGGGCATTTTCTCTGATTCAGCCAGGCACTTAAGCTTAGAGGAAAGTATGTGTTGAAACATCATGTTGATTTGGGTCCTAACAAATGTCAATCTTTTCCACAGAACATATTTCAGATGGGGAGCTCTGAAACTTCCTAATGCTCCAGAGTTTATGCTGGAACAAAGAACACCTAATATTTCAGATCATAGGGCACATGAATGCACCAAATATACCAAGTCTCATGCTTTGGTCTTTTTATTGTAGTGTTTTCAGAAATATCACTGTCCTTAACTTGAGGATATGTTTGAGAGGCTTTACTGCTTTTTCTTCCTCTCTAACCACAATCAGGTAGTATTCCAGGACTGCCTCATGTTGAATTACTTTGACTATTAGCACTTAGAATATTGAATGTGAAATACTAACTCCATTATTTCTGTAAAACTCTTCTGCTACATTTGCTCCTGCAAATTTATGCAAGTGGCTCTTTGCTTGACCCAAACTAGGTAATTGTTTATATGAATAAACATGCATGTAATTACTTACTTTCATTGCACACTTAAGTGTTTGAAGATGCATGAATGTATTATACAGGTACAACATGTGTGCCAGTACCCGATCATCTGGAGGTCCAGTTTCTGAAACCGTAGCTCCCTGCATTTTAAAAGGACTACTGGTGTGACTAAGGGCTTTCCAGATCTTTACCTCTTGTATGTCTTAAATTAATGTCATAGTATTGAGGATCTATTGCTTTTCCAAGAATCTGAAATGAAAAGAGGTATTTTACAGAAACTGGCAAGGAGCTTATAGGGAATAGTTCCAGTTCTTCAGAAAAAGTTTCTCACAAAACCTTTTTTTTTTTTTCAAAATCATGCTGTAGGAATTAAGTTGGAGATATCACTGACCAAAAGGACATTTTTCCGGAGTGAGATGAGAACCGAAGGAAATGACTCTGGGTTTTAAAATTCTTTTATTTCCTCCATGGAAGATATCTGTGCAGCTGAAACGAACCATTCCAACTGGCTCCCAGCCAAACGTTATGGGAACTAAGATTAGGACATGGTACCGTTAAAATAGCCATTGAACAAATTACTTCCAGTTTAAAGCTTCATATGTCCTGATAACTATGTCTATTACCCCTTCCCCTCCCCAGGGATTTGTCAGTTATTAGAAATGTACTGTTTATACTACAGTGCTCTCATGTAATGGTTTTGTTAATGTTGGTTTTGATACTAGAGCAAGCTTGAGAAATGCAATTCAGTACAGGTTCATTTTGCAACAAAATTGATACTTGCTGCTTGCATTGCTTGTTCTTCGTCAGAAACCCCCCCCCCCCACACACACACACAGTTACCTATTCTTTCATTGGAAGAAGTGGGCTCTGCCCATGAAAGCTAATGATACCATCTACGTTTTTTGTTAGTCTTGAATGTGCTGTAGAACTATTCACTTTTTTTAAAAAAAAATTTCAGACTAACATGGCTACCCCTCTGAAACCATTACCCATGTGGGTTTTTTCACAGTGCAATCCCTCTTCAGGAATCTTTTTTTTTCTAGTAGGGATAGCTGGTTTACATGTCTTTAGTAACTGAAATTAAGATGCAGCAATAACAGTACTCCCCTCAAATGACCACTCATTTATTCCAGGAATTTCTAATCAACAAGAGTACTATAGTAACCCAAATATTTACATTGATATACAACATGTGAGTGTATGCTCTGGAAACATTTAGTTGACTTCCAAGGTTAACAACTAGCTTAATTATAAGTAAGACTGTAAGACAATCACAGTCTTGTTTTGTGGTGGAAACTACAACTTTTGATATTCACTAAAGCTTTATATAGCTCCCTCCAATTTGAATGGCATTGTGACTCTGTGTACCAGCATCATGACCTGGTGCCTTCAAATTTTGTCCCACAACAAAATTGTGACCTTAACAAACTGTGGCAGCAACTTTTTAATCAGAAACCTCACCACTAATTTATTACCTCCTTTATAATATTTCATCACTTATTTGGTCCTTGCTACAAGCTGGTTGGCTCTTTAAGGGTCATTAGGCTCAGCGTGGCTTGTGAACTAGCAGTTTAACTTCCAGATGATCTTGATATGGACTCAGTTACAGTAGTGATCCTAGCTGTGGATAAGTGAGGGAGAGCTTCTGAGAGAGGGAGAAGATCCAGCAGAGATGGATGAGGGGAGTTCCTTCTCTCTGATAAAGGTAGGCTGGAGAGAGCCATAGGGAGCAAATGACACTCCTGTGGGAAGCCCTGTAAGAAGCAGGAAGACCCCTGAAGTTAGCTACCAGAGCTTCTGGGGAGAAGAGTGGAACCAATGGTGAGAAACTGTAGAAAAGAACTCTTCAGGCCCTAGGAATAGATGAAGAGCAGAGAACCTCAGTCCCAGAGGAGCAGAATAATAGTTGTCTTGGATATTTATTTGGATTTATAGTTTGAGTTTGAATGTCCTAGCAAGGGACTGAACTGAAGGGGTGGCTTGGTTGAAGGGCTAGACTGTAGAAGATCCAGAAAGAGACAGGCTATTGCAAGGCCAAACTGATGATCAACCAGGAGGTTGAGGAGGAATGAGAACCCCTGCAATGCCACACCCTTAGCCTGGGAGGCATTGCAGCACTGAGTGACACACTCACAATGCTATTTCTCCACAGCTTTCAAAGTGCTCCTCCGGTTTTGTGAAGTGCTATTACCAGCCGTTTCACAGAGAGGGAAAACAGAAAGGTCATATAGTGGATAAACGACAGAACTAGGTATAGAGCTGAGCTCTACTGATGCCTTGTTGTATGTACTATCTTCTAGAGACCAGGGCGTCTCTACTAAACCAATCATTTCTCCTACCACCACTTCTCCATAGGGGTAAAGCTTCAAAGTTTAATTCTTTAGTTATCTGCCAGTGCTGTGTTATGCCCGAGACAGTGAGTGAGTGTGTATATCTTTATACATTGTGTTATATATCAGTGCTTTTCTCCAGCCACATTTTGTAAAGTCCTAAATGCAGGTGCTTCCATCACTTCACCTGGGAGATTATTTCCCTGAGCAATAAATCTCATTATTAGGATTTTTTGTCTTTATTGTCAGCCTAAATTTTACTTTACCTAATTTAATCCCATTAGTCTTCATTATCTACCCCCTGTCCTGCCCCCATGCACCACTCTAATTCATTAATCTCCCTTTTTGGTATTTTCTTTACATTTTTCAAATATTATAATAGAATGTTCTCATTCTCTTATCTTTAATATTTGCTCTGCTCAACATTACGTATTTTGCTCTTTCAATCTTTTATTGAAAAAAAAAAATCCTCCTGACCTCTGTTCAATTTGTTGCTCATCACTGAGCTCCCTACAGTTTATTGACATGCTGCCGGTATGGAGGTGACTAGAATGAAATGCAGTGTTACAGGTAAGGTCTAAGGGAGACAGTGTAATCTGGAAACTTATTTTTCCATGGTGTTAGATAATTTCTTTATTTCCTTTTGAAAGCATGCCATCTGAGCATTAATGGCCAATTTTTGGAGATTAAAAAAAATCAAAAGCTTCTCTCATGTGCATGTATTATTTTAATTGAAATTACACTGAGATGGAATACATTGAATAAGATGGTATCTGATACTTGAACATATTTTAGGTGTATACATTAAATACACAGTTCATTGGGACAGTTACATTTTACATTTTACAGGTATTTAGAATATAGCTGGTTTTAACAAGATGACAAAGTTTTAACAGCTTTCACATAATTTGTAACTTCATAAAATACTTAATGTCAAAAGGAATCTCCTTGTCCATCTGTATAGTGTTGTAGGATTCTCTCTCCCTTGCTGTCAACTAAATGTAATTCGACGACCTTCTCTATCAGTTATTTTAATTGCCTGTACCATTTTCTGTACAGATGTTATTATTTTTGCTTCATTTATTTCCTGAGGCACCGATCCTTATAAAGATAGGTGTCATATTATTAGTGTTTGGAATAACCATGCTAATTAAGAGAGAAAATTTCTGTATGGAAGTATTTATGCAAATTAGATCCCTGGGCATGCCCAGAATGAACTTCCCAGAAGATTAAGCATATTCCCTCTCAGCTGGGTACCCATGTGATCAAAAGAGCTATGCCTTCTTTTAACTAGCCTACTCCTTGCATGCTTTCTGAACTTTATATAACCCATTATTTCTTATTCTGTACTTTCACTAATAAGAATAATCCCTGTACTTTGCATCCCTTTTTGTATTTGCTGACAAATACTGTGTCTCCTTTCATTTAGTCTTCTTCCTCATTATGTTTACATTGGACCAAACCTACCAATTCTGTTAATCTTCTCAATCTGTTAAATTTATATAGACTTTTATTAGAGCTGTTTGAATACTGTCCAAAAAATAGTGGCTCACGTTGAGCTTAAGCTAAGTCTTCTGTACCTGCATCTGTACATTACCCCCATTCAGCACCCGTAGCATAGTGTATATACCAGGTGGAATGGTATGTGTACTTGGGATTAGTCTTACAATCCTCTTACAATGGGCATCTGCATCTGCAAAAATGATTTGCGGATATCCACATCCATATCCATGAGTTCGCAAGGCTTTATCCGCCAACATAATGGCCATTAAAAGATAGTATAGTCTAGAGAAGATCTGAGGCTGTTCTATATTTCTCTGAAACAAAAAACAGGACTGTGTAGCACTTTAAAGACTAACAAGATGGTTTGATAGGTGATGAGCTTTCATGGGCCAGACCCACTTCCTCAGATCAAATAGTGGAAGAAAATTGTCACAACCAGTTTTCTTCCACTATTTGATCTGAGGAAGTGGGTCTGGCCCATGAAAGCTCATCACCTATCAAACCATCTTGTTAGTCTTTAAAGTGCTACACAGTCCTGTTTTTTGTTTCAGCTGCACCAGACTAACACAGCTACATTTCTACCACTATAGTTCTCTGTGAGCTTAATGGGAATCTGGTTGCTCCCAAATTGGAAAGAAGGGAAAAAAGAAGTCCTCCTTTGTAACCTTGTCATCAGGTATGCCAGGTGATGTTTTCCTCCTGAGGATTCAGCCTAATGATTGCAAACCTTGTTTAAATTCCAGACTGTTGTGCAGTTAGAACACATTCATATCCTTTTATTTTGCTGTTCTCAACAATGGGGGTTTGCGCACATGTTTGGAGAATTGCTGTTCTGCATACATAATATATGATCACTACTCATCATCTCAGGCAAACAAGAAAAATTAAAGGCACGAAAGAGTATTCACTGTCCTCTGTTCACTCTTCAGTTCAAAGGTTTGCTGTCTAGTTTGGAAGGAGGAGTGATGTCTTGTGATTTTAATTTATGGTACAGTCATGTACCACAGATTGCATATAATCTAGCAGACAAGCTCTTGGACAAGCATCCTCTGTTAGGATGAGAAATTTTACTTAATAAATAGAGGTAAGAGTTTTTGTAGGGTCTATATTTAAATGTATTAGTAATAAAACTATATTTCTAAAAGACAGCACTTTTGCTTCTTCAAAACACTTTACAAACATTAAGAGGTCTTAAGAGGGTATATTCATCCAGGCAATTTAAGAGATATTTTTTAATGAGAAGTACATTAATTCATAGATATCATGATTGTTATGAAACAAACTATAAAAAAGAGCTAATTTCATTCGAAAATGTCTCAAGTTAACCAACTCTGTCTATTGCTAGCTATCCATTAAAATAAGACTGTTTCATGAACATTATTTGTATATTCTACAATTTAGTTACATTAAGGAAAATTATTTGTGGCCCTCTTTCCACATAAAAAAAGGGGAGTTCATGCCTGGATCTTGTTACTGTAGAATCCTGCCTTGAAAGCCAATAGCAAAATAATTTGTATATCAGCTGACTAGAGGAGCATTGCTACGGGAACAGTGACATAATACACTGGAAAAAAAGAAATCTGGAATACTTCATCACAGGAGGATTCCAAAGTCATAAATAAATATACCATTCTCTTCCGTCCTTCAGTGACAACAGAAAACTGCCAATTCCTGCACATCAATTTAAAAGCAGCAGGTACGACATCATCCCAGAATTTCCACTAATCTGAATAGGTTTTACAATGCGTGTCTAGACAGTGGACCTATGACAATAGCCAGCCTCTATTAACATGAGACATTTCATTTAATAAGTAGAGATAAGAGTTTTTGTTGTGTCATTATTTAAATAGCTGGCATTTTTCTTCTTCGAAGCCCTTTACAGGCATTAAGATATTTACCTCACAGAGTTCTCGTGAGAGAATTATTAGACCCATTTTACAGGTAAGGAAAATGAAGTTAAGATACTTTTCTTCAGGAAACATTGTCAAAGCTGGAACTAAACTTTCTGAGTATCTGGCTCTTGATCCTTCACTAGACCACACACATTTCTCAAAAATTGTGAACAAAATGATTTCCAGCTAAAACTTGGGGCATTTCTTAGGAGATGGAGAGCTTATTCAGATGATTCAGACTAAAAGACATCCTATTATTTGGCAGTTTGACACACCCCAAACCTCAGTTCTGATGAGAAATATAATTAGTATAAATCTACTGGATAAATTCCTAACCCACACTTAAGGCTACGTCTACACTGACAGGTTTTTGCAGAATAGCAAATGCAAATGAAGTGCTCATTAGCATTTATCATGCTCTCATTTGCAGAAGAGGTTTTTGTGGAAAAAATGCAGTGTAGACGGGTCATTTTGCACAAAACACCTCTCATATTTTGAGGAATAAGGGTTCTTGCACAAAAGAATATTTTGCACAAAATGGCCCTGTCTACACTGGGGTTTTTTTCTGCAAAAACCTCTTCCACAAAAAGGATTGGAAGAGAATATGCAAATAAGATTGTGAGAAATGCTAATGAGCACTTCATTTGCATTTCCTCTTCTGCAAAAACCTGACCGCATAGATGGAGCCTTGAAAATCCTGGGTGTATTGACTCACTGGGGCATCCAAACTGCTTGTGAAAATGAAAACTGGCTTCTCACCTCAATTTCTTCGTAAATTTCCCTACCCGCACATGGTCTTAAAGCCATTGTTAACTGTGACATGTCTTAACTTTTATTATTGAAAACAGAGGTATCTAAGAATTCACAGCATTTATGGAAATTGAAACTAGCAGTTGTATCTTAGATACCCACATTCAGAAACTAAATAATAAATAAATAATTGAACTTTAGATGAACTTGCTTTGCCAAACCAGATTCCATTCATGACCAAACCAGATTCTATTCACTCTCTGGATAGGTCTACATTGAAACTGTAGCACAGGAAAGTAGCCCCATTATAGTTTTAATCTAGTTAGCATGGGTAACAATAGCAATGTAGATGTGGTGGTGCAGGCTTCCACATGAGCTAGCAACCTGAATACATACCATAGGTTCCTAGGAGAATTTCAGCTTCTGAAGCTGGGAGCAAGTCTCACAGCTCATAGGGTATGTCTACACTACCCTCCTATTTCGAAATAGGAGGGTAATGTAGGCATACCGCACTTGCAAATGAAGCCCGGGATTTGAATTTCCCGGGCTTCATTTGCATAAGCCGGGCGCCGCCATTTTTAAAACTCCGCTGGTTCGAACCCCGTGCCGCGCGGCTACACGCGGCACGAACTAGGTAGTTCGAACTAGGCTTCGAGGAGTAATGGTAGTTCGAACTAGGAAGCCTAGTTCGAACTACCTAGTTCATGCCGCGTGTAGCCGCGCGGCACGGGGTTCGAACCAGCCGGGATTTAAAAATGGCGGCGCCCGGTTTATGCAAATGAAGCCCGGGAAATTCAAATCCCGGGCTTCATTTGCAAGTGCGGTATGCCTACATTACCCTCCTATTTTGAAATAGGAGGATAGTGTAGACATACCCTCAGAGACTTGCACTAGCTTGGCTTGAGTTAGCACTCTAAAAATAGCAGTGTGGATGTTAAGACCTTAGCAGCTGCTCAGACTAATCAATTGAGTCCAAGGTTCTGAACCCACTAGCATCTGAGCTTGAGTAGTCTGCCCATTCTGTTGCCAATGCTGCAACATCCACCCTGCTGTTTTTAGCACATTATTTGGAGCTGCCCCTGTACTCTCAGCTGTATTCGCCACATACCTTTGATTGCTAGTCTATGTTACAGCCCATGCTGCCACCTCTGTGCTGCTATTGTAACCTATGCTAGCTAGATTCAAGCTAGCACACATATGCCTCTTTGCTACAGTCACCCCTCCATGGAGCAGACGGACCCGCCTTGGTTTTCTATGGGTGTGAGTTTTACTGCCATGAATGTATAAGGAAAGCACCATGTTTATTACTGGAGAAGAAAATTTTAGATTTCAGAATGTGATAATGTCCACAGGACGTTTACCATACTCATCCAGTTAAGGGTCAGAAACAATAATGCGGTACTTTTTTAACATCTAGCTCAGATTGGCTCAGTGGCTTGCCCTCTGCTTGAGAGTGTAATGCACAGTGAAACTTGAAATTATAAAAAATAACTTCTTTCAGTTCTGAATAGAACCAGCCCTATTTTCTTGCTGGATGATTGAAATGTCCATGAAATTGTCATCTTAAATATATACATATGTAGGTCAAAATAATCCCCTTTTTAAAATAATCTAACTTCTTTTCATATCACAACATCTGATTCTGAAAACAGTATTGCAAAAAAGTAGCCATAAATCTTGTGATGAAGATGTAAAATATTTTGCAATGTATTCCTCTCCTCTCCCCCTTTTTTGTGATTTTAAATTTAGCTAAAACAAAATTTGGGGAAATCGACAAGAGTTCTGTGCATAAAACTTCACTGTGTATTTCCTGGTAGATGCATTAATATTGTTTTCTGCATATCACTTGAAGTGTCCTAAAAATGCTTTTGAAAAATCTTGGGTGCGCAAGCAGAAAGGCCTAGTTTAATGAATACTTCTAAATTCCTCACATATAGCTGTTTTATAGGTGGTGAGCTACTTCAAGATACTTTCAAGAACAAGGCATGGTCTTTATACATGGAAGCATTGACTTCAGTGGGTGCGTGCAGCCTAAGCTTCTGAGCCATTGAAAAACAATATGAACAACAGTACATATGCAACTATTGGGGTAATGACCATTTTTAAAGGAGTCTAATGTGGGTCTTCTGAATCCTGAGTGAAGATCCTAAGTAAAGAACCTGATTTTTCAGAAGTTCAAAGCATGCGCAGTGCCTAACTTGAGGCATGCCTTGGTCTGAGCTCCTGTGGGAGTCTGTGTCTCCGTGATCAGTTGTTATAAACAAAACAAAACATTCCAATTCCTTCCACCTCATTTATGCTTCCTTAACTACTATTCCTTGGCTAAGTGTGTTGTTGAGATCACCCACAGAGCCTGATTGGTTTCTGCTCTTAACGATTCCAGTAGAAATCAGAGTAGTTGCAACTATAGTCATTATTTATTACAGTGGTGTAAAACTGGGGCAGACAATATAAAGCATTTGGACCCCCTGCTGGTCACTGTGGTATAATGACCACACAAGCACAATAGAACCACAGAAATTAGACCTCATGTCTCTGTCTGCTCCCAATCAGTGCTTAAGGAGTAAGAAGCAGTGGGCAGCTCTGTCCTTAGCTGGTTTCACCAGCCCTTATTTTGTTTAATAATTAGGGCTCTACCAAATTAACAGTGCATCTTGGTTAATTTAATGTTTATAGGCTTTTGAAAATAATAAATTACATTATTTCTGTTGTTTATATCTCTAATTGTGGGGGTCCTGACCCACAAAGGAGTCTCAAGGCTATTGTAGGGGATTTTTGCAACATTGCAACATTTACTTCTGTGCTACTGCTGGTGACAGTGCTGCCTTCAGAGCAGGGCAGTTGGAGAGTGGCTGCTGGCTGGGAGCCCAGCTCTGAAGGTAGAGCTACCATCAATGGCAACGCAGAAGTAAGGATAGGATGGAATAGTATTTCCACCTGTACTTCTGCACAGCTGCTAGGGGAAGTGCTGCCTTCTGACCTGGGCACCTGGCCAGCAGCTGCTCTCCATCCACCCAGCCCTGAAGGCAGCACTGGAGTGAAGTTGTCAATATCATGAACCACCCAAAAATCTTATGATATACCCACCACAATTTTCTTCTATAATTCACTTTTTGGGTCAGGATCCCGAATTTGAGAAATGCTGGTCTCCTCCCATTAAATCTGAATAGTATAGGATAAAAGCACAGAAAAGACTAGATTTCATGGGCTGAGACCAGATTTCACCATCTGTGATGCATTTGTATGGCCGTGAATTTGGTAGAGCCTTAGTAATAGTACACATCAAGATAGATTAATTTTATATTAATTTAACTATTTGCAGACATTTTAGTCATATGCCTAGATAGTCATTATAGCTTGCAATAATTGTGATTCTGAAGCTTGTGTCTAATGATTAAAGCACAGGGTGGGATGTAAGAATTCTCTTTGCAGCTCAGCAACATATTTCCTGCATAATGAGTTCCATAATCCCTCTGTGCCCCATCTGATAAAAATGAGGATAATCCATTTTAGATATTTTAAGGCTCCATCATTGTAGTATTTGAATGTCTCACAATGCCCCTGTAAGGCAGAAAAATCCCATAGAACTGTAGGACTGGAAGGGATCTTTGGACCTGCTCTCAATGCAAAACTGAGTATTAGCAAAACACCTGATAGGTGTTTGTCTAACCTGCTCTTAAAAAATCTCCAATGATGGTGACACCTTAAACTCCCTAGGCAATTTATGCCAGTCCTTAGTTACCCTGACAGAAAGATTTCTTAACGTCCAGCCTAAACTTCCCTTGTTGCAATTTAAGCCATTGCTTTGTCTATCCTCAGAGGATAACAAAAATAATTTTTCTCTGCCCCTCTGTAAAATCCATTTATGTACTTGAAATCTGTTATCTGAAACCCCCCTCAGTCTGCTCTTTTTCCAAGTAAGCAAATCTAATTTTTCAGTCTTCTCTCATAGATCATGTTTTTTAGACCTTTAGTAATTTTTGTTGCTCTTCTCTCAACTTTCTCCAGTTTGTTCACATCTTTCCTGAAATGTGGTGCCCAGAACTAGAAACAAAACTCTGCCTGAGGTCTAAGAAGTACAGAGTAGGGGGAAGAATGATTTTGTCTTGCTGACAACACTTCTGCTAATACTTGAGTATGACTATTCCCATTGGACAGATGGGGAAGTAAGGCATAGAGATACTAACCTCACATAAGAACTTAGTAGTAGAGCAGGAACTTGAACCCAGATCTCCCACATTGTAAATTAGCATCCTAATCATCTGACCCTCCTTGTTCTTGAGCCTATGTAGACCAACTATATCTGAGAGATGATGGCCCATAAATCAATTACAGATCCTTGGACACAAGTTCAAAATAATGAAATGTCCCCCTAGCTGTGATCTAGCCTGTGCTTCCTCTTACATTTTAGTGTGGAAAGCATTGAATTCCTCTAATCACTATTATCTCCATTGTGGCACCTGGTTGGAGCCCTTCATTTTAACCAATAATCTCATAGGCAAGCGGATGATGGCACCCTGTGAATCAATCAGTGCCACTTCTTAATATGCTTAGAGGTTTCCTTTCAGTGAAATGAGACACTGTCTTCTCACCTGACAGGCTGAATGTTCTGTCCTAACAGCATTCTAGCCACTGCTATATCTACAGAGCAGAAGATGACAACCAGAAAATAAACATAAATTTTCTTTTCATCTGGGGTATAAGGTATACTATAAAATTGGGTGGCTGTGTCCTCATAAATGACCATCATTTTATATCAATGTTTACATAATTATACTGTTTATTTAACATGTGTAAGTTAAGATAAAATAATTTTTATAAGTTGGAAGAAATTTTGGAATATCATCTTTCAGTTGGGCTGCAATATGAACAAATGCTTTAGTAGAATTTCTCAGCAGAGGAACTCACATTGCTATTGTAAAAAATGACAGCCTTTAAGGTGTAGGTATTGTATCCCTGCTTTACAGACCTGTGACACACAGAAGAATTGATTTGCCCAACTAATGACTTAAATTGCAGCAAGGGAGATTTAGGTTGAACACTAGCAGGGCTCGCCAAATGGCAGCGAGCCCTGCTCGCCAGCTGCGTGGAAGCACATGCTGCGCATGCGCAGACCGTGCTACACGGTCGCACCGGTCTAAAATCTACTCGCCGTGGGTGAGTAGATTGCCTGTTTTGTCGAGCCCTGGACATTAGAAAGGAAGGTAGGGAGGCAGCTGAGGTATGCGAGACATACTCCTCACCACAGTGAGAAGATTAGTAGATCTTTAGCTCAGTTTTGTGGTGCTCTGATTTTCTTTAGTCTGGAAATTTCTAGGGTAGGGTGGAAGCCTGCATTCCATGTAGGATGCATGTGGAGAGATATCTAATTATGAAGTGACATGTAGAGGATATTTCCCCTAGATGCTTTTGCACAACATTGCATACTTAACATTAGGAGCTACAGTCCTTTTCTCATATTCTATTGTACAGTGTGCACTTTTCAAACTCCTACCCTCTCCCTCCCCCCAATTTATGTACAACCTGTACTCAACAGTTGCCCATTTATCTTCCCCTTAGCCAACTTCCTTCTGCTCACCTGCTCCCCAGTAGGTAGTAGATACTATATAGGTTACTCTCCAACTTTCTTCTGTAGCTTTTCATAATTCATTGGACACAGGAGTTTCTTTAAGATGTGCTGCTCCTTGAAGCAATTAAATAATGGGAAGTTATTATTTTTCAAATCTCACATTACAAAAGATACGAGGCTTCACCTTAAGCAGCAACTGGCTTTCTTTGATATTCTCAGACAACCGGGTGCATGTTTTCTTTAATATCCCTACTGCTCAGACACAAAGTTTGAAATGAAGGAACTCAGTTCCTGTGCTCTGTCCTTTGCATGAATTCACAGGCACTGTAAACCTTCATGTTGGTATAGAGCATGTTGTTATGCACATTTGTGTAGATATGTTTGTCAGCTCAGAAAGGTTATGTCCTTGACCCTGGTATAAACAAGGCACAGAGAGCACATTCTGACCATTCCTGTTATTAGAGCCTTACCCTTTGGACTGGACTATTCCAAGGACATATGGTGCAATGTGGTGGTGTGCTGCCCCGTGAGCATTGCAGAGAAGAAATTGTGCTTTCTGGATCCCCAGGATCTTTAGTATATTTAATGGGAATTTTGTGATTATGGAAAAGCTTAATTTTGATAAATAGGAGGATAAATGCTACTAATAATGTTTGTGCCCAAATATTCCTGGATGAGATAACAAGAGTTTTTTTTCATCAGATAGCCACTGAACCAACAAGAGATGTTTCTATTTTAGATTCAGGATTAATAAGTAGTGAGGACCTATAATGGGGGTGGGCACTCACCTCCCACGAGCGCGCCCCAGTTGGCTGAGTGCAGGTTCTTGCACTGCCTCTGTCATAAAAGCCTTACAGTTACTTAGCCCTCCAGATGAGTGTCACAGCTTTGTGTGCATGTATGCCTCTAACAGAGGCCCATCCCGGTATGCTATGCAGAGTGTGTCTGAGTCTAATCCAGCCTCAATCTGTTTCCCCTCAGTCTCTTTCTCCCACTCAGTAAGATAGTGGTGCCTCCAGTCCAGGGCTGCTTCTCCTGGAGACAAGTGTTCTGAACAGCTCCCCTCTCTGAACAGTCCCTGGTTCTGCTAGTGAGCCCCCTTGACATTCTCCCTCCCAAGTATGGGCTGCCACTGAGCTGCCTCTGTTTCCACAGCTCCTTTTGTAGTCCTCCCTGGCCCCTGATTGGCCAGTTCTTCCAGAGTCTCTCTAGCCTCCCGACTTCTCTATGGCCTGAGGGTCTAGACCCATTACAGGACCACTTAGAAGAACTGATTATAGAGGAAAGCTTTGGTCTCAGTGAACATGAATTAATTCAGTTTAAACTAAATACAGTAGAACGTCAGAGTTATGAATGTCTTGGAAATGGAGGTTATTCATGACTCTGAAATGTTTGTAACTCCAAACAAAAATGCTATAGTTGTTCTTTCAAAAGCTTACAACTGAACATTGACTTAATACAATTTTGAAACTTTACTTTTGCAGAAGAAAAATCTTTTCCATTTTTAGCAATTTACATTTAACACAGTATTATACAGCAAAAGCTTTGTTAGCTGACACATGGTTAAGCAGAAAACGTAACCAGCATTGCCCCAAGCCAAAATATCGCTATGTCTTCAGGCGCATGTGCCTGACTCCCTCCTGTTCAGCCAGCTGTTGTGGGACTTCTGACAGCCAGCCCTACCGGCTGATGTCATCAGGCAGGTGCTTCCTTCACCCTCAGGCTGCCTTGAGCTGCTGGGAGCTGGATCTGCTGGTAGGGGGCAAGTGCAGAAAATAAGATTTTTTTTATCCAGTACATTCAATTAACCGGTAACCCCCATTCCCTAAGAGTGCTGGATAACAAAGCTTTCACTGTATTTGCTTTTTTTGTTCTCTGCTTCTGCTTGATTTTGTACTTCCAGTTCCAAATAAGGGTGTGGTTGATTGGTCTGTTTGTAACCCTGATGTTCTACTGTAAAAAGATAAACAAAAATGGGTCTACAACTGAAGTTCTTGATTCCTAAAGAGCATATTTTAAGATATTAAGGCAATTAGTTATGGAAGTAGACTGGATTGAAGAACTCAAGGATTCAGATGTGAAGAAGGCTTAGAATTATTTGTAGTCAGAGTTGCAAAAACTATTTGAAACCTGAATCCAAAGCAAGTAGAAAAATTCATGTGGAAGACCAAATCGGGTGAGCAAGCTTCTCAAAATGGTTACTAAGAGAAAGCAGAAAGCTTACAAGGAACGGAAGAAGAGATAGATCTCTAAGGAAAATTTTTTGGAAGTCAGAACGTGTAAGAATAAAGTGAAATCTGCCAAAAGCCAAGTTGAATTGAACTTTTCAGTTGAAATGAAAACCAAAAGTAAAAGGTTCTATAGCCACATTAATAAAAAGAAAACAAGGAAAGTAGATGTGGGACTGCTAAATACTGAGGATGGGATGGAGATTAAAGAAAATCTGGGCATGGCCCAACACCTGAACAAACACTTTGCCTCAGTTTTGTAAGAGTAATGAGGAGCTTGGGATCAGAGGCAGGGTGGATGATGGGAACGAGGATATGGAAGTATAAAATCAAACATCTTAATCAAGCACTTAATTTGGGGATGAGGGAAATTGGGTCATCTCCATCCAACAATATTAAAGGAGCTGGCACATGAAATGCAGGCCCAATATCAAGGATTTTTAAGAAATCTGTAAACTCAGGAGTCATACCCCATGACTACAAAATTGCTACTATAGTACCTATTTTTTAAGAAAGGGGGGAAAAGTGTTCTGGAAGACTACAGCCCCATTATTTTTATCTCAATTGTATGCAAAGTCTTAGAACAAATTTTGAAAGAGCAAGTTATTAAGGACAATAGAGATAAACAGTAACTGAGATAAAATACAACATGGTTTTAAAGAAGATAGATTGTGCCAGACCAACTTGATCTCTTTCACTGAGAAATAACCAGTTTTGTAGACAAAGGAAATATATATAGTAGATCTGTATTTTGGTATGTCATCTGACACAGTTCCACTTGCAAAACTATTTGTTAAATTGGAGAAGACTGAATAGAAAGATGGGTAAGGAATTAGTTAAAAGGGAGATTAAAATGGGTCATACTGAAAGGTGTCAGGCTGGAGAGAGGGTACTAGTGTAATTCCTGAGGGATCAAGCTTTTGGCTAATTTTATTTAACATTTTCATTAATAACTTTGGCAAAAACAAATGAGAACATGCTAATAAACTTGCAGATTACACAAAGTTGGGAGATGTTGCCAATAGAGATGAGAACTGGAATATAGGAGAAGAAGATATAAAAACTGGAGTGATAGAAATGGGATGACATCATAGTGCAAAGTGCAAGGTCGTACATTTACGGACTAACAACAAGCATTTTTGCTGTCATCTGGAGACAAACCTTTTGAAATCAACAGAGGTAAAAGACCTAGATGTATTGGTCTGTCATAGGATAACTATGAGCCACCAATATGATGTGGCCTTGAAAAAGGCTAATGCAATCTTAGGATGAAAGGTGTCTTAATCAAGGTAATGACAATAAGGACAGGGTGGCATTATTTCCATTATGTAAGTCACTGGACATCATCGGGAATACTTTGTGGAGTTTGGGTCCCCTATGTTTAAAAATACTGATTTCAGTTGGAGCAGGTCAGAGGAATGGAGAACTTACCTTACTAGAGGAGACTTTAGGAGTGTTAAGGGCCAAACTTGGTACAAGAACAAACGCTTATAAACTGACCATCAACAAGTTTAGACTTGGAATTAGATGAATGCTTCTAATTATCAGAGGAGCGAAGTTCTAGAACAACCTTCCAAAGGGAGCAGTGGGGAAAAAAAGCCTATCTTGTTTCAACACTGAGCTTGGTAAATTTGCCTAAAATGGCATATGGCTGATCCATGACTGCTATTAGCAAATATCTCCCATGGTGGGCTAACAGACACTAGATCGTCTCTGGGTTACTACAGAGAAACCTTTCCCAAGTGTCTTGCTGATGAGTCTCATCCATATCCTGAAGAAATAACTGATCACGATATCTGGAGTTGGGAAGAAATTTTTGCCCATGTACATTGGCAGAGACGTTGAAGGTTTTTCACCTTCAGCTGCATTATGGGGAATGGATCACTTGCTGGTTTGAACTTGAGTAAATGGTGGATTCTCTGTAAATTGAAGTCTTGAAATCACGGTATAAGGACCAAAAGTATTATAATAGTGGGTGGGTGAGATTCTGTGGCTTGTGATGTGCGGGAGGTCAGATGAGATGAATGAGATAGCCCATTTTGGCCTTTCAGTCTGAGTCTGTGATCCACATTTCCTTTATGTGCCTCCTTTTCTCCCCACAGGATAGTATTGTTCAGTTTATATAGGCAATAAATTAGCATCCAAACATACACAGGTTCACTGTGGAGAAGGGTAGTTGCAAAGTCTCCATCCTTTCCAGACCCCTTCCAATTCACTTGCTCCAGGGAAGGTACCACAACCCTTGCATATTGCTGGGTGCCTACACTAAGTCCTGTTTCTCAGCCTTCAACCCTGTCAGTGTGTGATGCAAGCAATCAAGTGCTGAATGAACTGTGAAACATCTGTGTTGTATTGCATGTTGTGCTATGTGACAAATTATTATGTTCATTCACAACAAAACTTGTTCCTCAGAATGTTTTTCCACTGGTAAGCTAAACAAAGCCTGTTTTAAAAAAGAAAAAGTAGAAAACCAAATCATCATGCCCAGACTTCCCTGTAAGGTGCGCACCTGCCCATGTCTACCTGCCTATCTCCTTTGCAGAGCTGTGCAGCAGCACATACCCTCCTGCTAGAACGTGCGTGGTGCATGGTGCGGTTGCTTTGGTGGGCAGGGCCGGCTGAGGCAGCGTGGTGGTGTGGGCCACCGAGAGGACAGTTGAGGCTGTGTGGGTGGGGATTTTGGGGAAGTGGTTGAGGCTGCATGGTGGGAGGGGCTGCTGTGAGGGGGACTAGCTGAAGCTGCATGGTGGATGACCGGGGCCTGCTCTGGTGGGAGACCAAGACCTGCCATGTGGCACAGAGTCAATGCCTGTTCCTGTGGGTGGCCGTGACTTGCTGCTGGGTGGCGGGGGGGGACCAGGACCTGCATCAGTGGGGGCTGAAACCTGTCACATGATGAAGGGTGGGCCTGCTCTGGTGGGGTGCTGGGACCTGCTGCATTGTGAGGGGTTGGGGCCTGCTCTGGCAGCCGGGATTGAATAACAAAGCCTTAATATACTGTAATGCCAGAAAATGCAGGATTCCCCCTGGCCGCCTCCATGACAGGATCTTTGAAAATGTAAATATTATTATATTCCCCTTAAAATGCAGCAGGGCATCCTGTCTTGAAAGGTTGCTATGAAGAATTGGATTACTATTGCAGTAATTGGAGATGATTCCTTTCAGTGGTGCATTATTTTTAAATCTTCCTTTGATAGACTCAACAATGCTTGGGAGTCACCTAGGTCTTTTTGTTCATGGATATGAAAATGTTTTAGAACCTTTATCTAATTAAGCTTCATGGCAGTTTTGCCAGACAAATGTAATTATACCCATTTTAGAGGTGGGTAAAACAAGGCATAAAGTTTAAATCACCTAGGGTATATGTCTACACTACAGCATTATTTCAAAATATTTAATTTCGAAATAGTTATTTTGAAATATCTTATTTCGAAATAACGCGTTTACATGCAAAATGCATTTCGAAATAGCCTTTTGCTATTTCGAAATAGTGTGTCCACACTGATTGGACGCTGAATCGCATTTAAGGCCAGCCGGAACTGTTTCTGGCAGGGAATCAGGTCAGAAGTTACCATGTGGCCAGGGTGGCCAGTAGGGCACTCTGGGAAGGGCTGGAGGCCCCCTATTTTGAAATAAGCATCTACATAGCACTTATTTTGAAATAGCAGTTTTGAAATTGGCGCTATTCCTTGTGGAATGAGGTTTACCAATTTCAAAATAAGCCCTCTATTTCAAATTAATTTCAAAATAGCAGTTGGCTTGTGTAAATGCTAGGAAAATTATTTTGAAATAACAGCTATTATTTTGAAATAACTTTGCTGTGTAGACATACCCGTAGGGAATCAGCAGCAGTGTTGGGAATAGAATCCAGAAATTCCGATGCTCCATAATTGCTAGATCACGCTTTCTGACTCGAAGTCCTCTGATCTAACCTATAGAACAAATTGTCTCCCAGAGATGTAAGCCAGGGATCATGATTCCCGATTGTTGTTGTTCTAACTCTCACTCCCACTGCACGTGCTTCCTTTTATGATCAACGCACTGCAGATCATTAGTCCCACATATGTTTTGCTTCCCTGCTTTGCCTTACACGTTAGCATTCGGGTTGTCAGGAAAGAGTTAAAATAACTCACCTTGGGTCAAGACTCATTTCTTCATGTAGGTTCCATGCTAGTGAGCAATCTGATGCTTAGTAAAGTCAGATTGACCCCTAGGCACAAGAACTAATTGATCAGCCAAAGCTGCTTATAGTGCAGAGCACAGCAAATTAACAAGGGCCTCCTTTCGGACTGAGTATGAGGTTGGACTCTTTGGACGGGCATGTGTGATAGAGAAGGAAATGTCAAGTAAGTGCAAGCTAAGAAGAATAACTCACACACATGACCCCCAGTAATTCCTCTTTTCAATTTGCTACAAAAGTTTAATTTTTAGAGCACTCAGTTTTCTTATTTATTTTAAATTACAGACGTGCAGTTATAAACATTGAGTGAAACATTACTTCTTTCACTAAAGAAAGGGTTAATTTATTGAATCAGTTATTGATTTTTACACTCCATATTCCTTTCCTCCATACATAGCCTACAGATAGATTGAAAATATTTATTTTGCCCTCTTTGGCCTTCTCTCTCTCTCTCTCACACACCATGCCCTCCGTGGTTGTGTGGAAATACGCCAAGATCTTATTTTGTATGTTACATTTCCTTTCCGTCACATGGTACTATTCCAACAGTAAACATAGGACTGGAAGGGAGCCCGAGAGATCATCTAGTCCAGCTGGGGGAAGGTCTGGTAGAGGGCTATAAACAGAGAAAGTTGGCTACTTAAAATTTTGCAGTATCAATTTTCTTTTTATATGACTTCATATTAAATAAACACGTAACATCATGCATCTTGTTAATTATCTAATTGTTTTACTATTCTTTTTCCATAACATTTTTAAATCTCTCTCTCTCTCTTAATAACTTGGGTGGCACGGTGAGACACATCCGAACAAGTGCCCATGAACTCAATACTGGTGCATAAGACAAAACTCACTCCACTCATGGGTGGAAAATTTTAGAGAGAACACTGGTCATGTCCCAGGAGGCATCAGCAGGATTTGAACTCTGTACTTTCAGAGATTCGGCATCAATTACTATGTTTGGATTAAAGTACCAGTCCCCCTAGAGGGTCATTTGAGAGCAAGTTTGCAAAATTCTTTGATAAACAGCAGTAGAATATTGAAGATAGGAATCCTGAGGTCTTGACCATAGAATGGGAGTGCTGTCTACTGGTTAGATCAGTGGTTACAGATGACATAGACAGCCTATAATATTGGCGCATCATTATAAGATGCATTATGGGTTAGTGAATATTTAAGTCTTTCATATTTATGGCCTAAATACTAGTTCTAACTGAATGGGGAAATGTTAATTGACTGCCTTCTTGGATAGAGCACGATTCCACTTTGGTGTGTGTATGTCGGGGGGAGGGGAAGTCACCTTCCCCCTCACTCCTGAAACTTTTCCTGATTTGAAAGAACAGGAAGTCTGATTCAGCTGAAATCCTGCTCAGTCTGGAACATTTGAGCGCTCTTGTCAAGTGGACCATAAAGATGTTCAAGCGGGATGGATGGTCATATCTCTGGGTGGATGTTAATTGTAGTATAATCTTTAATATTTTGGTACTTGAAATGGTTTCTCTGACAACTTGTTTGCCCAGGTGAAAAGATACATTTTTGTAGTGAATCAATTCTGTTACCATGTGTAAAAGTGCCTTGGAGATGGCAAATTGCAGGATTGTTAACATGCATACCATGCAAGATACTGAATGATTACCAAAGCTCTTTGGCTATCTTCTGTAAATCTGTTAATGGTAGTAACTAATATTTAGGAATATGAAAAATTTGTTTTCTAATTATTTATCTCACAGGAATCTATTTTGAGGAAGATAAGTAAATATGAGAGCAACTATAGGTTGAAAAATATTGTGCAAATTTGTATGAACTAATGATGGATACATAAACACAAAACTCTACAGTGTGTGTTTCATGCATTTCATTAACAAGCTCTTCTGGGCTTTTTTTGGACAGGATCAGCCAATTATGTTATGCTGTGTAGACCAGCCTTTTAAGACTTCATGCAACTGGTTCTAAGAACTACGGTTCGCACAATATTTGATATAAATCTGAGAT
Organism: Pelodiscus sinensis; assembly: GCF_052426305.1. Taxonomy (NCBI): domain Eukaryota; kingdom Metazoa; phylum Chordata; order Testudines; family Trionychidae; genus Pelodiscus; species Pelodiscus sinensis. Next base: position 188,044,609 of record NC_143053.1, on the reverse strand, counting down.
CATTGCAGTTACATTAGACAAGAATTTGTCTCATCATCTTGTACGTGGTCATCTAAATGATCTTATAGTGTATTTTAATTCCTTAGTAAGTGTCACATAATTTTCCATTAACTATTTGTCTGGACATCTAAGACTTTATATTTTTTTTAATCCCACTGAAAATGTAAATAACGGATACTGATAACATTAAACAATAAATTTAGGCAACGAGTCTTTCTACAGAAAATGGCAAGCAAATGAGATAGACAGTGTTAGAAAATTGCATACTTTTCTTGAGCCACTATCTTCCTTGAATTTGTGAAAACTGTGTAATTGAGGGTATGTCTAGACTACAAGCCTGTTTAGAAAAAGAATGTCTAGACTACAACCAGTACTTTCGAAAAAGCAAGCCACTTTTTGAAAGAGAGCACTCAGGCAGTCTGGATGCTCTCTTTTGAAAAATCACAGTTTGCATTACAGAGCGCCTTTTTTTGAAAGAGAACTTTTGAAAAAAAGCATTCTTCCTCATAAAATTAGGTTTTCTGTGGTCAAAAAAACTGCCATGTTCTTTGATTTACTTCAGAAAAAAAACATGCAGCAGTCTAGACTCGGGGGAAGTTTTTTCGGAAAAAGGCCACTTTTTCGAAAAAAAACCCTGTTGTCTAGACACACACTGACTGAGGCGTGCCAGACGCTTAAAGAAGTTTCAGATATCTAGTCCCACCAGGGCTGTTCAGTTTTTGTCCATCTCAGCTTTTGTACATCTCCCTTGAAAACAAAAACTTTCCTTATCTGTCCCAGAGCTGACCTATAGACAAAAATGCACACTTGGCAGTGGTACTGAACTAAGATAAGACACAGAGTACAGATTAAAGTTGTTATACTTTATCTATATTTCAAATAATTTAATTTATTTTGTCCTTTTTAGAATACATTCTATAGATGCATCGTGTCATGGAAAAGAGGAGACACTAGTTAGTAAAACAAAGCAGTGTAAATAAATATGGCAACTATGTATGTTTAGTAGGTTTTTGATTTCAGAACTCAAAATATGATGGGTAATATAGTGGTTATTTATCAGCACGAGCCCTTAATGCTCCTTTGCACTTACATCCCACATTAAAGTAACTTGGTGATTTGTGTTTTCAGCATGTTTGGTTCTTGAACTCTGCTGTGATTCAGCTACACTGGCATAACACATGGATAACAGCTGTACGGAATCAGGCAAACATTTTATTAAGCACTAGACTCTGAAACTGCTTCTTTCCACTACAAATGCATTGACATCTGTGTCATATCTTCTGGCTAATGCAGATGTGCCTTGCAGTGTAATACACAGACAAACAAGGAAAAACAAAATGCTTCAGAAAAAAGGAAATGGAAAGTAAATGCTCGTTGCTTTTCAGAGATTGTGCTCCAGAATCTTATCTCAGTTTCTCATTACACATCTATCAGAAGGTCTCTACGTTTCCGAAAGGAGATGGCAGTAGAAAGTCAGCATATCAATGCTGACTGTCATCAGCAGTCTTTGGGGTTGTCAGACTCAGATCACAGAAGGTATGTTTAGTAGGTAGAAACCAGTGTTCCTCCCTTCAACCCCTGTTAGTCTATTTACTTGTAGGGATCTCAATCACTCGTTGACTAAAAGTTAACCAATAAGACTATTGGTTAATCATCTAGTCAACTACTTGATTTCCCCCCCCCCCTTGCTGCCTCTGTGTCAGAGGCAGCAAGGAGAGGGAGCTAGAGCTGCATGCTGGGGGAGAGCTAGCTTAAAAGCCGGTTCCCCCCAGCACTAGTGATGTGGTGCCACCTGCCCCCTCCAGTGCAAGGGGGGGACAGGGTAGGCTGCTGTGAAGCAGCCTCTGCTTGCTGCCATGGAGGGTTTGAGCTCCCCATGGACAGAGACTGCTTTGCATCCCGCGGAGCAGCATCTGTCTGTGGTGAGCTTGGGTCTGCTGCAGAAAGAGGCTGGTCCTCAGCAGTAGCTTCTGTCCATGGGGGGGGGGGTCTGCGGTTGGCCCCCCTGTGGACAGGAGCTGCTGCAGGAGCAGTTCATGCACCCACTAGACCCATGCTCACCATGAATAGAAGTTGCTCCATGGGACGCAGAGCAGCCTCTGTCTGCAGAGAGCTCGGACTCCCCAAGGACAGGAGCTGCTGCTGGATCAGCCACTGTCCACAGCCAGCCCGGGCCACCATGGACAGAGGCTGTTTCTTCATCACCTCTCCTACCAGCAGCCTCTGTCTGTGGGGAGCTTGGACCCCACACAGACAGGGGCTTCTGCCACCCCTTGCTGCTGCTTTTGTATCAGACGCAGCAGAGTGGGGTGGCAGGCAGCTGGTTTATGAGGGGAGCTGGCTTCATACATAAGCTTTGTTCTTTTTTCGTTTAATATAAGTTAACATTGGAAAAACATGAGAAACACGGTGGGTGAGGTAATGTCTTTCACCAATTTCAGTTGGTGAATGAGGCAAGCTTTTGAGTTACACAGAGGCTGTGTCTAGACTCGCCAGTTTTTCCGGAAAATCAGCCGCTTTTCTGGAAAAACTTGCCAGCCGTCTACACTGCCGCTTGAATTTCCGCAAAAGCACTGACGATCTCATATAAGATTGTCACTGCGTTTGTGGAAATACTATGCTGCTCCCATTCGGGCAAAAGTCTTTTTCTGAAAAACTTTTGCGCAAAAGGGCCAGTGTAAACAGCTGAGATTTATTTTCCGCAAAAAAGCCCCGATTGCGAAAATGGCGATTGGGGCTTTTTTGCGGAAAAGCGCATCTAGATTGGCCACGGACACTTTTCCGCAAAAAGTGCTTTTGAAGAAAAGTGTCCTGCCAATCTAGACACGCTTTTCCGAAAATGCTTTTAACGGAAAACTTTTCAGTTAAAAGCATTTCCGGAAAATCATGCCAGTGTAGACGTAGCCAGAGTTCTTCTGAGGTCTGGAAAAAAGTATTTAATTGTCACAAGTATATAAACCATTTGTTTAGGATAAATGGTTAACAGATATTGTAAGACACCATATGAGATGAAGTGGTCAGTTAACGTTTCTGCAATCACAGGGCAAGAAAGTGTTTACATAAAGTTGGTTGTAATAAGCCATACATTCAGTAGCTTTAATTAAACCATGTCTGGTAAAGTTATGAATTTCAGCTCTAGGTTCATCTTTTGAAGGTGTTATGTGGTGTTTTTTTGAGGATGAGAACAGAGGCGTCATACTGAGTGAAGGTTTTGTGAAAAGCGTTCGCCCATGGATTAAATGGTGTTTTTATATTTGTCATTTTCCTATCTGAGTTTATTTGAAAGCATAGTGATTCCTTGGTTTCACCCACATAGTTGTTATTGGGGTAATTAAGGTGCACTGCATGAGGCACACTTCTAAGGCTTAGCAGTTGGAGATGGAGTGGAGGTGGTTTCAAATGTGTTGAGATGTATCCTGGACTTTCCCTTCTAGAGCATATTCTAGACCAGTGTTCCTCAAAGTGGTCTGTAGATCCACTCTGGGGCTGTCTCTAGACTGCACCTCTCTGTCGACAGAGAGATGTAGATTAGGCATGTCGAAATTGCTAATGAAGCAAGGATTTAAATATCTCGCACTTCATTAGCATAAACATGGCTGCCGCCTTTTTTTCGACATGGAGCTTTTTCCAAACCCGCCCCCCCCCCCGGCAGTCTAGACAGGGATCTGTCGAAAAATAAACCCTTTTTCGGCAGATCCTGTAACCCTCATTTTTTGAGGAATACAGGATCTGTGAAAAAAGGGTTTATTTTTCAACAGATCCCTGTCTAGACTGCCTTTTTTTTTTTTGGAAAAAGCTCTGTAAAAAAAAAAAAAAAAGCGGCGGCCATATTTATGCTAATGAACCCCGGGATATTTCAATCCGTGCTTCATTAGCAATTTTGACATGCCTAATCTACATCTCTCTGTCGACAGAAAGGTGTAGTCTAGACATACCCTGAGACAGCTTTATTTACCAGTGAACTGCAGCCAATGGGAGCTGCAAGGCTCCGTAGCTGCAGAACTGGTAAAGAAACAAACTGGAGTGACCCAGTAGCAGCTTTCTCAAAGTGGATCCATGGACCACTTTGAGAAACACTAGTCTACACCCTGGATACAGATAGCAGGGTCCAGCAATGTGGTGACCTGTGGGTTTCTTGTGTGGATTTCCAACTGTGTTGGAACAGTTTTTAAATCAGACATGGGTATTTTTCTAAAAGCTATGCTCGAGTTCAAATAGGGACTCTTTGGGGGGAATTTGCAGGATTCTGTTATACAAAAGGTCAGATTAGATCACAATGATGTCTTCTGGCGTTATAATCTATGAATAAATTTGACAAGTTAAAGTCTGTATTTGTCTGTGTAGCTCCATTGTTGTAGTTGAACATGATGTCCAGGAAGTTGATGCTCATGCAGGAACATTCTAGAGACAGTTTGATGCTTGGGTGGTAATTGAAAGTTGCTGGCCCTTTGTGTGATGAGTTGTTTGAGGATGATATATACTCTGTATGAGTTGTTTGCGGATGATTTATGATGCCTTGGCCACAAGTAATCGGTCTGCATTGGTTCCCATATTTTGGCCAGCATTCATATAGTTCCTGGGGAGGGTTCGTGTGGAATGAGATTGAGGAGTTTCTCTTGGATTAATAGTAAAACAACATGGCTGTTTATAAAATCCTAATAATGTATTGCAATTTTATAATTTCCAGTATTCTGATGTTTATCATATTTCAGTAGGTTACACATGTTTATATCATGATCCAAAACATCAATTACAGGGAAGATAAACCTGTTAATTAAGAAAATAAAATGATGGAAAATGAACTTGGCACAAATTAAATTGATATTGATATTCACTTGCTGATAAGTCACAAAATAGAATCGTAAACAGGGAATCATCACTGAAGGGAGGTCCTGCAGGGATCAGTTGTCAGCCCTATTTCTATCAGTTACCTGGAAAAAAAAACCCATAAAATCATCTACTGAGGTTGCTTGCAGTTGACATGAAATTGGAGTAGTAGTAAATAATGAAGAGGACAGGTCACTGACACAGTGATACAGATCACGTAGTAAGCTGAGCACAAGAAAAGTTTGTGTTTCAATGTGGTCAGATGTAAAGTCATACATACATGTAGGAACAAAGTGTGTAACCCTTACTTGCAGGACGGGAGCGGGAGAAGTGGGATGGTGTCCTGAGCATAAAGTCTCATTGCAGAAGCCTGGCCAAAAGTGCCAGATGTCATCCTTCTATGTAGGGTGACCATATTTCCCTATGCTGAATGCGGGGCACCAAAGGGGTGGGGACTGATGTCATTTGGGGCTTTAGCCCCATGGGGGCGAGAAGCTGCCAGACCTTGGGCCTTCAGCACCACATGGGAGGTGGAACCACTGGTGCTCAGGGGTTCAGTCCCATGGGGGGAGGGGAACCGCCGGTGCTTGGGGCTTCAGCTCCAGGGGGAGTGGGGCACAGCACCCAGGGCTTCAACCTTGCAGCGGGGGAGGGAGCTGCCAGCACTCGGGGCTCCAGCGGCTGAAGTTCTGAATGCTGGCGGCTCCCCTCCCACCTTGCCCCAAGGCTGGGATGAAGTTCACCCCCCCCCCCAGCATACAGAGTAGAGAGGGGAGCCACCGGTGCTTGGGGCTTCAGCGGCTGAAGCCCTGAGCGCTGGTGGCTCCTTCCCCACCCCCGGCAAGGGAAATAAAGGACAAAGTGCCCATTTTAAAAAAAATGTTGGGACACCAGGAGGAGGCCTTAAATAAGGGACTGTCCCGGCAAAAACAGGATGGATGGATGGTCACCCTAACTCTATGTATACACAGGAGAATCTCAGATAGGAGCAGGGAGTTTATATTACCTCAGTATCTGGAACTAATGCAATTGCTACTGGAAAATTGTATCCAGTTCTTGTGTCCACTGTCTAAGAAGAAGATTGGTAAATTGGAGAGACTACAGAGAGAACCCACAAGAATGAAGAAAAGCTTAGAAAGTAATAGACTCAAGTGGCTCAATCCGTTTAGCTTAACAAATAGAAGGTGTAATGGATGACTTGATCATAGTTTATGGTATGTCTGTTCAGAAGTTAGATACCTGTGTTTGGCCTATGCCAGTTTGTGGGGCTTGGGCTAAGGGCTGCTTAGTTTAACTCCTCCTCCCCCCGCAGATCCCAGACTCCATCCCAAACCTTAATGTCTACACTGCAATTAAACAGCCCCTCAGACAGAACCCTTTGGGCCCAAGTCAGCCAGCATGGGCCAGCCATGAGTTTCTAACTTCAGTGTAGATATACCCTATAACTACCTACTCGTGAAGCAGACATTTGATAATGAAAGGCTCTTCCATCTATCAGGAAAAGGTATAACCGGATCCAATAGCTGGAAACTGAAGCTAGATTAATTCAGGCTAGAAAGTAGGTTCAGAATTTTAACAGTGAGGGTGGTTAACTCTTGGAACAATTTTTAAATCCAGTTTGGCTGTTTTTCTGAAAGTTATTTTCGAGTTCAAATAGGAACTATTTTGGGGGAGTTCAATGGTTTGTGCAATACAGAAGACGTGTTGATTACAATTATCTTTTCTGGTTTTATCATTTGAATAAATTTGATAATTTAAAGTGAGGTATGTACTAAAAAGTGCAATATAAAAATGATTCCTTCTTCTCACTCAGAGCTATTCCCAATATATAACTACAGAATAATATCTGGTGACTTGAATGGCAAAATAATTTTTTATCACTTTTATTCTAGCTATATATATATTGAAAAATTATAAGGTGGAGAGTTAGTGTTCTTTAAGTTTTAAGATATTTGTTAACCATGTCCTGAGTACATAGAACTGACTATTACAACTAGTAGTTTTGAACAAAAATGTTTGTTTTTCTTCATCAGAATTTGAAATTTCAATGAGACATTTCATTTTTATGAACTCTGGTTTCTGGGACTGTACATACTCCACAAAAAGCACATCGTGATGTTCAGACACTGCAGTGTCTTCTGGTGGTTTGGAGATTGAACCAATTTGAATGATTTGAAATTCCTCATGGAGAAATCCATGATTACACTTTGTAGAAACTCATTTTAGAGTAGAGCACAGTTTAAATATATTAATTTAATGGTCTGTTTTATATAAACCAACTCACCACTATGCCAGCCAGGCTGACCAGCTTGGAAGGGGAGAGGAATGGGGCTAAAGAGAACAATTGCCCAGGAGCGTGGGTGATTTAAAAGGGCCCAGGCCACTTGTCACAGTAGTGGGCTACAGGCATGCATGTGTGGGTGGTGGGTAGAACAGTGCTTGGGGGAGGCAAGGCTATCCTCTGGCTGCACTCCTTTCATCCATACTCTCCACTGTGCCTGGAGCTATGAGACCTTCCCCTCCACTGACTAGAGCCATAAGCACCCACCCTCATCTGGAGAAAGCCACCACCAGAGGAGTTCCATGCCTACTGAAGAACATATCTCGCCTCAAAGACATATCAGTCTGGCCTCATGGTCCCTGCCCGGAGAAGCCCTGAGAACTTCATTCCTCCCCTGCCAGAGAGAGGAACCCCAGGCCACCTGCATCTTGCCTTCCCTTCCTTCCTTAGACCCAGCCTTCTCTAGGGAAAAGCATCTCTTCAAAGATACTTTGGTTATTCCCGATGCAGGTTTCAACTGGGTTGGGTCTAGGAATGGGGAAGTGTTGAGTCCCAACACTATGGGTCTGAAACCTGGACAACCTACAGACATCCCTTGGAAGTCCATCAGAGGTATCATCAACGCTGCCTCCACAAGATCTTAGAGATCAAATGGGAAGACAGGCACACTAACATTAGTGTTCTGGAAGAGGCGAAGACCACCAGTATTGAGGCAATAATCATCCATCAGCAACTTCACGGGACTGATCATGTTGTTCAGATGCCAGACCATTGCCTCCCAAAACAGGCCCTGTTATCTCATCTGAAAGAAGGTTACCATAACATGGGAGGACAATGGAAGCATTATAAGGACTTGCTGAAGGAAAACTTAAAGAAGTGCAATAATGACCTTGATACTAGGGAGACACTCTCCCGGATTGCTCAAAATGGACAGAAGTCCTATGCAATGGCCCCCTGCATTTTGAATTTGCCCACTGACAAGCTAAGGAGGAGAAGAGGCACAGGAGGAAGGGGAGACTGGCTTCTAGTCATGGTCAACATCCTCCTGCTGTACCTAGAAACATCTGTCCTCATTGTAATAGAAGTTGTGCTTCAAGAATCAGCCTTATCTGCCACCTGAGGATCCACAACTCACATGGAAGATGATCATACTCTGCAATGAGTAATCGCCCATCAGGAGAGGGAGGGATGGCGTGGCCGGTTGCTCCTCTAGACGGGGGGGACAGGGCTGTGACTGGCTAAGGGGTCCTCTGATTGAGGGGTGGTGGCATTGTGTTTTTCTAGCTGAGAGGATTGTGGCTCTGGCTTAGGGAGGGAGACGGGGTCCATTGATTGTACCGTTTTGAGGCCTGTAATTCTTGTTGATGGGCCTGATGCCAGCATTTTTAGTTAAAGTGATTTTGTCCAATTTATCATTCCCAAAAGACCAGCTGAATCCTTTCTGTCCATTGTGATTCAGTTACATTATCACACATGTGCAGAAGATTTGTAGATACTAATTTTACAAAACAATTGAACCTACAAAATCTACATTGGTATGACCCAGTATGTAGCTATGGGTGTGTATGTTCACTAGGGGAGCGATTATATATTTTGTATATACATAAAAGATTATTTTTTCATATGCAGCAATTGAACACAGAAATTTGTGTTTGCCATTTAGGAAGTAAGTTTGGAAAATCGTGTCCCTGATGTCTGGCAGGCATTATGTCTGCCCAGAAGTCTCCCCTTTGAAGAGTTTTAATGGGAGGAGGGAAACATGCCAGAATCAACTGGAATTGGTAAAAATGCATGGTTCCGCTCTTCAGGAAAAGCTGCCACACTCGGGAGCTAACTCAGAAGTGTTAGAAGACGTTGTGTGTATGTGCACTTGGTACTTACTATTGGGGAAAACTTTTATGGATTCTGGAAATTCCATTAATCCCTCTCCTTGTGTGGGGTTAGTAGGATTCTGAGAAGTTGAGGAGCCCAGTCTTTTCAAGGTGCTGATAAAAACAAACTAAATACACAATTGTGATGGGTTGTTTAGTGGTGTCTTGATGTGCAATGCAAAATAGTGGATGGTATCTAAAGAAAATAAGTATATTCTTTAATCAAGCAAAAAGTCAATAAAACACATTTTTAAAATAAGCCTGAAGTCGTAAGTTATTTTTCATAAGCTCAAATCTTTCTCTTTAGTCCTATTTTCTCTCCAGTCAGATTTTGTTATTAAGCATTGTGTGGCTTTTTAATCAAAACCCACAGTTACCCAGAATACATTTTTTATGCTGGCACTTCCCCAACTACAGAATTTGACTAGGCTGTACATCAAAACAGAACCCAGAAATGCATTCCTAAACTTGGACCTTTTGTCCCAGCTTACTTCCTGTTGACCGAATAATGGCCCTTTGCCTGGCTTGCAGTCAGGTTGTTCACACAGAGTAGAGTTCAGTGTTCCTAAGAGCAGTAGAAACTTGAAGCAGATTAAAAGTAGTATGTGATGTTCTTGGAGCAAAAATACCAAATCTGTTTCCTTTGTGGGTTTTTTAAAGTACAAAGGTCAAGAGGAAGAGAGAGAACGTTTAGCAGGTTGGATTGTAATTACACTGCTAGGGAAAGACAGCAAAATACATTCACTGTCTTTAAAAGGAACAGTTAAGTTCTGTGATTTCTGTTATCTAAATACTGTGAAGGCTTGTGAGACCATACTCTTAACTGTCAGGATCTAATTTTAACATTGCTGCTTGGATCCTGTTGCAGCACATCACAAGTACAGTCAGTGTTGTATTCAGTAAACTAAAGATGATACTGTTTTTGAAGTATGCCATTTTGACACCACTCTTGTAGCTTGCATTTCAGTGCCATAATCTCGATGTGTTCATAATATCTTAAAAGCATCATCCTCTAGCATTTTTCCTCTTATATTGTAAAAGTCAGTGTTAGTGCATATGACAATGCGAGAGAGGTTTGCGACACTAGATCTTTGTTAGCTGCAGGGCTGTCCTTACTCATAGGCAGAAAATGCTGCCACATAGGGTACCTGAAAATTTGAGGCACCACTGGCTTTTAATGTCTACCTACCCATCTCCTCTTATCCCTGTTCTGAGGCTCAGCTTCCCCTGGAGAGGGTCTAGTTAATTTAAAAGTGACCTGTTAGCAGAAATTGAACCTGAAAGAGAGAGCCATTCAAGTGGTAATGAAGCCATTTAACAGGCATTTGTCAACCCCAGGTATATATTGTCAGTTTCTGAATTTACTATCATCTGAGGAAATGGGTTTTGCCCACGAAAGCTCATGATTATCTATCTGTCTGTCTGTCTGTCTGTCTGTCTCTAAGGTGCCACAGGACTATTTGTTGTTTTTAAAGTTACAGACTAACATGCCTATCTCTTTGTGAATTTATGGTGTTAGTTTGAAGGTTCTTAGTTTAAAATTTGTTGTAAAATACTTCATTAATGTGTTGCTGAAGGTTATAAAATCACATTTCTAAAAAATTGCCCTCCCCTGGATTACCATCGGGCCTATTGGCACTGGTTAAATAGTGTTGAGTAGGGCCCCATACGTTGGCCATGTTCAGCTCTACTAGTGCAATTTGTTCTGACATGCAGCAATTTTGGTTTTGCCATTCTGATCAAAGAGAGTGCTAAATTAGTCAAGAAACAATCTCTGATTTTGGTAGCAGCTACATGAACAAAATGGTATAGGATAGTAAAACAGAGGCTTATAGGATGAAATTTTTAAAAAGGACACTTTAGGCTGAACATCAGGAGTCACTTCCTCACCAGGAGATTGTGAAATAGTCTCCCAAAGGAAGTGGTGAAAACCCCATTGCTTGAGTAATAGCAAACTAAGCTGGACAAAGCATGAGACAGAAGTGACTAAATTACATATGCATGTACTGCAAATGTTATGCAGTATTTACTATGCCAAGAATTCTGTCTCCTATCTGGGAGAAAAATATGTGCTAACTTCCCACCACCCCCAAATTTAAAAAATAAAACCATATTGTTTTAAGTGGTTTTCCCCTCCTTTTTTGCCTCTATCTCCAGTCCTTATATTGTTCTCATTCCTTCCATTTGTTATGTTCTCTTAACTAGATTTTCTGTTTTTTATTTCTCTTTCCTAACAATCTTCCTCTTTCCTTTAATTTTGAAAATGACAAGACATTGGTCAGTTTTTAGTCAGCTGACAGGTAAGCTCTGAGCAGGAACAATATCATCTTCCTTCACATGTTGACAGAGAGAGAGAGAGAGAGCAAACATTGATTTCACTCCACATACAGTTGTTGGTTTCATCCCCCCCCCAGCCCCCCCCACACACACCCAGATAGAGCTTAGAGTTTAGAATAGCTTGCTGGTACTCAGCGAGTTAAGCATTGTACTCATCTTAAACAAATAGGCAGGGGGATTTATCAGCCTCTGCTATAGCTCACAGTGCTGTAGGGAGCACTGCTATACTGGCAAAGTTGTGGGCTGTGTGACCTAATAAGTGTTTTCCATCTCACTTATCTCACTGCATGTTCCTGAGGGAACGGTTGAGACTATCTAACTCATTTGACTTAAGACCGAAGCCAAACTTCTTCAGACCACAGGACATGCAAGACTAGGGCAATATCCCACAGCTACCTCCCAGCCTTCATGTTTTTGATCTCAAACACTTCAGTATTACTAACATGCATGTTTCCAGGGCAAAAAGGGGATAATAAAAAAGGTGGGATAATGGAGCTAATAAAGTGATATTAAAATGTCTGAATTGGAAATCTTTAATAGTTTCAAAAGCAAACATGTCTGAAAATTTAAGAGCAGACACTCCACTAGCTTTCCTAACATACAGTTTCAAATATTCCACTCACCCGGACCAGCTTCTGCTGGTGAGAGGGATAACAGAAGCTGGCCCGGTAAAAGATATTACCTCCTCCACCCTGTCTCTTTAATCCTAGGACTAACCCAGCTACACCAAACAGTGCTTATGTTTCTAGATTTGTCAGTGAGTGGTAAGAGTTGTGATATTAAGAACACCCCAGTACAAGAAGCCAAGGAACATCCTGGAATGAAGTATTGAGTCTCAGCTGGCCTGAGCAGATGAATGTACTCAGACTCACAGTTATCAAAATCAGTACATCTAAAATTGTCATGTAAAGTATCATATGCAAACTGATAACATGCTGGTCATTAACACTGTTGTGCAGTGTGCATATGAGTGATATATGAAAAATTATAACTATGTCTTATAAATATATTCTTAAAATGTGTTTGGGAGATAGGACTTTTAGTTGCCCCACCTTTGAGAAAAGAATATAGTCCTGCCTACTTAAATGTGTCTCCAATGTAAACTGAGACAGTGGAAATGCATTTACATAAAAAGTTAACAAAACCATCAAAATTGCGAGTGGGAAAAATTGCTGCTGAACTATCGCTATAGAGGGAAGAAGACTGCAAAAAACCACGACATCAGCTCACTGTTGGACACAGCAAGCTAAGCCCCAGGAGGGCTTCCTGACTTTGAAAACAAAAATAAGCTTTGAGGATATAAGCAGAAAGTGAGTCTGAGCCATTTTGTTATCCATCACCTGAAAAGACAAAGAAAGCAAGCACTTTGGGCTCTGCGTTGGATCCTGCTAAGGACTGGACAGGGAAGAAGAAGGATCACTATGGTGAGAAACCTATTCAGAACAAAAAGCACTGGTTTGTTAAATTAGGTTTTAGTCATAGAAGTGTATTTTTACATTTGTTTGCCATGGTTTCTGTCTGAATTCCTTCTACCTGGTATCCCTTAAATCTTTGTTCTTTGTTAATAAATGTAAACTTATTTTATTCTAAAACCATCTTGGTGCAGAGTTTCAAACTGAACAGTATGGTCCCAAGCCAATCTAACAGGCTGCTGGTGTGCACTGACCCTTTAAGGGAGAGGCAAACTTGATAAGGTTATGTGAGTGACCCAATGAGAGGATCTGTGCAGTGCATGGAAGACGGTTCTGGAAAGATTCAGGAGTGGGTGGGAAAAAGCTGTTGGTGTCACTCAACAAGGAGTAATCAGGCTGGTGGAAACCAGAGTGAAACCATTGTGCTGTGATCAGGCTGCTGGTGCAAGGCCTTTAAGCCAAAGCTGAACACCACAGAAGCATCCAGGACTACAGGGCAGGCAGACACACAACTTCTTACTGGTCTGGGTAACCCCTCAAAGTGCTATAACAGTGTGTGGAGTGAAGGCTCTGGAGTTTGGAAGTACTTGGGAGCAGGCATCAGCCTACAGTAAGGGTATATCTAGACTACATCCCTCTGTCGCGAGAGAGATGTAAATTAGACATACCGACATTGCAAATGAAGCGGGGATTTAAATATCCCGTGCTTCATTTGAATAAAAATGTCTGCCGCATTTTGCCGAGTCAGCACTTGTCGGCAAAAAGCGGCTGTCAAGACAGGGATTAGACGACAAAGAAAGCCTTTGTCGACCGATCCTGTAAACCTCGTTTTACGAGGCATAAGGGATAGGTTGACAAAGGCTTTCTTTGTCGTCCAATCCCTGTCTTGACAGCCGCTTTTTGCCGACAAGTGCTGACTCGGCAAAATGCGGCGGACATTTTTATTCAAATGAAGCACGGGATATTTAAATCCCCGCTTCATTTGCAATGTCGGTATGTCTAATTTACATCCCTCTGATGACAGAGGGCTGTAGTCTAGACATACCATAAAAGATTGAAAATCCTCTGATCTTTCCTTTTGGTGGAATCTATTCCCTACCATGCAGGTTTCTCTTTGGACTTGCCTATGTGGAATAACGATGCACATCAGAGGGGTGCAATTTCTGAAGTGCACTAATATATTCTGCACCAACTGGCCTATTTAGACCCTAATGGTGCTACCAAAACGTTCTCTCATGCACATTAATGTTCTGCTGTGTTGCTGCTCCGGATAGACTAGCTCTCAGTCATTTGAAAAATAACTGATATGAAATACACGTCTACATTTTTGAAACATAGAAAATAATCTAGCTATCAAATGATAGTATTCCGCAACTGTGTGATTATAGCATGTCTACATGGACTTTGTGTTATCCCTCTGTTCTTCGTGCCATTTTTGTGGTTGCGGGATCTTCAGCAACAGCATATCCCTCCCCCATGGCTTCAGTACCCCCGGCAATTGTGCAATTTTGGAGACAGCGCTGAATGTCTGAGAAATTGCCCTGAAATCTGAATCTTGGGCAACCTGAGATTATGCACTTATGGGAACATAAGAATGTAAAAAAGAAAAATGCCATTTTCTACTAGAAACATTTGACTTTGGAGGGCTAAAAAAGAAAGGGCATGAACCTGATTGATGAAAACTCTATTTCAGTGCTGGAGACAGGAGTGACCAGTTGTGACTACGGGCCAATAAGACTGTCATGGATGTTTTCCAAGTTTAATCATTAGAAGATTTCTTAGACATTTACCATTTATATAAGCTACAGAGGAAATACAACAATATCAGAACTGAGGTCATTTTAAGAATCTGTTTCCAAGGTGGCCTTATAGGTCAAAATGCTGGACTTAAATGGACGAGAAAAGTGTCCATGTGTAAATGGTGCAAGGGACCAATAGCACAATGCTACAAGCCCCCAAATGGATATTCAGTTGGCACACGCAAAATAAAAAGTTTCTTCGACACATTTGAATTATAGATGGGGAAAATACCGTGAGTCCAAAAAAAAAAATGCTGTTTTACAAATACATTTTTATTCCCTGTTTTAAGCCAGTTCTGTAAGCTGCTTGTCTGCTACCTGGGTTGCATGGCCAAGAGGCAATGATATGACTTCATTTTATTAAAAAAAAAAAAAAAAAACCCGGTTTCCCTTTCGACAAACGAGAAATATTGCAGTATCTACAGCCCAACTTGTAAACTCATATTTCTTTATTGGACATCATTGGTTTAAAAAATAAGACAGAATGAAAGAAAAACAAATGTGTAGCCCAGATGTGTGGCGCTTGAATGCCGGTTGAGACAGTATGAAGATGATAGAAGATCAATCACATTTTTAGTCTTTTGGACCAACTGCAGTTGAAAATATCAGAATGGCTTTGTGTATAGCTGTTTAGTGGCTGTTTATATATAGCAATACAATATTTGAAATGCATTGATACTTTCTGATAAATACAAGCAATGTTATTGGTCATGTTTTAAAGCTGTGTGGGTTAATGCTTTCTGTTCTCAGTCACCATTCTTTGTATATATTGAAAGCAGGGGCAGGTTTAGTGGCAGATTTCTCCTACTTTTTTTCCCCCTCAGGGATAAGTAAGAAATCTTCAGGATAAGGACCCCCTTTCCCGATTTGTCCCATTTTCTGTCTCGCTTTTGATTTGAATATTTGTTTACTGCTACCTTTGCTTTTTAGGAAATGCATGCAAATAAAATTTCAGATGGAAGAACTTTCCCGTGATTTATTTTAAATCAGAAGAAACATTGAGAAAGGGAACATTTATAGACGAAAGAATCCATGTGGCTAGTATTTTCCTATGTCCCTTTTGTTGCCATTTCAGATTAAGTAAGGCATTTCTCTTTCGCAGTGCAGCTTTCCGCTCTTCTTGAGTTAGTAGCCAAGTAATATTCCCGAGCTTGTGATGGCAGTGTATTGCCTTAGGGATCCCTCCTGCAAGGTTATGTGCTACTTTGGCTGTCTCAGGGTTCGATGTACTATGTGGGAGGGCTGCAGGCCCCTTTTTAGAGAAGCTGCTCACAATTCACACTTCATAAGTGGGTCTCCAGTAGCAGGCTGGCACAGCCTACAAAGTTGTCGGGAGAGGGCAGTCAGGCTATGAGAGAGTAGGAACAAGACGATGAGAAATGTGCTGCACCCAATTTGGAAAGGTGGCTTCCTGTGATTTTCTACCAGCTGCCCTTCATGAGAAATGAATCCATCTCCTACACAACTGATCCCTCCCTCCCCCATGGCTGCAAAGGCTGCATCTTTCCACTTGACTTCATGGGGATGCTGGAAAAGGCATAAAAGTGAAACTCTTGACTACAAACCGGCAGAGAGGACTCAGCAACTCACAGGATCAGACAACGAGCATACACTAGA
Source organism: Pelodiscus sinensis (assembly GCF_052426305.1). Taxonomy (NCBI): domain Eukaryota; kingdom Metazoa; phylum Chordata; order Testudines; family Trionychidae; genus Pelodiscus; species Pelodiscus sinensis. Next base: position 188,028,465 of record NC_143053.1, on the reverse strand, counting down.
CTGTGGGGAGAAAAATCCCTGATTTAGAAATGAAATAGCTGTAGCAGTTAGTAAGCATCAGAACATGTGAATGTGAAAAATGTGATTTATTAGTGGAGTTAAATTCTATAGGCTCCCCCATATAAAAGTTCCTCTTTAAAGAGAAATTTTAATTGGTGTCTTTCATTTTGATACTTGCCCGTTTAACTGTAGGAGAAACATGCTGTTTCTGTTGCTACAATATATTAAAGTGACTCATTTATTAAGCAGTATACCTCCATATGAATATTGTATGAAACATCTTTCCAAAATAATTCTTTCAGAAGATGATAGTGGCAAATGACTTCTACAAGGGTAACTGGGCATGCTCCCCTATGTACTGCCGCATTCTTTCTAATGCTAAGAAACTAACAACATAATAGATTTTCTTTTAAAAAAAAAAAAATCTTTTTTAAAAAAGTCAGTGTGAGTAGATATTACATTTTTACCAAGCATGCCTTAGCAATGTATTGTTTGTCAGCCCATAATGGTGCCATAGGTGACGTTGTATAGCCATTAATCAGTTATTACAGACCTATGAGACTACTCAGCTTTTTATGCATATTCTTCATGTGGCCCCTACAGAAACAGATTATGACTGGTCGGTTACTAAAGACTTTCTGTGACAGCATATTGAACAGTAAGACTACAGCAGTAGGAATACACCACTGACTCCCCCAGTCAAGACTATTGTAAAATGCTCTCAGAAATGCTGCGAAGACCAAAGAAATCCAATAATAGTGCGGGATTTCAACTATCCTGTTATTGACAGGATATATATCACCTCAGGATGGAATGCAGAGATAATATTTCTAAACACTTTAAAGTAACGACTTCTTGCAATAGCTTGTCCTAGAACTGACAAGGGAGGAGGGAATTCTTGATTTTATTCCTAAATGGAGAATAGGATTTGGTTCAGGAAAGGGAATATAGCTGAACTGCTCAGTAATAGCGTAATTAAACTTTACATCCTTGTAGGGCCGGGGTGGGCAAAAGGGCCTCCATGGGCCACATCCAGCCCACCAAGCGAGTGGAACCAGCTCACAAAGGCCCTGCCGCTCCCCAGTCCCCAGGCCAATCAGGGCTTGGGAGGTGGGGAGTGCACAAAGTCTCCTCCCGCCCTGCAAGGGGCTCAGCACTTAAAGTCAACCGCTAGCTGTTGAGCTCCCTTGCAGAGTGGGGGCAGGGAGCAAGTGATGTCACATGCTCCCCCTCTCCAGGCCCTGATTGACCTGGGGGAGTAGGGAGGAGCATGTGAAGTCTCCTTCCACTGCCAGGGGCACAGGTACCTAGAAGGAACCTCCAGCAGTTCAGAACAGCTGGCAGTCCTGTTGGGGGAGGGGGGCAGCAAAGACTTTGTGCGCTACCCCAGCCCCAGACCAATCAGGGTCTGAGAGTGGGGAAGCACGAAGTATCCTGGCTCCACCCCTTCCTCCTGAGGCCCCGCCCCTCCTGTGGAAACCCGGAGCCGCTTCAAAAATTTCTGAAGTGGTCCCTGGTCAAAAATAATTACCCATCCCTATTGTTGGGGGGAAAATACCACAGAAACCCACCACTGTAGCAATTAACATCAGAAAGGAGAACCACATAACATTTAAGAATCTAAAATAGATTGAAAAAATGAATTGGTCCAAAGTGAAATGCCTGCAAACTGTATGGAAACCGTTTAAAAACACCGCAACAGATGCTCAAACTAAATGTACACCTGGATACAGAGAAGACCAATGAAGATGTTTAGGGGCGTGGAACACTTTCCCTAGGAGGAGAGAATTAAAGATCAGGGTTGTTCATTTTAGGAAAAAAAGACAGCTAAAGTGAAGAGGGGTGTGAAAAAGTCTGAATGCTTTCTTACCCAGGGACAGGCCATGTGGCTTGCCTATGTGGCTATACAGCAGCCCAGAAAAGAGCATGGCAACCACCATCTCTTCATGTCCCCTACCACTCTATTTGTTAGAGGAGTGAGATGGGGTCCCTTACCCCATCTCCTCATTTTACAGAGAGCAGTTAATGTGAATGTGGAATCCTGTGGCATACATTTAACTGACAATGGTTTTGTAAGAAGATGCCCCTATTTCAAAGTATTTTTTTTCACTTGGGATTTTTTCCTTTCTGTGTGAGAGCTTGGTTCCAGTCCTAGGAACCTCTAGAACTGGAAAGTTTTACCTGTTTATATCTGTGGGCTAAACCTGTGTTATTAAACTCTTCCCTTCCCTTTCCCACATACTGTATTTAAACACTTTCAGAAATAGGGAGATGTTTCTTTAAAATAGTCCGTCCTTTCTCATGGTGGTTGGAAATAAAGAACAGAAAATACCTTTTGGTTTTTGGTCAGATCATATCTTTCGTGTATGCAGCATAAAGGAGGTTTGATATCACAGAAGTCCATTTGGGATTGCTCTGAAAGTGCAGGTCATCTGACTACTTTCTGACAGTTGTTAACTAGCATGCTTAGCTTGTACCTGAAAAGGTTTGTGTCAATTCTCTGCGAGCTTTGTCATTTTGCTTTCAACAAAGAAAAACAGCAATAGATCCGTGGTAGTAGCCAAAATAATTTTAAACCCCTTTGAGTTTATCAGAATAGAAAAATCAATATCATTTTCTGTCTATGTAAACTTAGGGCAAGGCAATGCCACTGGTTTTTTAGTCTCAGATTTTCTATCGTCTTGTAAAAATATATTTCTGATCACATTCCAGGTTTATTTTTTTAACACGGTCTCTGACATGTTTTAACAGAAAAGCCTGATTTGCTAGAATCATGCAAAAACAGCCGCTCTGATTCTGATCTATGTTAGATCAGTGTCTGTTTAGAGTAATCCTTTAGCTTCATTCTTGTTGCCTCAGGTGCACACTGCTAAAACTGGGATCAGAATCAGGCCCCCTATGCAATAGTGATGTGTTAGAAGACTCTGATGATTTCAAACCTTCTGGGTGGTGACAAATTAATTATAATTAAATAAGCCTTGATTACCCGTCGAGCTTCAGGTTCAGTTCCACAGCTTTCAGTGCCAGGGCTGACACATTCACTGACATTACATGTCATCCTTCAGACTCAATGAACAATTATAGCTGGAATAGTACACTAATTAAGTATCAAAAAATGGGAATGGGGAGAAGAAATTTATTGCATGTAATGAAAATAATAAAAGCACAAATTGCAACTAAAAAACCCCAACAAACATTTAATCACAAAACAAACTTCTAACCTAAGCTAGAAAGGTGAATGAAGCCTGCTTAAAAGAGTAGGCTAGTGTAATGCTCTCATGCATGGCTATGTTTATACTGGAATGCTATTTCGGAATACCAGAGTATCCCAAAATAGCTATCCCATGTCTTCACAGCAAGCCCGTTGTTTTGCAATATAACGTGCTCGCTTATAACAATGTCGCTGTAAACCTCATTCCACGAGGAGTAAGGAACATTTCGGAATAGTGGGTTATTTTGAAATTTGGCACTGTGTAGATAGCACCAAATTACAAAATAAGCTATTTTGAAATAAGATTGAAATAAGATACACAATATACGTAGCTCAAATTGCATATCTTATTTTGAGCTACGGTACAGTGTAGACACATCCACAGTGACCCCTGAATGCATCCATATCCAGCAGACATGCTCTATAAAATGTCATCCTCTTTGTGGTGTGAACTAGCATGCATTGTGCTTGTAAGGCGATGGTGCGTGGAGGAGGCCATTTTGTAGAATGCATTTATCTGTATGTGGTCTCTGGAGATGCCCCACTACTAGCATCCAGCCCACAGCACTGAAAAGACTGGGTCATGTCTAGTTCAAACAGGAATTACACTACTTTTGGGAAGATCTATGGCCTTGTTATACAGGAGGTTAAACTATAGAAAATATATTTTGAATGTCTTACGAGGCTTACCCAGATAGCTTTAAAATGATTCCAATCGTAATTGTGCAGTACAGCAGATTACAGTATGGGATGGTTAACATAATTAAAAATTGTGGTTTAATCATTTCCCGGGTCTTTAGGACTCAAGGGGAACCTTTCAAAATGGTACAGCATATCTATTTATCAGGTAGCATATGTATTGGAACTTTTATTAATAGATGTGAACTGGTAGACTACCTTGTTTATGGCCATAGAGGTAGATAAATTTGATTCATAAGGTCTGTTCATCTTGATTTTTGTGCTAGGTGCTGCCTCTTTCTTCTTTTTCATTCCTCTGAAGACCTTTGAGGACTGAAAATAACTTGTTTTATTGGCTTACATTCAGGTCTGGAGAACTGAAAACATCTGGTCTTCAGTACTACTCATGGACACCTCTAAATGTTTCCTTCTCCAAAAACATAAGTCAGACTGGTATAAACATATCTTCCTAATAAAGGATCTAAGCATCTTTCAGTGGTTGTTACATTTTTTTCTCTCTAATGCTAGTAAATAGTGGCTGCAGTTCATGTAAACAGGCGTGCTTAGAACAATGTTTTGGCTGCCTGACTCTCAAGATGAGACAATGTGTAATCCAAAGTGATCATTCTGGAAGAGATGCTGAATCTCTTAGCGAATTCAGTACTGGCCCTCTGTCACAGCCCCTCATATAAATTCAGCTTGAAGTCCTACCTGGCTTTGGGTTTTTCAAAGAGAAACTTGCTTCCAAAATCAGTGAATGCAACTTTAGAATAATAGAATCATAGGGTTAAAAGAGAACTCAGGAGGACATTGAGTCCAACCCCCAGCTAAAAGCAGGACCAATCCCAACTTTGCAGGCAGATGAAGTTTAACTATTCAGATTTGCACCTTCAAAGGTCCGGCAATATCCATAGTCTGCCATGATTTTAGTTAGCTGGATGTCCACTTAATGTTTCCCATGGTTCTGTAGAGTTGTTTACAGCCACCAGCCCTGGCTTTCAGTGTTCTGTGATGTTATTTAGCTCTAATTTACCCCTAAATGTCTTCTAAGAGCCCAGTAGGCAGTGGAAGTGTTGGTAATGCTGATAGGCAATCTTGACCTCTCATGGTCCGGCAAATTCTTTGGCTTGGCACCGGTCTGGACCCGAGGGTGCTTGACTAGAGAGGTTCAACCTATCTTAGAGTTTAATTTTATTCCGCCGGCACAGAAGGTGATCTGTGCCTTTTCCAGTCTGAGTTGTTTGGTAAGGAAGAACAAGAAAGCATGATTAGAGTAAACTGGGGTTGAAACAACCGAAGTCTTTCAGTTTCCAAAGGCCTGCTCTTAACCTTTCCAAATGTTCTTTACAAATCATATTCTCATAAAACTGAACACAAGCACTTAAGTGTGATCCACTTATTAGACATGCATGCACACACACAAAAGTATTCAGCACATTGCATGGTTCATAGCTAAACTTTTCTACTTCTTTCTCCAGTTTAGTGATTTATGACTCTTCCCTCAAATATAAAACATCTGGGAAGAAGAGCTAGGTAAAAATTCCTTTGAAAAAAGAATGCCCAACAGGATGGCAGAGGAGGGAACCCGGAAAATTGCCAATTCCCTGGATTAGTTTGACTGAAGATTAAAAATAAACCGTTTTATCTCCCTAATTAAGTAAAATGGAATAGCTGGAATAGCACACTAATTAAGTATAAAAATGGGACCGGGGAAGAGAAATGTTCAGGATGGATGAAATCAGTATTTTATTCTTCAGTGTATGAGGTCTCACTTGGATGAGTTCTATCTATGGAAATGCATTCTGTGGAACTATACCAGTAACAGCTGACTGATTCATTAAATCATTATTTCCACACACCCATTGTTTGTACCACATGTTATATTTTACTTGGTGCAGTGAGGGTTTCTGTTATGATACTTGCTGATATGGAACATCTGATATTATGACAGAAAATATGGACTAGTCACATCTTGCTACCATAACCTTGCAAGTGGTATGAAAGCCTCTTACACCTGTCAGAAAAACTTACTTAACTCATATGTTAGAGACACAGCGAAACCAGGTTGGTGAAATGAACTGCAAATTCAAAGCAGCATATTGAGTTTTGTGATTTATTTGTTCACAGCACAGGTCAATTAATTTATTTCACACTGATGTAATATTTAATTTTAAAAAAGGAACAGATAAAGCATGCCTGAGCAGCCACCCCATTCATCTAAGCAAAACAGCAAGTGTGCCCAGTGTGCAACACAGACAACTTCAAACAGTGAATATCAGGTATAGTTGCTGTGAAGGTTAAGACTGTACCATTTCTCCTTTGAATTGAAGGATTCTTGAGCATCTTTATTTAAAAGCTTGAACAAATAAATGGCAATGACAAAAACCAGTATCTGTATTCTGGAAATGAGAAATATATAGTCATTTCTTTGTTGCTCTCATCCTTTGTCATGTATAGTTACACTGTTCAGGGCAAGGACTATTTTTTGCAGCCCACGCTTTCATTACAACCCTTATTAATTGTAGACATTGACTAAGCATGGTTATTCAGTCTGGCAGCTGGCTCCTTCCTTTTCCTCTCCCAGACCTTTAATTATTTAATCAAAGATGATAATACTTTTCATTAACATTGTGTTGTCTGTCTAAGAATGTTATGGACATAAATGAATTTGTTAAACAAAAATCTAGTTAGGTAAATAAATTGAATTTTATTATTTCCATTCTACAGATGAAGACATTGAGGCAGGCAGAAGGTCATTTGTAGTCAAAGCCAAGAAAACAGTCAGGCCTTCTGGTTATGCCTAAAAATTTTACCCGGCACCTACTGAGTTACACGGGTAACACTGGCAAAAGATTCGACATGATCAAGCACTAAAAACTACATCAGGAAAAAGAAACCTCTCCAGATAATAAATAGAATCAAGTCCAGTCCCCTACCCAAAGCAGGACCAACCCCAACTAAATCATCCCAGCTGGGACTTAAAATCTTTAGGGATGAAGATTCTATCACCTCTCTAGGTAACCCATTCCAGTGCTTCTCCATGTTCCTATTGAGAGAGTCTTTCCTACTATCCAAACTAGAACTACCCCACTGCAAGTGGAGACAATTGTTTCTCATTCTGCCATCTGTCACGACAGAGAACAGCCTCTCTCCATCCTCTTTGGAACCTCCCTTCAGGAAGTTGAAGGCTGCTATCAAATCCCCCCTCATTCTTCTCTTCTGCAGACTAAATAAGCCCAAATCTCTCAGTCTCTCCTCATAGGTAATGTACTCTAGCCCCCTAATCATTTTGGTTGCCCTCCCCTGGTCACTCTTCAATATGTCCATATCCTTTCTTATTGGTGTGTGTGTATAATTGGATGCAATACTCCAGATGTGGCCTCACCAGTGCTGAATAAAGGGGAATACTCACTTCTCTAGATCTGCTGGAAATTCTCCTCCTAATGAACCTTAATATGCCATTAGCCTTCTTGGCTAAAAGGGCACACTGTTGATTCATCCACTGTAATCACCAGATCCTTTTTTGCCGAACTGCTGCTTAACCAGTCAGTCTCCAGCCTGTAACAGTGCTTGTTGAACATCATGAGATTTCTTTTGGCCCAATCTTCCAATTGTTTAGGTCACTCTAGACCATATCTGTACCCTCCATCATATCTATCTCTCCACCTAGTTTAGTGTCATCCACAGACTTGCTGAGGGTGCAATCTATTGCCTCATCCAGGTCATCTGAAGAAGTGGGGTGTGCCCACAAAAGCTCATGATACCATCTACATGTTGTGTTAGTCTTTATAGTGGTACCATACTATTTGTTGTTTTTTTTTTTAAAGTTTATCCTGTACAGACTAACTCGGCTACCCCTCTGAAGCATTAATAAAGGTGTTAGCCAAAACCGGCCCTAGAACTGATCCTTGTGGCACTCTGATTGAAACCAACTGCCAGCCAGACATCAAGCTGTTGATCATTACTCGTTGAGTCTGACAGTCTAGCCAGCTTTCTATCCACCTTCAGCCCATTTATCCAATCCATACTTCCTTAAGTTGCTGGCAAGAATATTGTGGGAGACTGTATCAAATCTTTGCTAACGTCAAGGTATATCATATCCCCCAACTTCTCCATGTTCATAGTGTCAGTTACTTTGTCACAGAAGGCAGTCAGGTTGTTCAGGCATGACTTGGCCTTTTTGAATCCATGTTGACTATTCCTGATCACTTTCCTCTCTTCCAAGTGCTTCAAAATGGATTCATTGGGGATCCCCTCTGTGATTTTTCCAGGGACTGAGGTGAGGCTGACTGGTCTGTAATTCCCTGGATTGTCCTTCATCCCTTTTTTAAAGATGGGCACTACATTTGCCTTTTTTCCAATCATTCGGGACCTCCCCCAATCTCCCCATTTTTCAAAGATAATGGCCAAAGGTTCTGCAATGACATCTTCCAACACCCTCAGCACCCTCGGATGCATTAACTCTGGCCCCATGGATTTGTGTATGTCTAACTTTTCTAAATAGTTCTTACCCTGTTTTTTCTCCACCAAGGGCTGCCTACCTCCTTTCTATACTGTGTTGCCAAGTGCAGCAGTCTGGGAGTTGACCTTGTCTATGAAGACAGAGGCAAAGAAAGCATTGAGTACTTCAGTTTTTCTATATCATCTGTCACTAGGTTACCTCCCTCATCCAGTAAGGGGCCATACCCTCCCTGATCACCTTGTTATTGCTATCAAACGTGCAGAAATCTTTCTTGTTATTCTTCACATCCCTTGCTAGCTGCAATTCCAATTGCACTTTGGCCTTCCTGATTACACCCCTTTATTCTCAAGCAATACATTTATACTCCTCCTAGTTATCTCTCCAAGTCCATTTCTTGTAACCTTCCTTTTTGTGTTTAAGGCTCACCAAGGATTTCACTGCTGGTCGCCTACCACATTTGCTTTTCCTACTGCACATCAGGATGGTTTGTTCCTGTGCCTTCATTAAGTCTTCTTTAAAATACTGCCAGCTCTCCTGGATTCCTTTTCCCTTCACGATAGCATCCTAGGGGATCCTGCCCATCAGTTATGTGAGGGGGTCAAAGTCTGCTTTTCTGAAGTCCAGGGTGTGTATTTTGCTGTTCTCCTGTCTTCCTTTTGTCAGGATCCTGAACTTAATCATCTCATGATCACTGCTTCCCATGTTGCCATCTACATCTACTTTCCCTACTAATTCTTCCCTGTTTGTGAGCAGCAGGTCAAACTGCGCATGGCCCCTGGTTGGTTCCTTCAGCACTTGTCCCAGGAAGTTACCCTCAACATTCTCCAAACACTTCCTGGATTATCTGTGTACTGCTGTATTGGTCTCCCAGTACTCCTCAGAAATGTTCTCAAAGACATGCTGGGAAGATAGCATGAGCCTGAAGATTTTATTGATGCAAGAGGTGCCCGTTTTTATATATTTTGGCTTGATTTTGTTCTTACTTTGGTGCCTTACCAGAGAGAACCATTTCAGTGATTCTTCAGATTTATTGATCTTATTTTTCTTAGATTTCTCTCCTTGACACCTGTGGATTTTTCAGTCAGGATTTTTCAGGTTTTTTTCACTTGTCATTTTCTGACATTGTGTGATGAAACAGTTTTTGTTGGGTGACATCTGTAATCCCAATCCTTTGCTAGTCATAATCGGCAAGCCATGAGAACTTCCTGAGGAGTGACTGTCAGGTACTCCAGTCTGATAAATGTTTACTTTCTTTTGGTGCCCATTTCTCAGTGCTAATTCTGGGCCCATTCCTGTAAAGAGGCTGGAAATGAAGGGTACTCGTCTTCTCATAAGAAACAACCCACAGATGCAGCTCTAATCTAGTATCATCTTGATATACCTGTTTCAAAGCTCATTATCACTAAAATATGTGTAGCTCTCTGCTTATAACCCCAATCCATTGACTTTTAAAAAGCTGTAAGAAATATGAGCTTGGAGTATTTATTTTCTTGTAAGCCCCATTTCAGCAATGTACTTAAACACATAGGGTACGTCTACACTTGCTCCCTCGTTCGAGCTAGGGATGCAAATGTAGGCGACCAAAATTGCTAATGAAGTGGGGGTTTAAATATCCCGTGCTTCATTAGCATGATCTCGCCTGCTCGTTGTTCCGCTCAACAGCTGATTCGAAAGTGAAAGTGTGCTCCGGGATGCGTTAGTTCGAATCAAACCCCTTGGTTCGAACTAACGTTACTCCTCAAAAAATAAGTAGTAACGTTAGTTCAAACCAAGGGGTTTGATTCAAACTAACGCATCCCGGAGCGCACTTTCACTTTTGAATCAGCTGTTGAGCGGAACAACGAGGAGACGAGATCATGCTAATGAAGCACGGGATATTTAAATTCCCACTTCATTAGCAATTTCGGTCGCCTACATTTGCATTCCTAGCTCGAACTAGGGAGCAAGTGTAGACGTATCCATAGCTTGAAGTTAGACACATGCATAAGCAACTTGTTGAATCACAGCCTTAATGCTTGCTCTGTTGTTACCAATTCTGTGAAGCAAAAAATGTGTCTTATTGTATGCAGTAACTGATGCTATGATTAAGGGTGTAAGCTGAAAGGACCGGTAATTTGAAATCCTTCAAGCCTTTTCCCATAAGAAGAAGAGGCTTGACCAGTTGTTTTGTCCTGGCACTATCTGCCCCCTTTTCCCTATTCCTTACCTTCATCCTACTATAGTATGAGATGCCTCTGTACTGAAGTCCACAGTAACCTCTATTCTAATGGCAGATTTATAAAGCTAATGCAGATTTCCCTGCCACAGTTGGCTTTTATTGATCCGCTGCTAGGAATCAGGCTTTAGAGATATAAAGTTACTATAATTCTCTTCCTCTCATTTTACCCTTCCCTGGGGCATGTGTTTCAAAGAACAGCAGCATTCCTTGCCTGGTGTAAAGAGATTTGGGAACCTCTTAAGTAGCATGCAAAATGCAAGTCACCATATCTTTGAAGGAGGAGAGTGTAGCTGCCCTTGAGAGGGTACACCCTAAAGCAATAACAATGAAAATAGGCATAAGTGGTTTAACTTACGAGGGAAGGTTAGGAAAGTTGGTTTAATTCTCTGTGGAAATGAGGAGCCTTTGTGCTGACCTATTTGACGTATGTCTGAAGAATGTTGGGATAACTAGTAAGGTTGATCATTGATTTTTATTAGAGCTTTCAATTGAGCTGCATCAACGCCTGTTATTAATACAGGATAGGATTAACGCATTAATCCTTTTAATGCATTAATCGCAGGTGTTAATGCTGCACTGCCCCTTTGAAGCTCTGCCGCAGCGCTTCAAAGGGACTCCACCTTGCACTGCCCCTTGGAAACACCACCCTGGTGCTTCCAAGGTGCAGCACTGCACAGAGCTTGGGTCACCTGAAGACTCCAGCTGATCCCAGCTCCCGCGGTGCTGCCCCTTGGAAAGGCTGGCGTGGCCTTTCCAAGGGGTAGCGCTGCATGGAGCTGGAGCTGATTCTGGGCTCCTGTGGTGCTACCCCTTACAAACACCGCTGCTGCATTTCAGAGGGGCAGCTGCACTGAGCCTGGAGTCAGATGAGGACTCCAGCTGATCCGGGGCTTATGGAGTGCTGCCTTTTTGAAATGCTGCCTCAGTATTTCAAAGGGGCAGCACACGTGATTAATCGCGATTGATTTTTTTTAATTGCTTGACAGCCCTAATTTTTATTTGTATTTTATTTTTAAAAGGGGATAATATTAACAGTGAGCAAAATGCTTACTGAGTGAAACCAGATGTGACATGAAGAGAAAAGGTTGCATTTTCTGGCTTTTTTTGTGGCCTTCGATATAAGCAGAAAAATTAGATTTTTAGAAAAACGCAAAAGGGGGAAGCTTTAAATACCAAGCATTCATCTATTTTGTGTGGGTGAAATTCCATAGTCTGTGTTGCAAGAGAAGGATGGGTATCTGGTGTCCTTGGCCATGCTTTGCCGTCATACTATTGTGCAATGTGCTGTGTCTGTTTTCAGTGTACTACTCTCCATCCAAGGAAAACTTGGATTTTGGTATCCATGTCCATGTTTTATGAAGACTACAAATATGACTTCACAGTTAAGACTGAGTTGAGTTGTGTGTGTCTACATGTATGCTTTGTGTAATACGGATCCTATTTGTCCCAACAATTTAATACTGTATTTTCATATATACAAAGGGGGAGGGTCTGTGAGTATGTATAAAAATACATGTTACAATGTATTTTCACAATAACGTTGGGGAAAAAAATGTATGCGCTATCATAGAACAGTGTCCAACATTATGAGAAAAAGGGATGTGACTTCATGGGCTCTGATTTTTTTTTTTTATATATAGCAGCACAGTAATTTTAAAATGTGTTAGAAAATTACTCATTGAAAAGGTTTTATTTCTTCAAGAGCACTTTTAAAAACAAAAAAATAAAACCGGATAATCACTATTAACAGTAAAGGCTCCCTTTTGTTTGTGCTGTGTTTTTCATGACCAAAGCATAGCAAATGGTCAAAAAGCAGTTATTTTCCTGATGCTCTTATGTCTTAATTGCAAGTAGTAATGATAGTAAGTAGTGGTACCCCTGTGCTTCACTGGGGGACAGAGAAGTGATGGCAGAAAAACACTTAAGAGGAATTGAGGGGAAAAAAAGACTAAATTATTGGATGGAATTTACTTTCCTGGCATTGCTATGTGTATTCTTGTTTCAGATATCCCTGGCTCACCGTGGAAATCATCTGCTCTCTCTTGGGAAGTCTCATGGGTTTTGATTGGGAAATGTTTGGCGTTGAATAAGTAGAGAATGGGATATGACAGAGATATTTGTTTGTGTTATGTTCCCTACTCTAGGCTGTGTGTTGACATGTGAACTATGGCAGTGAACAAATTGAGACTTAAGCCTCTAGTAACACCTCTTTGGAGATGCCTAAGAGGTAATTCATTTATCTCCAAAGTGGCACAATTTGGGATTTTACTGCTACTTTGAAATTTTCTTATTTCAGAAACAAGCTTTGCATTGAGGTTTCTGGTACTCTATACTTATAATTTGTCCGAATATTCTGATATTTCCTGCTTCTAAAGGTCACATTAATAAAAAGAACCTTTTAGTCCACTTCTGGTCTTGGCTAGAATTACTAGTGCAGATATATGCAAGAGATAAAAATAATGGTGTAAAAAAGTTCTGATTTTTTTTTAAACTGAAAAAGATTCATTTTGAAAGATTCATTTTCAACACCGAGCAAAAGTGTGGGTTCATTCTCACTTATCTGAAATGGATATTACTAGCTCATTATAATCAAGTTTCAGTACGACCATTTTTAGCTACTACTAACGTTGATTTCTTCTGGCAGTGGTGCAAAAGGTCCGATCTCCTACTACCAGACTCTTAAGGACTGTACTTAATATTTAAACTTCAGAAGTGGTTTAGTTCTTGTGCAAACTGCTATTTTCAGCGTTGACACTGAAAACTCACAAAAAATGAAGGATTGGTAAAGAAAGAGGAGACATGAGAAGAAAAAGTGAGAGAGAGAGACAAGAAGAAGAAAAGTGGAAAATAGGGGGATATGAGAATAGGGAAAAGAAGGGGTATTTGAAGGTTGACAGAAAAGAGGGAATGATAGAAGAGAGAGATCAATATATATGGATTCGAAAAGAAAATCAAGGTCAGAGTGTAAAGTCTTCACTGTCTTCTAGCAAATGCCTTTTGAAGGGGAGCTACTATTTTGCTGGAAACGTACGTGTGTGCGTGTGTGTGTGTGAGCGAGAGCGAGAGAGAGAGAGAGAGAGCGAGAGAGATCGATCGATTGATCGATCTTCCCCATATCCATCCCAAGGCAGAGTCCTGTAAAAGAGCATTTTGGAGTTCAGAAATATTTGACCTTATAAGATAGAAATGTATATGATTAAACCACTGTGGTACATGGTACGTATACTACTTCCTTTAACTGTATGACTTCAGATGCTATCTGAAGGAACCATGGAGCGGGTTAGAAGATCATATAATGACAAAAGGGGAGGGAATAGTCCATTGTCAGAAGGAAGATAAACAAGACCAAAAGGGAAAATGGAGAAACTGAAACACAGTCTCTCATCAAGCATCAGAGGTATCAGTATCTCTAAAACAGGAAAGAAGATCTGTTAGGAGGAGAAATGTCCAGCAACTGCAGAATATGTCTGTGTAAGAAAAAACAGAGCTCTAATTTTAGGTAAAATTATCTTTTTACCATTCTTGCTAGAATCATAGCCATGAAGGATTTGTTGTAAGGACGTCTGCATCATCACTGTGCTCCATTATAATGTGAGTCTCCTAGATGTTGCTGGACCAGAGAGCCCTAGTAGCCCAGCAGCCTGGGCAGCACCTGGGGCAGTGGAGCCTCACATCCCTGGTAGCCCTGAAGGGGTGGAGCTCCAGGGCTACGGCAGTCGTGCTGTGGAGCCCCGGAGGCTCCAGCAGTCTGGGGCAGTAGAAGCCCTGATGGCCCTGGCTGGTCCAGAGTTGCCAGGGCTGTGGGACCCCTGTAATCCCAGAGCTATGGCAGCCCTGAGGCTATGTCAGCCTTAGCGGCCCCGGCAGTCCCAGAGCAGCAGAGCTGGAGATATGAATGGGGGTCAGTAAGCCTTTTGCAAATGGACCCTGGGAAACCTGGAGTCCATCAGCAGGGGGGGCAGAATTGACCACCCTTGGTCTGGTAAACTCTCTCATTCAGGACCAGTTAAGTCCCGAAGGTACCAGATCAGGGAGGTCTTAACCTGTATAGAATTTTTCCCAGTATTTCTGGGAGAAATAACTTGTGGTTCAAATGGAGTATCTCTGGTAACAGTTCCAAAACTTGATAATGAGCAACTTAAGAGTGGAACAAAAGGGGTAGAAATTTCAAAAGTGATTAAGTGAGCCAAGACCCACTGAGTTCTCGTGGTGTCTTCTCTTACAGTCCATCTGTGGTGTGGCTGCTGCTACCACAGAGTTATTTGTATTTCAGTAATTTCTACAGATCTCAACCAAAATCAGACCCCATTGTGTTGCACACTCTACATAGAGAAAAAACAGCCTTATCTTACAGTCTCAATGACACATTTCTGTGGTATTCCACAGATACACACAACAAATATTAGATGGAACCACTTTATTCCAGTCCTGAAGAGGAGACAGTGATGAAAAGCTTCAGTGTTACATGCAATATCTGGGATTCTTTCCAGAAAGCCCAGATGTTTTGTCTTCAGTGGCTTCATTTTAAGCAATTAAACATAAAGTTTGTTTTTTAGTCATAAACTGACTTTTCCAATTTTCATTTGACACATCATAATGTTAACTTTTCCAAGGCAATCTAGTTTCCATTGATTAGCACGCAAAACAAGTGCAATAAGCTAGTGATACATGTCAGTGCCTAGAATGACATGTGAGTGATCATTTGATTTGCTGAAGGTTTATTTTTCTTAGAAGTTTTCTTTTCCTTATCTCAGACGAGGGCTTCATGATGTAATGCAATTCTTTGGAAGCTAGCAGTTGGCTACTACAGGTTGTACCTCCAAAAATAGGTTTTCTGTGGTCTGGCAACGTCCCTCATCTGGCAGGATCAGAGATGCTCTTGGACCAGAGAGCCTGGGAGCTAAGGGCATGAGGAACAGCAGGCTGGGGCAAAAGGGTCAGCAGCCCAGCTGTGGCCAATGTGGGACTGGGGTCGGAGCTCCGCAGCAGCATTCAGTGGCCTGCAGCAGCTCGGGGCCTAGTTGGAGTCACCTGGCAGCACGGGTCAGTGAGGGGACGGAGTTTCTGGGCACCACCCAAGAAAGCAGAGCCCGGGGCACCACGATAGCTCCTGGGAGCATGGGGTTGGAGTTGAGCCGCATGGTAGCCTGTGCCCAGAGCCCTGCAGCAGCCTGCTGGAGCACAGAGCTGGGACCAGAGCCCCGCAGCAGCCCACTGGTGTGCGGGGTTGGGACTGGAGCGCCACGGCTGCCCCCATATGCATGGGGCTGGATCCTGGCGACAGGAGCTGGAGCCTATGCTGCCCAGGGAGTTCGCAGCAGCTGGCAAGCTGCCCAGCCAGTTTGTGGTGGTGGGAGGGGAGGGTGACGCAGGGTGATTGCTAGGGCAGCCTGCCAGGAGCAGGCAATGGGGTTTAGGGCTGGTGGCAGGACACCATACCTGATCTGGCAAATTCTCTTTCAGGACTGGTCAGGTTCCTAGGGTGCCGAACCAGAGAGGTCCAACCGGTACTTAGTAGGAAAGTACCTCATAAGAAGAAGGAGAAATGGGTGTAGAGGCATGTAGCTGCTTCTCTTGCCCTGAGTAATGGAAATAGGATGTTTGTCACATAATGCATAGAAACTTTTTTTTTCAGAAACTGTCTTGCAACCAACTTCTTGCTTTCCCTAAAATTTTCAAGCAGTTGGCAACTTATCCTCTTACTTCTGCTGCCTCTGTTTCCAGAATACGATGTTTGGGAACAGGGAAGCTGCCTTTTTTTACAAGTAGTGTTTGCAGGTTAATGGACTAGCAATGAAACAAACAGCTTCTGTGGTATTTGTCATATAATATTCATAGCATAAAGATAGCAGGACCGTGCGTGCCAAATACTCATCTGGCTAATTCTTGCAGTTGACACAAATCCTATATTCATTCTTAAAACATTTACACAGCTTCTTATTTGAAAACACTGTTTGGTGTCTAAGAGTCACACAGTAACCCCTGTGAGGTTTAGTGGTCCTGTTGTAGCACACAAACTGCTGCAACTAGCAGTGTTAAACCAATGGCTGACGTAAAACCCAGATACAGGATAGGGAAGATAATCTGTTTGGCTTCACCATTGAGTTTCTTGGCAGAAACTGTTGTGCTGCTTTAGGATGTTGGCAGGTTATTTTCTTTACAGTTCAACATGTTCTGTACATGCAGGTGCTCCTGGGTGTTGAAAACATCTCTTTCACAATGTGTGCATTGTGTCTGCTCATATGGCCTATGTTTGCTGGGTCCTGGCAAAATTCCAGCATGGGGAATAGTATTCTGGGTACGTAAATTTGCTATTCTTTTGGTGCATACACATTTATCTCCTATCTCTTCACTTTACCTAAGCTGTTAAATGATGCTATTGGATAAACAGACTCCTTCATTCTACCTTGGAGGGCATTGTCTTACAATTGTGAAGTAATTTTCTTATATACCTTTACTAAGATTTCTAGTGATAGAAATGTAGCCGTGTTAGTCTGGTGTAGCTGAAACAAAATACAGGACTATGTAGCACTTTAAAGACTAACAAGATGGTTTATTAGATGATGAGCTTTCGTGGGCCAGACCCACTTCCACTATTTGATCTGAGGAAGTGGGTCTGGCCTACGAAAGCTCATCATCTAATAAGCCATCTTGTTAGTCTTTAAAGTGCTACATAGTCCTGTATTTTGTTTAAGATTTCTAGGATCTTTCTGGAGGGAAGGTACCTTTTAAATAGTATGGTGTGATATGTTCAGTACACAAATATAAGGCATCCTCACATGGTTGTACCTATTTTTGTACGTTAGTCCTCCATAATTAGGTTCAGGAGGTAAAAGTTGCTATCCAGTGTATTTTAGTTGGCCTTTCTTTGGCAATTCCAGCTGGTAAGTTTGATCCTTTATTAAACAACTGGCACTGAACAAAAGTCTTAAGTGCTAGAATAAAGCAGGTTGAGAAAAGGAATTCACAGCATACTGCTACTAGATATGAGTAGTAGTAATAGGAGGAAGAGTAAGATCATTTAGTGTGACCTCTTGTCATGAGATGTGTTGGTTTGGTTATGTTGATCACTCTGGCTACATCTAGACTGGCAAGTTTTTCCGCAAAAGCAGTTGCTTTTGTGCAAAAACTTGCCAGCTGTCTACACTGGCTGCTTGATTTTGCAGTGTCCGAAATCAGTGCTTCTTGCGCAAATGCTTTGACGTTCCCGTTCGGGCAAAAGCCCTTTTCCGGAAAGGTTTTTGCACAAGAGGGCCAGTGTAGACAGCTAAAAACTGTTTTGTGCAAAAAAGCTCCAATGGCGAAAATGGCGATCGGGGCTTTCTTGCGCAAAACCGCATCTAGATTGGCACGGACACTTTTCCGCAAAAAGTGCTTTTGTGGAAAAGCGTCCGTGCCAATCTAGACGCTCTTTTCTGCAAATGCTTTTAACGGAAAAACTTTTCCATTAAAAGCATTTGCAGAAAATCATGCCAGTCTAGACGTAGCCCCTGTGTATGGACCGCTTGGCTACATCTCCAGCTATGCTCAGTCCCCTTATGTGAAGGGACTTCTGATGTGTAGTAGGAGGCAAAGTGCCCTACCCTGTGCTGTAGAAACAGTGCTTCTAATGAATTAGATCCCAACCCCTGTTGTAAGGGGCCCTGTGACTGGATATGTCATATTTATAGTGTCAAATAACATGAATTAGCAACCTTAAACTAAACAAAGAGAAGAACATTTCTTTTTAGCATGAAACATTCATTTGATTGTGCCCTTTTATTTGAGGAATGTCAGCACAAAGGGTGTTTTTTTAGGAACAGGCAAACCTTCAAGAGGTTCTGAAATTGAGACTGGATAAGCACCCAGAATTTCAATGGACTTCATCTGCACCTTATTTTAATTGTATAATTATCTTGGACCTAAAAAAAATGGACTAGGAATTTGGAGAATATTTTCTTAAGGGCTTTCTTCTGCTACTTGCTTCTGATCAGGCTAGAACAACAATAACCCTTTCTGAGGTGTCTCAGAATTTACAATTGTAAAAATATGTGGCCTGGTTAAGAAATCAGAGGAGGGCATCTGGAAGGGGAAATATACAGTGATTGGGTAAGTATCTATTGGTAATTGGGTAAGTATCTATTTTAAAATCAAGTGAAACATTTATTTTGAGTCTGATAACTTGTAAACCAAGTCCAGCCATATTTTTAGCACAAATATAATTAAGCTCTGTCTAAGGGGGTTTAAAATCAAAACCTGGAGAGAGCATGAATGTTGCAGTGCTATAATAAGGACTTTTGACACAGCATTTAAAATGTTTACTACAGCAGAGGCTGGTGGTCCAGAATTGGCAGAGTGCTCTGAAGAAAATATATTTCAATTTTGGTGGAAGTGTTATTTTGAGGATTTTACATCCCTGCCCCTTCTGAAGTCCACTTAGTTCTTCTGAATTCCAAGTGGTTTGCATAAGGAACTGAAATTGTTGTGATCTTCATATTACTGACTGTACTACAAATCTACAGTCCAGTCTCTGAGAGGTGGTGTTTTTTAAATGGATGTCTATTTTTAATGAAAACCACTTCAGGATTTAAACATCTTCCCTTCAGAGTAACCTAGATGATGGCATGCTCATCACTATAGCTTATTTAAAAATTTCCTGAAACCTGCTCAATAAGCTGTTTTTTCCTTTTCAAAACATCTTGAAATTGAAAATTAGTTCTAATAAAGTACAGTAATCATAGTGTGATTGTAACATGCAGCAACCCTTGTTGAAGTATCTCTTCCTTATCACTTTTATTCTTTCTTATTTAATGTTATCAAAACTTGAGGACACAACAAGATGAGAGAGAAAAAATGTAATTATTAAGTAAGCCAGGAGCATCAGATGATGTAGGTATCGAACAGCTTTCTTCTTCACACCCTAGAATTAGATCCACTGTCCTCATATGGCTGAAACACCTGACTGCCACATGCTTTTGAATATTTTTTTCAATAATACAGTGTTCCTTGTCACTGACAGCTAATTTTTATCATTTTTGACTAACTCATATACACAAAGCTGATATATTAATGCAGAATGTGGCTGAAATATTTTTTCTGAACTTCTGTATACAGGCAGTCCCCAGAGCAAAGCCTCAGAAGCGCGGGAAACCGCCACTCCTGCCGCTCCAGTCCGGGTGCCTGTGGTCTGCTGGGGACCGTCCCCAGCAGACCACAGGCACCGGGACTGGAGCCGCAACCGTGGGGGGGTCCCGCGCATCTGAGACTTTGCCAGAGCAAAGCCTCAGAGGCGCGGCACCCCGCTGCCGCTGCGGCTCTGCTCCCGGTGTCCCTGGTCTGCTGGGGGGGCGTGGCTAGTGTGCCCCCCCCCCCCAGCAGACCAGGCTTTTGTTTTGGACCCTGGAGCAGAGCAGCTGGGGCCCTGCCGATTGGTCCTGCAGCGCCGCTCTGGGCACTACTGGACCAACCCGGCAGCACCCCAGCTGCTCTGCCCCAGGTCCTGATTCAGCCGCTGCTGGTCAGTTTCAGCAGTGGCTGAATCAGGACGCCTGGGGCAGAGCAGCTGGGGTGCTGCTGGGTTGGTCCAGTAGCGCCGAGGAGCGGCGCTACTGGAGCAACCCAGCAGCACCCCAGCTGCTCTGCCCCAGGCGTCCCCAAGTCAGCCGCTGCTGAAACTGACCAGCGCTGACTACAGGAAGCCCGAGGCAGAGTTGCTCTGCCCCAGGCTTCCTGGAATCAGCGCTGATCAGTTTCAGCAGTAGCTGACTTGGGGAATCTTGGGGTTCTTAAGTTGAATCTGTATGTAAGTCAGAACTGGCGGTCAGTTTCAGCAGCGGCTGAATCTGGACGCCAGTTCCGACTTACATACAGATTCAACTTAAGAACAAACCTACAGTCCCTATCTTGTACGTAACCCGGGGACTGCCTGTACTGGTTTGATACCCAACATCACACAACTTCAAAATAAGTGACAGAGAAATCTCAGAGATTTAGTTCAAATTCTTACAGGCTGGACACCGACTGGCTAAGTAGCAGTTCAGCAGAAAAGGACTTTAGGATTACAGTGGAGGAGAAGCTGGATGTGAGTCAACAGTGAGCCCTTGTAGCCAAGAGGGCTAATGGCATATCAGGGTACAGAAGGAGGAGCATTTCCAGCAGATCTAGATAAGTTATTATTCCCCATTATTTGGCACTGGTGAGGCCACATCTGGAGTATTGGGTCCAGCGGAGGGCAACCAAAATGATTAGGTGGCTGGAGCACATGACCTACAAGGAGAGGCTGAGAGATTTGGGGCTTATTTAGTCTGCAGAAGAGAAGAGTGAAGGGGGATTTTAATAGAAGCCTTCAACTTCCTGAAGGGAAGTTTCAAAGAGGATGGAGAGAGGTTGTTCTCAGTAGTGATGGTTGGCAGAACAAGGAGCAATGGGCTCAAGTTACAGTGGGGGAGGTCTAGGTTGGATATTAGGAAAATCTCTTTGACTGGGAGGGTGGTGAAGCACTGGAATGGGTTATCTAGGGAGGTGGTGGAATCTCCATCTCTGGAGGTTTTTAAGTCCCGGCTTGACAAAGCCCTGGCTGGGATGATTTAGTTGGGGTTGGCTTTGGGCAGGGGGCTGGATTCGATGACCTTGTGAGGTCTCTTCCAGCCCTAGGAGTCTATGACATCCAAACATTACTCAAGCTAAATTAATCTCTTGAGTCTGCCTAACCAAATATAACCTCATAAGAACAAAACTGCCATGTGACAGTTGCAGTGTTGCCTGCTGGCTAGAAATATAAACTAGACTTCTTTATGGTATTACTGAACTTCAGCCTCAGTGCATGGCTGGAACCATGTGTGCAGAGGTCAATGAAAATTAAAAAGGCATGTTTAAATAATTAAACAGTTTAAAATCCTTAAAGTCTGAGGCTCAAGTTTTAGGTGAAGGTTCTTGTCCACACTTATTGTACCTCCTGTTTTTTCCCCCCATCTCTGCCTGAATGAAATCAGAAATACAAAATTACAGTTATCTCAATCAGGGCTAGCTGTAGCACAGTAATTTTGTTTTTATATTGGAAGGCTTATTTGGATTGTTTTGTAGTAGAAGGCATTATGAGATCTTTCAAATGTTTTTCACAAAAAATCAAGCAGGAGAGAGAATTACCCCCATCCACCTTCACCGCCCCTGAACGGGGTTTAGTAGTGCAGGGTTTAGGGAACGCATTCTAGGATGTTAGTGCCTTAATCACTAGGCTCTCCATAATGAGTTGGGTGTCTATCACTCTTTGATCCAAGAAATTCCATCCTAGACATAAGAAACCTTTGCAATGCAGTTATTGCAAAGAATTCTTCAGTTAATTCCCAAATAGTTCTATTTTCTGGGTCAAGAAAAAAAAATCATACAATTCTTACTAGAACTGAAAGGACCTCGAGATGTCATCAAGTCCAGCTCCCTGCCTTACGGCAGGACCAAGCACAATCCACTGATGGAGATTCCACAACCGTCCTAGGTAGTTTTCCATTATTGAATGACCCTGACAGGAAGTTTTTTCCTAATGTTCAACCTAAACCTCCCTCGTTACAATTTAAGCCCATTGCTTCTTGTCCTATCATCAGAGGTCAATGAGAATAACTTTTCTCCCTCCTCCTTGTAACACGGTTGTAGGTACTTGAAAACTGCTTATCATGTCCCTTCTGTCTTCTCTTTTCCAAGCTAAGCAAACCCAGTTCTTTCAGTCTTTTCTCATAGGTCATGTTTTCTAGACATTTAATCAATTTTGTTGTTCTTCTCTGGACCCTCTCCAATGTGTATGTGTATTTTGCATACATGACTCTCTCTCACACAATTATATACTTAAAATAGGTTCTTCATTTTGGGGAGGAGACACTTCATTCTTCAACCTAAACAAAAATGTTGAATTCTACTTTAAATGTGAAGCTCAACTAGTGATAGTGTACACACAAATTATGAATGAATATAAATAGAACCCTGGAAATCCACGGATATCCTCTTTATATCTATGGGGATCTGCATCCTTAGATGTGGATGTGGATATTTGCTCCTCATTTTTGCTGTCACAGATACAAATGTTGTATCTGCACAGGGCTCTAAGTATAAAATACATTTTAGCCTCAACTCACCATCATCTATAAAATGTTAGTTTGTATTACAGACTTAATACCGGGACAACCATTACAGCCACTCTCCGAGTTATGAACAAGTTACGGACCAACAGTTGGTCCGTAACTCGAACTGTTTGTAACTCGGACCCCATTCAGTTACATGCGACGCGCTATTCGTAAGCGCGGGTTGCCTTTACAACTGCTCCATGGGAGCTTTGGTCGTTAGTGCGAACGGTCGTAACTCGACCATTCGCAACTCGGGGAGTGGCTGTACTGGTTAAAGAGAATTCATATTCCTGTTTCATTTTGACAGCTAATCAATGAAACCAAGCAGGACAAGGAATCTCAGAAGTTAAAGATGGGAAAGATTTTTTGGCTCACTTTATCAATATAGGCTTTACACTATAGTATAATCTTGTTTCAAGTTACTCAAGCAATCACTCACATTAGAAGATCAGCTGTTAGGAGAATGTCAGAAACTATTTCCTAAATGTGTCTTTTGTTCAGTTTTATCTAAACATTCCCAATCTCTGGTGATGTTCCTAAATAGCTCCTGTACTTTACTGTGTTATACATTGTTCACATACCTGGAGAAGATGGTTACCATTTGTCTATATTTATTAAAACCATGATCCTGTGAAGATGTACCCACTGTGAGTTGCCCCATTGAGTTTTATAGGATTGAGGTTCTTCGCTTTTTTACTCTTGCTTTATAAATCAGTACTCTACTATGGACATGTCCCAGAGTGTGGCTTCTTTCCTGCTTTCTTCTCCATGAAACTGCATGAACTCCAGTGGTTTTACCTTTACCATAGTCCTTTATTTTCAGTTCCTTCCACCATTTCTGTAACAGTTTATATGCAACAGCAACGGCAGTGTGGCGGTGTATTTTGGCACTCTCCCCAGGGCCTGAGGGGAACAGAGTTCTGCTTCCCTTCAGGCCTCCATATAGGTGAGCTCATCCAGCTCTAGCCCCCATCTCTTACCTTTGGAACTTCCTTCTTGCCACTGTATCAGCTCTGAGCTAATGGGCTAATTGTCTCCTTATCCCAGCCAGGCTAATTGCCTCTGTCTAATTACCTCTGTCAGCTTTCTCCTGGGGGGAATTAATTCACATCTGAGTGATCAGAGTGAAGGTTCACCTGTTCACCCTCTGTATTGCATCACAGGGCTCTCAGCACCATGGCTGCCTTTTTCAGAATTCCCTCTTCTCTGTCAGTTTTTCCTGGTACTGAAATGCCAATTACCCTGCGTAGATTTGTAACCTCCTTGAACCATGTATAGTGTGATTGGGTTTTATTCCTACCGTATTTCACTGAAAGCTCATTTCACATTTGATGTCCACTATCACTCTTGCTCTCTCTTTTAGGGTTATTTATTTTCCAATATCTGCTCCCATGGTGTATCCATTTTGGATGATGATTTTTCAAATTCTCTCATATGAAACTTTTTGGGTGAATCTAATTTTCTCTGGCACCTTAAAGACTAAGAAATTTATTTGATCATAAGCTTTTGTGGGCTGGAACCCATGCTGTTAGATATATGAATTTAAAACTTCAGTTTGGTAGTTATATATATACACACATGCCAAGATGGATGTGTTAAATTACTAACACAGAGGACCAGTGTTAATGAGCTCAGTTCAATCAGGGTGGATGTGGCCCATTCCCAACAGTTGCTGAGAAGGTGTGAATACCAAAAGAGGGGAAATGACTTTTTGTAGTGAGTTAACCACTCCCAGTCTCTATTCAGACCCAGTGTGATAATGTCTAGTTTGCATATGAGTTCCAGCTCTCCAGTTTCACAGTGAAGTGTGGTTTTGAAGAGTGTTTTTCCTGAAGCGTGGCAACTTTCAAGTCTGTTACTGAATGTTCAGGGAGGGCAAAGTGCTCTCCTCCTGGTTTTTGAGCATTATCAATTTTGATATCTGTTTTGTGTCCATTTATTCTTTTGCATAGTGACAGTCCAGTTTGGCCACATAATGCATATATCACATTAATAGCTGTGCAGATGAATGAGCCTATAATGATGTCACTTGAGTAGGAATGTGGACAGAGTTGAGAACAGGGTTTGCTGCAGGGACTGGTTGCTGGGTTAGTGTTTCTGCTGTGGTGTGTGGAGTTGCTAGTGAGTATTTGCTTCAGGTTGGAGGGCTGTCTGTAAGCGAGGACTGGCCTGCTTGCCAAGGGGTGTGAGAGTGAGGGATTGCCTTCCAGGATATGTTGTAGATCCTTGATGATTTGAGGGAGAGGCTTTAGATGGGGACTGTAGGTGATGGCCAGTGATTTATGTTGCTTTCTTTGTTGGGCCTGTAGTAGGTGACTTCTGAGTACTGATCTGGCTCTGTCAATCTGTTTCTTTACTTCCCCAGATGAGTACTATAGTATTAAGAATACTTGATAGAATTCCTGAAGCTGTTTGCCTGAGGGATTAAAGCAGATCTGGTTGTATTTTAGGGCTTGGTTGTAGACAATAGATCATGTGATGCATTCTGGGGGAAAGCTGGAGGCATGTTAATAAGTAATGTGCTTAGTAAGTTTCCAATATAGGATGGTGTTTATGTGATCATCACTTATTGGGAGTGTCGCGTCCTGGAAGTGGGTCTCTTGTGTGAACTGCTCCAGGCTGAGGTTGACGGTGGGCTGGAAATCGTTGAAATCCTGGCAGAATTCTTCAAGTGCCTCCTTCCTGTATGTCCAGATGATGTAGCATTAAGTAGAGGAGAGCATGAGAGTTAAGGAAGGGTGGTTGGCTTTGCTGAAACAGACTAACACAGCTCACTTTCTTGCCTTCCTCCCTCTTTTCCTCCCTTTCTACCTCCCATATACCTAAGTTATCTGTCTCTTTCTTTTTTTATTGTTACCTTACATTAGCTAGATTTGCAAAACCTTCCAAATTCGTAACATTTTAAAATATGAGGCAAGGCATCGAGAACCTCTATGCCTATTGTGTGCATGCACTAATCACAGCTTCATGCATTAATTAGGTAAAGCAAATATTCAGTTGTAAAGCTAACTACCATTTGCATTCATATATACTCAATTTAATTCAAGTAATTGAATGCACAAATTAGGTACTCAATTGTAGGAATGTTTTACACATATTTCTAAAGATCTGGCTTCTGGTTCCTTACAGGTTTTTTTTTTCTCCAGTTTTGTTGTTATAAAATGGTTGAAGAGAATGAAAGTGTTAAAAAAAAGGCTGAGCCATAATAAAAGTGAAAGGTTTGTTCCATATTTCCATATCAAGCTAAAGCAAACAAAAATTTCAGCTGCACATAGCACTATCAATGTAGGTGTTTCTCTTGGGAGCCATCTTTAATGAAAGGGCTATGTTTACTCTTGATTTTCTTTGCTGCATTTAAGATTTTCCCTTTGCAATTATTTTCTTCTGACTATATATTACCTTCTTTAATTAAAATGTGATGATTCACCACTTTCTAGTAGCCAGAAACTTTTTTAAAAGGCAGAGGTTTTTAATAATTCATAGTATTTTACAATTGCTGTCTTTGTGATAGCCATGGTATTTTTGTGGCTCTGGTGTTGAGTGAACAATGCAAAAACTCTACTTCAAGTAATTTTGTGTTCAAGGGCAAATCAAACTCTCTGGTTGTTAACTCTAATTTTCCCAGGGATATAAGACTTTAATTTGATTCGTTATTCAGTGTGCATGAAACAATCACTAAAATTTGCATAGTAAATTATTGGATAATCACTTTTTATGTAGCCTACCTGCTTGTTGAAATGAACATTACCTTTTAAGAGACACTCTAACTAAACACAGGGCAAAAGCAAATTTAACAACTAAACAGATGGATTCAGTCCTCATGGAACAGAAATAGTTGTATGTAAATGGGGGGAATGGCTTATTGTGGCTATCATCTATTTTCATGTCTGTGCATAGAAGTTTGTGTGTATGCACGCAACATGCATATGCATGCAAACACTAGAGCTGTTGAAATCATTGTTTGGTTTATTGGTTGAACTGAAAAAATTGGATTGAAATTAAATATTTTGGTTTACTTGCTGAAATAAAACAAAAGGCTCAAGATATATATTTAGTCTTATGTCAAGTTGAGATTTAAGGTCTGTTATTTCACAATTCTAGAGAATCAAAACTGAATTTTGGAGCTTTCTACCATTGAAAATTTAAGATTTTTAGCTTTCTAATGGGAACTAGCACTTGGAAACACCCAAGATAGTAGACCAGAAAAGCATGTCAGAATTTGGTTTTACCTTTTATTTTAAAACAAAACAAAATAATAATAAAAAAACACTATGAAACAGCTATGTTAAAAGAATGTTATTAACATTGCAAAGGTAAGTGCTCAAAGTTAGGAAATCCTAGAATTATTGTTACCTTTTTATTTTACTTTTATTCTGCCCTCTTGTACATGTTCATTATGATACAGTTTTTAAGTAAGTAAAATGTTTATAGCTCCCCTGCCTTGTTCAGTGCATTGGATGTATGGACAAGACGGCAGAACAATTATACGAGCAACCACAAAACTGTGATTGCCTAACTTTGCAGCCTAAATAACACCTTTTTCCCCATGCAGGGATTCTGAGAGAGTTTTGTCATTGGCTGTAATGAGGCCAGGTTTTCAGCCATGAATGTAAAGGGTGGAAAGTCAGGAAATTAACGCGTTAAGTTTTTCATTGTAACCTTAGTACAGTCATTTTGCACACCATCTGTTATATGGAGTACATGGAACAACAAACATTAGTATTGAGGTACACATTTTTAATTTACATTACATAGGTTCAATGTGGATAAATTAGTATTACTTTGAAAACCTTTGCTTGACCATGTCCTTAGTTTTTAAGCTTTTCATTTGTGACTTGGGTGTTACATTGACACACGGTTTTGTATTTTGTTTTGTTTGTTTATCCCCTTTTGATTCTATTGATTTAAAAAAAAATGAAAGAAAGTCCAGATATATTAGGCTTGAAGACCTTACAACTTTCCTGCAAAACAGGTTTCTTTCTGCAGAAACATAGAGCTAGTTTGTAGCTAGCTCCTGAGCCACTATTGAAGGGAGACGGTGTAAGATGTGACCTCCCCTTTGCCTGACTTGCAAAAGGGCTGTCCTGAAGTGTAGCCTGTTCCCTTCCTGAGAGCATCTTTCTGAAAAGTTAATGGGAGGGGCTAGTGCTACATCCCCATGTGTCTGTAGTCAACAGACACAAACATTTGAATTGGGAAGAGTAAATGGAACTTTTTAAAGGTCTGTAGTGGTTATGGCATTATTCTTCCACCTCCCTGAGCAGTCAAGGAGCCCTGGGAAAGGTAGAAATTCTGTCTCCTTGAAGCAGAAATCTCCCTGATGTTCCCTTTGCAGCAGTACAGCTCTGTATCTGTTTCTTTTCAAAAAGAACACTTGTCCTGTGACCTGTCTGTTTGGTGTGGCTCTCCCCACCCCTGCCGGCTGCAGGGTGTTGGCTAAAAACTCCAGGTTAGTCCAGGGATTTCCAATTGAATCTGAGTCTGCAATGCAACCTGCTCATGAAGAAATGTTTCTGTGCAGAAAAAATATGACCTAGACTTTTGCTGTGATATGCATTTGGGAACAGACCTTACAGAGCACTGACCAATCCCTACTCTCATTGGTTTCTTAGAATTACAGTTGGTAACCTGGCCCCCACCGTTATTTCTACTAACAGTAGAAATACTACTGTGCAACACCAGATATCCAAAATCTGTTTAGGGAGATTGTGGAATCTCCATTAATGGAGATAGTTAACAGCAGGTTAGATAGGCATCTATCAGGGATGATCTAGATACGGGGTGGAGAAACTTTTTGGGATCGGGAGCCACAGAAAAATCAGTTCCCACACAAGTGAGAAGAAAAAAAACAAACCTTCAGTGATGTGGTCCCTGAGTTAGAAGCAGAAAGACTCTCCCTGCACTCTCCGCTCACACCAGAGCCCTGCGGTGGGGGGTGGAGGGAGGGAGCTGGAGCACCAGCTCCCCAGTGCTGGAGTAGAGCCCTGAGCCTAGAGGGCCAGATATATCTCCCAGGCCTGAGGATCCCTACCCCTGATTCTAGATGATGCACGGTCCTGTTCTGAGAGCAGGGGACTGAACTTGATGACCTCTCGAGGTCCCTTCCAGTTCCAGTGTTCTATGAAAAGGGAGATTTTAAATGCAAGTAGGTCTACTCTCATATCAGTGTATGTGCAGAAAATCCCAAAGGGACTGATGGTAATTGTGTTTGTGCATCAATGGGAGAATATTTGTATTTGGCTCCCACTTGTGAGTTAATTTGGGTAGTCTTTTGTATTATTTCAAGTTTATATTTAACTTTGTGGGTTCAATCCATAGTTTGATGTGGAAGAGACACAAAATATCCTTGCAGTATTTGAATAGCACAAATGTATCTGCAGGCATGAAATACAGCCCATTTCCTAAAACCCGAACCTAAATATTAACAGTGAAGTATTTGAAGAGGTTTTTACTTAGAAATGGTTTTGGAAAAAGCAATTGAAAATCTCTAGGCATCCCATCTGTGTTTAAAGCAACAATAATAACAAAACTTTAAATTAGCATAGGAGATTTCAGGAAAACACTGATTAAATCTGCCAATGAAATGAATGTGTTTGGCGAATGACCTAATTAGTGTATATTTGGTTCTTTTTCACTGCACTGCTTACCACTAATTGCTGTTCTACTGGTCTTCTTCTGACAAGTAAGAAAAACAAGGATGAGGGATTTGTTGAGGAAACAGTGACATTCAGTTTTAATTCATTTGAACCTGCTGCCAAGCTTAATTACGGAACTGAGGAACTGAGACCAGGAGGCCCCCAGCTGCTTAGGTTATAGGAGACATAGATGTTTAGTGTCTGCCTGTGTGTTCAGGTAGCGCTTACTGAAGCAACCCATAAACTTGTGCTTGCTGATGCTTAGCTGTTTTCGTTCCCCCATAGGTACGAGCTCATGGTTTGTATTCCTTAAACTTAATTATTTAGTGTTGATGGCATCAAGCCAAATAAAATTACAGTCATTTTATTTCTCAGAGGAAAAGATTGGCAATGATTATGAGTACTCTTGTCTTGTTGTTTGTGATTGCATTTACATGGTACTAGTACTTGTCATTCTATAAAACCAGGAGCCTAGTCCTTTGTTCCTGGTGTTGGAGGGCCAAAATCACCCTGGTGTAACTACACTGAAGTCAAAGGGTTGACAGGGATAAATATGGTTGTTAGCCTTTAAGGAAGCTTTTCAGTAGATTGTCTGGTTTTTGTTTTGTTTTGTGTTTAAGAAAAGGAATGAGATTTAAAAAACCCCCCAGCAAAATAGTTTGGTTTTGTTTGTTGCATTTATTGTTTCATATTTACAGGACAGTTGTAGCTAGGAGTCCTAAGTGATCATCAGAGCCCCATTTTATTAGGTGCTGAACAACAGGAAAATATAGAGAGCTGACAGTCCAGGTTTGACAAGGAACAAAAAGGCAGAGAAAGGAATGTGTGGATAGAGGAGGAAGGTATAGAGTTAGACAGTCACTTTGTTAGTGCATAACGCCAGAAAATGAAAATACTTAATTCCCTTAAAGGCTAAGAACTATCTTCATCCTTGTAAACCCAGTGACTTCAGTGTAGTTTTGGCCCTCAAACACTAGGAATAAAGGACTGGGTTCCTAGTTTTGTTAGATTGACACGTACTAGAACCATGTACGTGCAATCACAAACAACACTTGTCTTCTGGTGTTATGCAGAAAAGTGAACTAGACCTGCATAGACTTCTGCTCATCTGAAGATGTGGGTGGTGCCACGGGACTAGTTTTTAAAGTTACGGACTAACATGGCTGTGCCTCTGAGGCTTTTAGACCTGTATAGTCACTGAGGTTTGGTCTACATCTAAACTTTAGGTCAATCTGCTATGTCACTCTGGGGTGTGAAAAATCCCCCCCCCCCCCCCCAAAAAAAAGATGTAATTATGCCAGCCTAAACCCTATTGTATACACCACTAGGGTCAATAATCATTGACACGGCTACTGCTTCTTTATGGAGTGGATTTACTACAGTGATGGAAAAACTCCTTCTGTTACTGTAGCAAACATCTACACTTTGTCACTTCGAAGGCACAGCTGCAGCACCGTAGCTCTAGCACTTGTAATGTAGACTTACCCTACCTGTTATGAACACGTTAACATAAATGGTGAGAAGGACATTAATGTGTCTGCTGTGAAACTCTTGTAAGGATGCTTGAATACTGAGGCAGCCCAGAAATGTGGCTTGTCTTACTGTAGGCGATTCCTCTTTGGATTGCTTTTCAGCCTTGCTGTGATTTTCCCCTGATGTTTCTGTGTGCACTGTGGAGGGATGTCCACAAGAGTGAAAATTAAGATGAGTATATAGAATGAAAATGAACTGGAGGAAAGGAACAGTAACAACTTCACAATTATTCTGACATCATTAATGAAAGTAGATATGATGAACAACTAGTTCTGATCAAAGGCAGAGCATTTTTACCTCATTGAGTTTCATGGGAGGATATGGTTCTAGAATCACCCCTGTGTTTTATGGTCATTAGAATAAGTGTATAGAAGCTATTCAGACAATTAAACCTTGTGGACTAACTTAAACCTTTAATGATTGAGTATATTGCATATACCTGCTATCTATAGTGTGTTTTCTCAAAACATCCCAAAACATCCCAAAACTAAAGATGTTTGTGTAAATGTAGTGGGATACACACACTTTTCTATATAACATTGTGCAGAAAGTCTTATTAAAAACCACTTACCTTGTATATGTGACTCCTGCAGTATAAATCTACCTGTAAATCTCCAGTTCTGACAGTACCATTCCCAGTTTTAACAGCATCAGTGTCTGGTAGAAAAGAACAAGGTGCAATCTTCTAATTATAACAAGTACTTCCACTTCCTAGGAACAGGTTGGTTCATTCCAGGCCATCCCAGTACCCAAACTGTCAAAGCTTTCCTGGTAGTATCTGGCTTCCTGGTGGTCATCAAGGTCTCTTGGCAGCTCTAGATTCAAGTCAGGGTCACTTGTATTGTGAGGCTGTGAAGTTACATCTGCTCTTGTCTCCTCTCAGGAATCATTGTCCTTTTCCTCTCCTTGACTCTGCATTTGTGCACTTTTATCATCCCACGAACAAAGGCTTGGTGGAAATCCAAGGAAGTCTGTCCTTATGTAGCAGGCTTTCTTACTGAGTTAGTATTAAAAACTTCACAGCTACTCTGCAGGGCATTTTTGAGAGCATTGGAAAGCACACAGCTGTGTGTTACCAGTTCATTGCAGCATAACACGCTGAGTGAGAAGGAACAAGAGGAACTAGAGGGAGAAAATTAAATAGTTAATTAAAAGCAAAAAACCAAAGTGATAATTGAATTATCTTGCACTTTTTCATGGCAATGTTGTGGGGACATATTGTCACAATACTCAGTTGTTCCAAAGGCTTTCCCAGATGGGTTATTCTAAGTTAAAATATTATAAACTAAAAAACAAAGTACATAGAT
This sequence comes from Pelodiscus sinensis, assembly GCF_052426305.1. Taxonomy (NCBI): domain Eukaryota; kingdom Metazoa; phylum Chordata; order Testudines; family Trionychidae; genus Pelodiscus; species Pelodiscus sinensis. The sequence continues at coordinate 187,996,332 of NC_143053.1, read as the reverse complement.
TAGGAGAAAACAAAACTGAGTCAGACCCAGAGGATGTTATTAAAGCAGTGCCTCAAAATCCTTCTCTAGTTTCTCAGTTGTGGGTTGGGGTTTTTGTTTTGATTTGTTTGTATCTATCTTGGCTGCTTTTGTTTCATTTTAAAGCTCTATACTTGGCAAATAAGAGAGCCTGGGAGAAACTTTAGGTGACAGGTTCTTTTTACATTGGACCAGCCATTGCCGAGGGTGAAGCATGCGCTTCAAAAGAATCTTCACAATTTGGGGGAAGTGGTGAGGTGTTGATACATACTTTGGGGGGAATGAGGTGGAGAAAAGGGTTACATAGTAACAGGGGAAAGACTGACAAAAGAAATAAAATGAAACCTGATACAGCAGGAAAGCAACGTATTTGTGGCTTCCTACTTATTGATCAAATAAATGGAGATGATGGGCAGAGGAGCCATTATGCTATAAGCATACTAGTGCTAATATTATTAATGCTTATAGGCAATTTGGTTTCAGCCCTGCAGTCTGCAAGGCTGAGTTTGCAGACTCTCTCCAAGAGGTGTATACCTGGGTTGTAACTTCTTTGCATGATGTGGCCTGGAATTTTTTCAAAGGACTCTAAGGCTACGTCTACACAGCACACTTACTTTGAAAGAAGCTATTCCAGAATAGTTATTCTGAATTAGCTTATTTTGAAATAGCACGTGTACACTGCAGGAAAGCCTCAAAATTAGTTTAAGGCAGGCTTTCCTAATGTAGACGTGCTATCTTGATTGAGCCCCAGGAGGCTCTGGGGAGAAATAACTTAGAATGGCCCAAGTGAGGGGTTATTTCAAAATTGCAGCAGTGGAGCATCTCCACACGCCTTATTTTGAAATAACTATTTCAGAATAGACATTATTACTCATAGAATGAGTTTTACAGATTTCGGAATAATCCGAACAATAATTCAAAATTATTTCAAAATAATGGATAGCTATGGAGGCACTTGCATTGTTATTTCAAAATAACACTAGTTATAGCAAAATAATGGTGCAGTGTAGACACACCCTAAGGGAGTTAGGAGCCATGTGGTAGATTTGTAAAAATATTAGGAGCTCTTGTAAATCCCTTTAGGCATGTCTAGTAACCTCAATATCTAAATGTAAAAGTGTGTAATTCAATAAGAGTTGGTTGCTTAATGCTTTTAGGCTTAGAGCCCTGCATGGATACAGAATTTTGTATTTGCATCTGTATCTGCAAAAATGAGCTGCAGATATCCATGAGTGCAGATACCTGTGGATATAAGGCAGATATCTACAAATTTGCAGGGTTCTAGATCCAAAATTTGTATTCGCTTCCACATCCAAATAGGCAAAAATGAGCCATGGATATCCACATCTGTGGATGTGGTTATGAAGTGGATATCTGCAGATTTGCAAGGCTATACTTACGCTCCTTGGAAAATCCCAGCCCTGTTCACCAAAATAGAAAAGATTACCATGAGCTGTGGGATGGAAGGGAATGAAACAAGAGTAATAATAGGGAGTGTATTGTATGAACAAGTTTAATTGGATAAACCAAACTATTGAAATAAGTACTGCATAGCAGTCATTTTAACAGTGAAAGATCATCTTCCTATGTCTAGCCTTGCTGACCTAGGGGCTCAGACGGAATTTCTACAAAGCAGTGTTATTTCAGAATAACATCCGAAATAATGAAAAGCATGTCTACACTACAAGCCTTTATTTCAAAATAATGTCAAGCTGGAGGACTTCTTACTCCCACTCATGGTAACCCTTATTTCACGAGGAGTAGGAAGTAGACAACACCAAAACCTGAATTAACCTATTCTGACGTCTGCCATGCAATTGATGTAGCAGAAGTTGCATAGATTAATTCCACTGTAGCCCTGCTGTGTAGATGTGCTCAGAGAGAGCTACATGAAACTGTCCTTGATAGAGAACTATTTCTTTAAGTACTATTGATTTAAAAGAAGTGAAGATGAACACGGCCAGCTGTTGGTTGTCAGGAGAGCAGTCGGTTAGAAAAATCTGAGAAGAGTTTGATAAAATGGGAAATTGTTCATAGATATTAATAAAGACTTCTCCGTTTTTTTAGGCTATGGTTTTGTAGATTTTGACAGTCCAGCAGCAGCACAGAAAGCAGTAGCATCTCTTAAAGCAAATGGTGTGCAGGCCCAGATGGCAAAGGTAAGCACAAGTCTTTTGTTTCTGCTTTCCTTCCCTGTGTTGTGATGGTATTTAGTCTATGGACTGTGAATTCCAAGAATTCACTTTTTTTTTCTTTTTCTAAAATCATCTTTGCTTGCAGGATTCTGGCTTGTTTATTACAGTGCTTATTTGTTTTTTTGACTCATTTACCTTATTTGTCTGTGGACTCATCAGTGTCTTTAAGAATTGTGTGTGTCAGGGGTTATTTTATGATGTTCTCTGCAGCCTGTTGCATTCCCCTTAAGAACTTCATGAGAAAACAGAGTCTGAGTTCTGTAGTAATCAGAAAAGATACCTTAATCTGTGGTGCACTGTGTAATTGCCTATTAATGTGCCTTGGAATACTCTTCATTTAATGGCCTAGTGGGTCTGTGTGGAGGAGTGAAATGACTGAATTTAATGAAAGTTTGCTGCATCTGTTTTTCTTTAAAGAAGACTAGCAACCTAGTTCAATTCTATTGACATCATCATTTAATAATGATTGTGTCTGGAGGTCATTGGATTATGCTTTTCAGAGGTTTCTGAGACTCGCATTAGAAATCTCCTCGCTTGCTTTAAGACCCAATTAGATGGGAACACGCAATTGGATGAAATCCCAAATTTAGTCCTGTATCAACATGGTGTAGGGAATTTGTGGTTTAGCATAAACTCTAACAATATCCATTCAGTACGGGTAATATCTTTTTCTTCCCCCAAGACTAGAATTCAGTGCACTAGTTTGCTAGGCCCTCTATGTAATTGACCCAATATTTTCCTTATTACTGCTGGTCCACTATCCCTGATTAGTTGTTTTATCTACTATGAAAGTGGCATAGGGCTCTCAGAATCCTGATGAATTAATCTTCCCCTGTAAATTTGAATATCCCCCCTCAGCAAATTCTGGTGGATTAAAACTAGGGTTGATACCTTTCTAATTGCTGGTAATGAGACCCCAGAGGCCCTGCCCCTTCTCAAACTCTTCCTTTAATGTCCTGCCCCTTCACTGCTTCTTCTTTCAAGGTCACTCCCCCTCACTTGCTTCTCTCACTGCCTCCCCCGTCACTCACTGGATCACCTCCATCTTCTTCCTCTACCCTACAACTGGGCTCCCTCTCCTTCAGGGCACGGATGGGAGCTACTGGAGCCTGCATGCAGATAGGAGACAGCCTTTGATGGACAGGAGCTGGCATAGGTTAATGACCTGGCACCTTTACCCACCCAATTATAACTGGACTTCAGATGTCTGGGTCAGTACGTCTGATCTGACACTGCCAGGGCACCTTTTTGACTGGACTTTTTGGTTAAAAAAAAGCCCCAGGCACCTAGCAACCCTAAATGGCACCTGGACACACAAGCCAAAACCTGGGCTGTCTGGGTAAAACCCACACGAGTGGCAGCCCTCATTAAAATCTGAACCTTAAAATTCAACTGTTCACATTATTACCACGCTAGGGAAAAAAAAGTCATGCGGTGCAGGGGGCTCATGTGCCTGCTACTGAACTGTAAACTATTGTGCCTGAAAGTAAATACTGTAAGATTCCTTGCCGTCTTTTTTAATAGAGTCCCACAATACAAATAATAGTTTTATTGGCTGTTAGTTTTTATTGACATATTGTAATAAAATATTTGCTTCAAATAGGAAAAATAGCGAAATGAAGCATCTGAATGTCTCTCGAGGATACTGGGATTTTATTTCTCTTATACACATTTCCTAGTTAAAATATAGGAAATCTGAAATATTTGTGGATCTCTGGAAAGGAAACGAAAGGCAGAAGATACATTCTGTGGTAGAAGTTGATCCTGAATTCTGTTTCTGGTGGATAATCCATTATTTATGTATATTTGGTGATTTAAGACAGCAGCAATTAAGTTGCATAACGAGGAGGAATAGCAGAGCTTTTGTGCTGGAAAATAGCAAAGGGAAGGCATCCTTAAAATGCAGATGCTCATGACAGTGCTGTATGATATAAAATTCCATTTGACCACTTTGCAAAGCTAAAGCACTTGGGTTGGCAAGATTTCACCAAAGGCCAACATTTGTGCTCTGAGATATCTGTGGCTGGAGTGGTCTTTTCCCCTTCCCTGCTTTTGTGGAGATTGTGGCATATCTTTTTTGTTCGCATTAGGCTTTCTATATTTTTCAATAATTAGCCAAGTGTTGGAACAGGCCTTTTAAATTATTTTGTATAAGTAAAAATATAAATATAAAATTGAAAATATCTAGGAAAAAACAGCATATTTTGAAAACAGGGATTCAAATGAAATTCAGCTGACTTCATAGAAGGCAGCATAAGCAACTAGCCGGGAGGGACATAAGAGGCACCAGCTGATGGTGGAATGTAATCCCCACACTTGTTTATGTCCACAGCCTGGATCTCCCTCCCGTCCCCCTGCTCTCTCCATGGCACATTACCTGGCAGTGGGGGGTGGCAGGAGCTCTCTGTCCTCTCCCAGGTGGACTCTAGCCAGGCTGCCTCCTGGGATGCTGCCCAGTGCAGCACAGCAGCTGGGAGAGGGCAACCACTGTACTTACTGCACAGGGAAGCATCCCAAGCAGGCAGAATGGCTTGAACTAGAAGAGGAAAGTCTCTGGCTCCAACTTCCCTTCTGGTTCTGCCTGCTGGTGCCTTGCCCCCCTTGAACACTCTAGGCATTTTAGGGTAGGGCAAGTGACCATTCATGACCCTCCCATGCATCACCCCTATAAAGTAGTACATCCTGTAGTAGAACCTTAGCGTTATGAGCACTAGAGTTATGATCTGACAGGTCAACCAAATACCTCAGTTGGATTTGGAAGCACATAATCAGGCATCAGCAGAGACAAAAACAAAAAGCAAACACAGAAGAGTAACTGTGTTAAATAGAAACTACTAAAAATTAAAGGAAAGCATCATTTTTCTTCTGAGTAGTAACATTTCAAAACTATGACATGTCAAATATTCAGTTGTAAACTTTTGGAAGTACAACTATACAATTTTGTTCAGAGTTACTAACAACTTCTATTACCAAGGTGTTTGTAATTCTGAGGTTCTACCTTATTACTGAAAAATTAGGAGTCTGAAGAAGGAAACCTGCCTGGAGAAGTGTGTTGGGCCTTGCAGATGTTGGAAGGACATTGCATAACAGACTGACAGAAAATATTATTTGCTAGTCTTTGTGATTGGAAGAGGTTGGAGCAAAGATACAGGAGAAGAATTTAACCTCAGATAATGCAGATAGTAAGCTTGGCTTTGACCTTCATTGAACAGTGGACTCCCCCTTAAACAATGATGTGAAAAGATTATCGCAAACTTTTTTGAGTGGTATTTATTCATCAGTATGCCATATACAGTACAGCTGTGGGGTGAAACTCACCCCACCAGAGAGGGCCAGCATGGGCCGCTCCACTACTTAAATTCTATCTATCCCCTCTTTTGAAGACTTAAATGGGATAAGTGAGTGCCTACATTGGCTCTCAATAGGGTTGAATTTTGCCCACAGCAAAAAAACATACATTGAAACTTTGAGCGTGGCATATATCATTTCACTCTTCCTGGAGATAAATCTAAGTGAGTGTCAAGACTGTGAAAGAGCTTCTCTATAGTTTTTTCTGGGGGAAATCCAGAAAAACGTTTTTGGAAAACAAAAGACTGTTTCCTGGGGATTGAGTCACCTATATCAAGTTCAGGCAAATATGACAATTTTTCATCCTAGTGATGTATGAACGGAGCCACTTCCCTGGTTTTGACCATTAGTTGAGCATTTAGACACCTCTTTGGCTAATTTTGTTTCAAATGGCTGCCACTGAAACATGTCAAATACAAATGGATTGATGTTCAATGTCCCCTCCCTGTTGCGAAACATGTTCCATCAAAACGAACACAGCTAAGATCCATTTCTACACTGTGTTTCCGATGATAGAATTAATATAGTTAAACCTGTTTTTATTGCAAAGTTTTGTTTCCTCTTGGTAAAAAAGGTATCATGTGGGGACAATGTACATCACTTCTGTGCTATGGAGGGGACTGCACTAAGAAAGGGATCAATATTATAACTGCTGTATATCAGCTGGAAGCATAGTGCTATGGTCCCCTAAAACACAGAAATCCTCCTAAAAGCATAGAATGGGTGTTTTCTTTAATAAGAGTCCTGTCCAGAGGATTAAATACGTTTACCAAGTAAACATGTTTTAATAATGCTGCTATATCTAGCACAAAGATGTAGTTCATTATATTGAATTGGAGATGTATTTTTTGTCCTGTTTCCTTTATGTATAATTTATACCATAAATACCAGCAAATATATAACAGCTGAAGAAATGCTTAAACAAAGAATGGTCTGGAACATCTAAACCAAGGAGTAATCTAGTGTAAAAATTTTCATAAAGAAATCATGTTTAAGAACCAATTACTGTAAAGGAAACTAGACAAAGATGCTTATACATGCACAGAGCCAATTGGACTCCACTGTAGTTATAGTTTATCCTTGAAATATTAGGGCCTAGATCTATACTTACACTAAGTATCAGCCAAAGGGATAACTCTCACTAGAGACAGCAAACGTTTAAAATATTGTTTTTCAGGAGAGCCAATCTGTAGGATAGGCTGGTTATTAGATTTTTTTTATACTGGTAATAATCATGTTTAATCTTAGGAAGTAAACTAGCCACTAATTCATACATCAGTAAACAAGCTAAATAGATTTGCCATCTGTGCGTTAGGCCGAGACCTTAGGAATCTTTCATGGCAGGGCAGGGAAGTTTTGGAAGGTGAGGACGACAGGTTGTACCTCCCTTTACCAGGACTCTGTGGTCTGGCAACATCCATGGTCCAGCAGGAACACGGATGTTCCTGGACCACAGAGTCCAGGTATAAGGAGGTCGGGCCTCAGGGAAGGAGGGGTGTGACTCAGCCACGTGTTGAGGGATGAGAGTGCAGCAGGGATTTCTGTCCCCCACTGCTGGGTGGTAGTGGGGGGCCAGCAGTGGCCACAGAGTACCAACAGCTGTGGAGCCTCAGAATCCCGGAGCCCCAGCAGCCACGGAACTCTAGTCTGGGAAGCTTTGGCCGGGCAGGCAGTATTGGGGCTCCGCAGGCATCCTAGCTGGAGACAGCACAGGCCTTGTTGGGAAGGACCTCCCCTTCTGCAAATCCCCTTGTTCAGGACCAGTCAGGGCCAATGGATGAGGGAAGTACAGCTTGTACCTCACTTCATGATTCTGTAGAAGCTGGAGATGGTGGCATGAGGCCCCAGGATGACCATTGCCTGAAATGAGAGAGAGATAGGAGCAATGCTTATCCAACTGGAGGGCATGGTGTAATGATGATCACTTTCATGGAGACTCAGAGCCTTTGCAGATCTATTGATTTCAGGGAAGACAAACTCTTCTTCCAAGGGTCCTGCAAATAACATACCTCTGCAAGGAAAAACATATAGAATTTCCAGTATTCTATGGGGTTACAGTAAATGCTCCTGAGATGGATATGACTCAGAGAACAACTGAGTCTATTAGTTGTCTTCATTCCTATAAATCTCTTTTGTGAATTCATCTTTTCATCATTTCACTTTCTAATCTGACGTGTGCTTGTTCTGAAGGCTTGTTATCACTGAATGCTATGTGCTGTGATGTATACTCACCTCTACGTTTGTACATAACTAAAGCTTTGTAGTGCTATACAGGCAGTCCCCTTACGTCGGAGCCGTACTTACGAATGGGGCTTTCTCGCCCCGGAGCTCGCAGGCAGTGGGACCGCCCAGAGCGCAGTGGTCCCGCCACCTCGACCTCCGGGACGAGAAAAGCTGCTACGGGTGCCCCTGGTCTGCTGGGGACCGTCTCCAGCAGACCAGGGACACCCGGAGCAAAGCCGGGGAGGCGGAGGGGTCCCGCGCCTCTGAAGCTTTACTGTGGCAAAGCCTCAGAGGCGCGGCACCCCGCCGCCACTGCCGCTTTGCTCCCGGTGCCTCTGGTCTGCTGGTGACCATCTCCAGCAGACCAGGGACACCCGGAGCAAAGCCGCAGCGGTGGTGGGGTCCCGCGCCTCTGCTGCTTTGCCAGAGCAAAGCCTCAGAGGCATGGCACCCCGCTGCCGCTGCGGCTTTGCTCCCCATGTCCCTGGTCTGCTGGGGGGGGGGCACAGCTAGTGCGCCCCCCCCCCCCAGCAGACCAGGCTTTTGTTGTGGACCCTGGGGTAGAGCAGCTGGGATGCTGCCGGGTTGGTCCTGCAGGGACCTACCTGGCAGCCCAGCTGTTCTGTCCCAGGCTTGAGATTCAGCCGCTGTTGAAACTGATCAGTGGCTGATTCCAGGAAGCTGGGGGCAGAGCAATTCTGCCTCCAGCTTTCCTGTAGTCAGCCCCTGGTCAGTTTCAGCAGCAGCGGCTGAATCTGGAGCCAGTTCCGACTTACATACAAATTCAACTTAAGAACAAACCTATAGTCCCTATCTTGTACGTAACCCGAGGACTGCCTGTACTCTATTGATGTTTTAGCCCTTTGTTTCTTTTTAAATGCAGTGTAGCACATGACTAGACCATCTGATATGTTGAATCCAGAAAGGGCTTGCTTCTTTTTTATTCATGATCGAAATATCTGAAATTTTCTGCAAAACTCACTTTTGTATGTTGGTTCTTGTCCTATTTGGAAAATATTTGTGAATATCAGCTTTGTTGATGTCAATGTTGTTTCTTTTTTCTGGTATCAAAGCAGGATGCTACTTCAATATTGAAATTGTCAGGCTTGATTTTAATCCCATTCTTTAAATATTTGAATTTTATTTTCAAGCAACAGCTTTTATAAGGTTAAATATTTTGCTTGGCTCCTGCAACATGGTTTTCATTGCATACTACTAGGGCACCAAGCAATGACTCCCTGGAAGTTCCAGTGTGTGCAGCATCATGGAAATAGCTAGGAACTCTGTGGTAATGAAGTTGGCTGCATTCCACGCCATTTCTTGAAGAATTCCACACCTCCGTTGTGGGGTTGGTTCTCCACCAGTTTCCAAGGAAGTTTCACACTGCAGGATGCAAGTGCTCTGCAATCAGACTGTTCTATTTATTTTGCAAAAAATATTAACTATCTTAAACTATCTTATCCTGTATAACTCTCGTCATCTGAAGAAGTGGGCTGTGCCCACAAAAGCTCATACCATCTACATGTTTTGTTAGTCTATAAAGTGCTACCAGACCATTTGTTGTTTTTATCCTGTATGTATATATATCCGGTTTATATATCCAGTGCTGACCTGAATCAATAACAATTTCCAATTAAATTACAATGAAGTATTATAGCTGAATGCAAGAGGAAGTGTGTGGTTCAGATTTATAAATTGAAGGTCTTGGGCTCTCACTCCTGTCTGCCATTTGCTTTCTTATACTGACGCAAGCAGGGCACAGGGTTCTTCAGGAGCCATGAGCTCTCTTATGGTGTCTTACAGGTCAGTTTGTTAGCACTCCCAGAGATTCAGTCCACTTTATCTCTCCCCCATTTATCTGTGTCATGGATTTTGCATTAAGCTGACCTTTCCTAAGCTAATGGAAAATCTTAGCACTGATTCTGCCCCATGGCAGACGCCAGAGCCAGTCCTTTAAAGGGCTGCTTTTGAACATTTTTTCTGTTCATTATTTCAAAGGGAACTATTGAGGAGGATAAGGACATTGCAGAGAAGCAAAATACTTCCTTTCTATCTGTCTTTCCTCAGTACAAAAGATGTTTGGAAGATATTGTACCTCCCCCCAAAGTTAGGCTAAGTCTACACTGCCACTTTATAACACTGTAACTACTGTAACTTTCTGGCTCAGTGGTGTAAAAAAACACCATTCCCTCCCAATTCTCCCACCCCCAGCACAGCAAATTACAGTATTGTAAAGTGTCAGTGTAGACTTAGACTCCCAACATCTCCCAGCACCGTTAGCTGCTCCCCTTGTGGAGGTGGTTTACATTGAGCATGGGAAAGCTCTCTCCTTAGCACTCATGCATTGGCTACACTTTCAGTTTAAACTTTCAAGTGTGGACAAAGTATTAATCTTTTCTCTAGCTGAGTTGCCTTCAGAAGCCCAAATGTCAAATGAGGGAGGTTCTGGAACTAACTGCTCACTTAAATACCAGCAAGTTACCAGGATCTGCTGGGTTACCAACATTTCCTCGAGGAAATTAAGAATGAAGAATTTGAGACACCTTTTTAAAAGCACCTACTGTAACGGACATCGGAAAGCTGGGATACTAGGTTACAGCCAAAGTGTAGTCTGGAATGTCTTACGTTCTTATCTGACAGCTGTTGGGTAGCCAGGGTGAAATGAATTTTTGATCTTGTTCCTGTTCTGAGAGAAACCAGCCCTCTCAGTAAACATTAATAGGCACCGTTCTCAACAGCAGAGTCAAAGAAATTAATTGATACGGAGATCAGAATGCTCTATCACCTTTCAAGGTGTCTCCCAGAAACAGTCAGGGTACTTACTTGGTAGGAAGTTTGTATCACCGTGGCTTTTGTATCTGGATAGTGGATAATTAGGAATTTATGAGGGAATTTTCAAAAGCACTCAGCATTGCCCTACATCTGGTGTCACTGAAGAGAAAGGGTTTTTTACCATTATTTAAAGGGAAAAGAATTGGGCTGGTGCTGTGCTCTTTGAAAATCACACCCTGACTTTCTGTTCAATTTCAGAAGCTTCAGAGGGTAGCCGAGTTAGTCTGTTACAGGAAAAACAACAACAAATGGTCTGGAGCACTTCGTAGACTAACAAAACAAAGCTCATGATACCATCTACATGTTTTGTTAGTCTATAAGGTGCTACCAGACCATTTGTTGTTTTTGTTCAATTTTAGTTCAACACTTTTTCCAACTACCTCTTAAAAACACCCCAACCTCACAGTGCCTACAGCAGTTGTAATGTTCAATCAGTTGCTCTCACTTCAAGCAGACTTTTCCACAGTCCTCTGCTTTTGATGTAAAGTATTTCACTTTGTTTCTAGATTAAAGCTTGATTCCCCCCCCCTTATAACTTTGTCTAAAATTAAAACATTCCTCTGCCTTAGAAAATTGCTGTTTAGTATTCAGAAAATATATTGTCCTCAACACTTCTAACCTGTGAATAGTCAGCCCTTTGCAGAACGGATGCAGAAAGGTTTAGCCTACTACTGTTGCTCTGGAGTGAAATAAGTTTATGGGTTAGTTTACGTGCCGTGAATTTCAGCCAAACAGGGATTGGCACATTTTTCATAACTACGCACTGTGCCTCATGCTCCTCCCACTTATATGAGTTTAAATCTGAACTAACACCATTGAAATCAGTGGAGTTACAGCAGTTTGAATCAAGCTCCCTGTCTTTAACACTCATAGATCTATGTATCTTGGAAACTTTTATGCACTCTTTGCAAACCCTTTACATTTGAAAACAGGAAATCTGAGTGCAGTAAATGAGCTAAACACTGGAGTCTGATTCCTTTTTTCCTCCGTAGTCAGGAAACTCCAAACGCCCTATGCAGGAGTTATTCAACCACAAATATGCAGCTTGGGAATTTGTTGCTTAGATGGAGAGAAACTGTGTAGTAGCTTTAGCAAGCAAACCTTACCTCGAAAAACCAAGAACACCAAAAATGACTGCAAAAAATACTGATTTTGAAAAATATTACTTTGGCAAGCAGTGGAAGCATTTTCTTTAGTGATATATTGTTTTAGCACTTTAGTGGGGCACTGATTGTGTTCTTCTATAGCTCAGCATGACAGTGATGATCATGTAGGTGAGAAAAAAATCTGTGCATATAGTATGTTTACTCAATGTAAGACAATGACTCCTATGAATATTAGTGGAAGCTATGCGCATGCATTTAGAGGAAGAAATATAGCTCTTAGACTGTGTTGCATGCACAGATATGACAAAATAATATGATTCCTATAAAAACCAGGTTTTGTTTCAGACTTTTTTTCATTTAGAACTTTGGGGCCAAATTCAGATCTCCTGTAAATCTCAGTGGTGTTCCTTTTGATTTCTTTGAGTCCCTGGGGATGTGGCTCATTAAATCCACAAATGCACACAGGTGTATGTCTTCATGTAGAGACAGATGCACAAGTGCTTCACACAGACATTCTTCCATGCATGTGTGCACCTCACACAAGTCTGCAACTGTTATGTTGACAAATTTCCTGCTTTTGCTGTTTGTTTATTTTTAAAAATTCCTCACACAACCATGTCTCAATGGTTTGCCTGTGATTTTAATAAGGATAGAATAGATGCAGTTTGTTCACCAGTGAAATTATCATTTTTTATCACTGGAAAACCTGCCTATATTTTCTATTAGCATACATTTATCACATTAGACATTCATTGTGATACATGGCAGCAAGTGTGACTCAGGATGGAAAATAATAATTTCAGTCTCAACCATTCCCTTTGGAGCACTATACTTACAAAGTAGGTCAAACTCCATAACTATAAAAAGGCCAGATTTGATTTTTAGCTACATTGTTGAAATTCAAGGGGATGTGCAAGCTTCAAAGAAAATAATTTTATAATTTTTAGCTAGGGTTAAGTTTTTACTTTAAATGTGTTTTCTTATTTTGAAATAGGGAATGGGTAAGTAATAGGGATGTTAAAATGTGTTTAATCAAGTAAATATGTAACTGCTGACAATTTCAGCAGTTACATGTGGGGGGCTTTTAAGTCAGCTTCCTGCATGAGCAGCTCCCCTCCCCTGTTCCCCACCATGTTGCTGCCTCTGATACGAAGGCATCAGCGTGGGAAGGGGGGAGCAGGAACTTTCCCGGGAGCCGTTGTACGCCAGTGTAAGCCAGCTCCCTGTGCATATTGGGAGCCTGCGTGTACAGTAAGCATGAAAGTTAACCAATAAGTCCAGTAACTAATCCTAGTAAGAAACATACAGAAAACATTGCTAAATCTGTTCCAAAAATGAGACTGTCACCTCCTACTTACAGTAATGTACATTCTGTTTCCTTGTCACCACATGTACCTTTAATCCTCAGTTTCCAAACATGGCAGGACTTTGCACATAACTACAGCAGGTGAAGCCTTTCACTCAACTTTCTCTCCTTTCACAATTTACCTTCTGAGCGCTCCTTCCTCTCCTCCTCTTCCCCCCTCCTTCCTGTTTCTGCCAGTTACATATCCTCCCAGTTACAGAGCCAGTTTTCTCATGAGCCCAGCAGTTATCACCTCAATGACAGTAATTTTCCAACAGAAACTGCTTCAGTAACACCACTCATGCCTGTAGTTTTCATCATGCTGCAGACACTTCAGTGACTAGGGTGCTTCTGTGAGCGCCCTGTCACAGTCAGATACACCTATTACTATACAAGAAGAGATGCAGAAATCTAAATTAAAATCTTATCAGATGTAAGAAGACCAAATTCACAATTAATTAGAAATGATGATTTTACAAAGATACCAACCAGCAGGTGAATTGTTAAAGTGATATTGTAGTATATCATAACTATAACAAGTCTCAGAGGGATAGCCATGTTAGTCTTTATTTGTAAAAAAAAAAAAAAAGGAGGAGTCCTGTTAAAGACTGTTAGATTTCTTTGGGCATAAGTTTTCATGGGTAAAACCCACTTTTTCAGATGCATGAATGGAAATCACAGAGGTCATTTGATGCCCCGTCTCTCCAAAAGAGAGGCAAGTTCCTTTCCATCCTCATTCCTAGTGGGAGGAAGGTCCACTATGTGGTGATGGAGTTACAGAGGGCATCATGTCACGGTGTACCATGGTCCCTCAATTTCCTTAATCCAACCGTGATTCCAGATTGTCCCTTCATCCTAGTCACAATGATCTGTACATGGCAGGTGCATACAGCACTGAACACGGGGTAGTCCACCTCTGAGGTTATCTATTCACTGTGTACTCTGATGACTGTTAAAAAGTCAGCATCTTCCAAGCATGACCATACCGTATTTCTCTGAGACACCACAGTTATTTCCTATTCGAAGCATAGGAAATAACTGTGGTAACTCAGAAACTACAGTGTGGTCATGCTTGGTAGACAGAGTTTTAATGGCAGCCACTGCTATACAAATCTATTTCAACATCTTTGAAAAGCTGGTGCTTAAAATTGGACACCCCAAAACTAACATCCATAATTTGTGGCCATTTTTAATAACTTTGGGCAGTTTATAATTACATTTTCAGTAATAATAATTTTCTAATTAGCAGTGATCCAGACACTTAACCATCTGATATTTATCCTGCTGTCAAGAGAAATTCAGTTCACGTGAACAAAAGGAGAAGATCATTTTTAAAATTTGCATGTAAATTTCTAAAGACATAAAAATTTAAAGCAAGGAATCTCCTTTCCAGATGATTTGGGATGAAGATATGAGAGTTGGAAAGTCTTACCTGGATTTCATCATCCTCTGCTACGCATTATAGGTAGTTAATATAAGAAGCTGTGTGTCAGTGCAGTATCAACATCACTCCTATCTATCTATCTATCTATCTATCTATCTATCTATCTATCTATCTATCTATCTATCTATCTATCTATCTATCTATCTATCTATCTATCTAATAGCTTGCTAGCATGATTGAAAACAAATTTGTATAATAGAGAATACCCACCAAAAATAGTAACTTGTACATAAAATCTGAATTCACCTAGTCCTTTGTCCCTGGTTATCTTTTTGCCTATGTACTAGTTCCATCAGCTAAATCTTCATTGTGCATCTGCTGAATCTAATCCTGTACCTTCTTTACAAGTGCAGCACAATGATAATGACAATTGATTGTAGACATGTTCAACACACCCAGTCTGCTAATTTCAGACACGTGTTTATCATAGAGTTTTCAGGCCAGAAGGGACCAACAGATCACCCAGGCTGACCTCTTGCTTGTCACAGGCCACCATCACGCATCCACACATTAAATCCAACTAACATTAGACTAAAGTATTATAGCCTGTAAGAGACTAAACTATTCTATGCCATGAGCAGAGAACAGGAGGGTCTGAGGTGCACCAGTGTCTGAGGTCTCAGCAATGAGAGAGAATTAACTAAGTGAGATATAAGAAGGAAAGAAAAAAACCACCCAAAGCTGCTATCAGTCTGACCACAGGAAAGTTCCTTTCCAACTCCACCTATGATGATCAGTTAGACTTTGAACATGTGAGCAAGAACTAGCCAGCCAAGCACCTGAGAGAGAGAGAGAGAGAGAGAGAGAGAGAGAGAGTGAGTATGTTTGGTGATCTCTCCGAGCACTGGCCCACCCCATTCAGTGTCTTATCTCCAGCTGTGGTCATTTCTGATGCTTCAGAGAAAGGAGATTAAAAAAATCCCACAAAAACCCAAACAAGATTATATGGAGTGGGAGGGATGTGCTGCTTGATCCCTGCAGGTGACCAGCTGTGATGCCCTGTAGCTTGAGCTTTTAGGAATATAAAACATGCATTAAAAGGGACCCCTATGGCTGTAAGTTCCACACAGCCACATCTTAGAATCATACACAAATGTGTCCAGCTCTCTCTTAAAACTAATCATGTTGTTTTCTCCCACAACTCTGATTGGGAAGCTGCTCCAAAACCTCACTCAGCTGATAGCTGCAAACCTTCTTCTAACTTTCAGTCTGAATTTGTCTATGGTCAGCTTATACCCATATGTTTTTGTGATAGCCGTCACAAAATGTCACAAAATGTCCTTTCCATTGAATAGTTCTTCACATTCTGATGTTTACCCCTCTACCCCAATGTATTAATGGAGAGCAATCATATCTCATCTCAGCCAACTCTTTTAGATTAGGCCCTCTGTTTCTCTGATCACCCCTAGAATCTATTCTCTTCACTTTTACCAGTTTGAAATCATCTTTCCTGAACATGGATCACCACAGTTGTACTCTGGATTCTAAGTGGGCCTTACCAGTGCCTTGTACAGTGGCATGAATACTTCTCTGTCCCCTCCTGTATGTTCTAAGACTATATGTACTTTTTTGTAGCCCAGTCACACTGGTGGCTCATTGTTTTATGATTAACCAATAGAATCATAGAATAATAGGACTGGAAGGGACCTCGAGAGGTCATCGAGTCCAGCCCCCCGCCCTCAAGGCAGGACCAGGCTCCGTCTACACCATCCCTGACAGATGTCTATCTAACCTGTTCTTAAATATCTCCAGAGAGGGAGATTCCACCACCTCCCTTGGCAATTTATTCCAATATTTGACCACCCTGACAGTTAGGAATTTTTTCCTAATGTCCAAAGTCTCTCTCTTGCTTTCAAGTTCAGTTGATGAGCCCTGAGGTTTCAGCAAAAATTCTTACTGCAAGAGCCGTAAGTGTATGATTGTGTGCTCTGTACTGTCATCCAGTTTCTGTTGTTCAAATCTTCAAGGTCAGCTGGTACTTCCTGTATCGTTTACCCACCCTCCTCTGTCTTGATGGTATCTCCTAACTTTCTATCATCAGCAAATTTCATTAGCACATTAAAATTAAATAAGATTGGTCCAAGAACCGATCCTTGAGGAATTCTGTAACCTTCCAGTCTGATACTTCACCTTTCAGCACAACCTTCTGTCCTTAAAGCAGTTCCTTACCAACCTTATAATTCTTGTACTAATCCCCATCGTCTCTAATTTAACTAATAATTTCCCAAGGGGTGATATAAAATGCTGAACCAGAGGCCAAGCAAATAAGATCTACTGTATTTCCTTTATTTAAACAACCAGTCATCTTCTAAGAGAAAGATACTGGGTTAGTCTGGTATGATCTACCTTTGATAAACCCTGTTGCTGTATAATCCATTTTCTGTTTACCTCCATGAATTTGGTTATGTTTTTCTTCAAAATGTTTCTTTAAACATGCATGGTTCTGCAGTACACTGTTCTATCATCTGTCTCTCTGAGCCAATGGACTTCACATGGCTCAGAGTTAGTTTTTTTTTTAATGTAACTGATATATTAATACTCATTGCAACAGAATGAGTCCTTGTAGTGTCGTCTCACAGTTCTCCTTTGGGAAGAGCTCAGATCAAATGTTTTCTCACAAATTCACCAAAGACATTGATGATAGCTGTGTATGAAACCAGATGTTTTTATTAGATCACTAAAGATAACTACTACACTTTTAGTTCTAAAATGTATCGGTAGCCTTTACCAAGAAGCCTTGGTGGAAAAAACATGCTACCACCAAACATTATAATCTGACTTCTAAATGGTAATTCCTCTTGAATTTAAGGAATGAAATACTCTGTATGCTGGGTATGTTCGCAGTAGAAGCATTGTAATTTAAATCTCATTCACATGCAGCTACTTTTTTCATCTGTCAGCAAAAAAATGGAAACAACCAAAACAACAACAAAAATTGAAAAACCCAAGATGAGATTTAGTGATTTTACTGTCCATTTTAGCTGGCTGTGGCTTGAAGTTTGTGTCACACAACCTCTGGGCTTTCCATACATTTCCATAACTTGTTCCTCTAATCTGCATAAAAGGTTATGATTCCACCACTTATCTAAACACTTTAATAGAGACCTATTCCAATTACAGTATATTATGCTAAACTAGGTCCCATCATTTACATTTTTGTGTTGTTTTATTGCAGAAATACAGCATGCAGAACAAGCCAAGTAATGACCTTTGCAGTGTACTAACTTCTAAGGAAAAGATTTGCCTGTAGTGTTTTAGTCCTGTTTAAAGAATTATTCATTGATGTACAGGCACCTTTTGTTAATGGCATGCCCTAATTCATGTAAAGCTCCACCCTCACAATACTGTATATTTCAAATTGCAAAATGATGTTCTAGGTAGAGATGCCAGAATTCTGAGTCACAGGGTGTCTGAGGTTGAGAGCCACACAGAATTCTGAATATAATGGGATCACAGGGTTTTCTTTGACTCTGTGTCTGTCTGCTTCATCTGCAGGGTCTAATATAATGGAAATGTTTCCCTGTCAGAATAAAAATTCTATCTTATCAGACATTCAGATGAAATGCACAAAGGTTGTCTCTCTTTTTGTGCGCTCAGTCCTTTAATTGTTCTGAAACAGCTTTTTTTTTTTTTTTTTTTGGTGATGAGAAAAGAGTGCTGGATGCAATTTGTCATTTGCTTTCCATTAGGTTCAGACAAATAGTTGCATCTGGCATGATGGTGCTATCATATACAATTCACTCCTCTTGTGATGGCACCATCATGTCAGATGCAACTATTTGTCTGACATTTGAATGTACAGATTCAGAAGTAGTTTACAGGTTGACTTCCAGGAATACATTGGAGAGGCTGGACATTTTATATCATTCACTAATGACTCTATTGAACTGGCCTGCTTTGGTCTCTAGGCATCTCTGAAGCATGGCCTGTACTTATCTAAAATACACTGCTTGGTGAAGTACCACCTTATCTGGAGAATTTCTATGGACTTTCTTCTTTGGTGCATTGCTTAAGATCTGATTAATTCATTAAACGGGTTGTTACTAAAGGTTTCATCACTCTTTGGTAGGAGGTTTTTAAAATTTTCAGATGAGAGCTGGAATGGTCTCTTAGGTTTAGTGTCTCAATAGTAATTGATTGGATCCATCATGGTCCAAGATGTTTAGGTGATATTTATGGCCTGAATGCTTGTATTTATTTTATGATCTTTCCTACTGTTTTACTTCGTGTTTTGGAGATTTTATATCATAACTGATGCCACTATCTGTGATGATGCATTGTGGATCTGCCTCTAAGGGTACATCTAGACTGCAGAGTTTTTCCGGAATACTGGAGGTATCCTGGAAAATCTCTGCCACGTCCAAGCATCTGCTTTTCAGAAAAAAAAATCAGAAAAGCAGACATGTTTTTTTTGTCATCCCTGTAAACCTCGTTCTACGAAGAAGAAGGGATGTTCCAAAAGAGGCTTTTTTTTCCTGACGACTGGCCCAGTGTAGATGGGCCAATTGTCAGAAAAGCGTCTTTTGGAAGAAAAGTGGAAAACGATACGAAAATTGCAGTTTGCAATTTGCGTATCTTTTTCCGATAGAACTTTGTAGTGTAGACACTGTCTAAGTTTCGGATGTAAGCGACTAGTCAACTATTTCCTCAATTTAAAAGCTGGTTCCCCCCAGCACCTTCTCCGCAGTGGACGGGGGAGTTGCAGGGACCCAATGTGAAATGGGAATCAACTGTTTCCCGACTCATGCCCAGTCCCAGATGCTGTAACTCTACTTTTAAATGTATTAAGAGTTTGACAGCTCTTAACACATTTAAAAATCAGAAGCACAGTGGAGGGAGCCCAGTGTGGGCTGGGCCAGCTGATTCTTGGCTCACACTGGGTCCCCCCTGCTGTGCTTCAGCCTTTTAAATGTATTAAGAGCCTGTCAGCTCTTAATACGTTTATAAGGCAGCGCTGCCGCAGGATTAGCTGCTGAGACTGGGAGCTAATGCCCCAGTGGCTCCCCTGCTTATCAACTAATAACAGAAAATCCATCAGCTAGTCAATTAGTTGATTAAACTGTATTTAACATCCTTACTCTAAGTACATTAAACAATATTTACATGCTTATTATTGATGGTACATAACATGGTTTGTGAGCTGTCTGTATCAGGCTGCCACTATAAATGAGAACTGCTATTGCATCTAGCCTGTGTTAAGCACAAGCAACAGAAGGGTTTCTTTGTGGCCCTGTGGTTGGATTGTTGGTAGAGCCTTATTGACTCACCCAGTAGTCTAGTTCTGGCAGCAGCACTAGAGTTCTTCAGGGCTCTTAGATCTTACAGCCGGCTTGGGCCTAGCTCAGTCTGGAGCTGTGCTTGCGGGGCTGTCGTCTTATGGTGTGGGTAGGAAAACATTCCTGTACATGGTTCTTGTCACTGAATCTACAGGTTGAACCTCTCTAGTCTGGCACTCTCTGATCTGGCAAAATCCATGGTCCAGCATGATTTTAGTTAGTTGGATGTCCACTTACCATGGGTGTACCCAAGTTTCCCATGATCCCGTGATCCTGATGTTTACAGACATGAGCCCTGGCTTGCAGTGTTCTGAGCTGTTATTTGGGGGTGAACTAGAGCTAAATGTCTTCTAAGAACTCAAGAAGCAGTGGAAGTGTTGGCAATGCTGCTAAACAATGTTGACCTCCTGTGGTCCATCGAATTCTCTGGTTCAGCACTGACCCCGGTCAGGTCTCAAGGGTGCCGGACTAGAGAGGTTCAACCTGAAGAAGAACATGTTGAGCTCTGATTACTACCTTATTAGAGACGTTAAAGTAGAGAGAGTTCAGAGAAGAACAAGACAGTTATTAGGGAAAAAGAAAAGATTGACACAATACCAAACAGTCAGCCAACCTAGGAACTTACACAGTATTGGTTGGTTAGCAATTATGGGATGAGTGGACTGCCCCACAACCTCTTGCAGCCAAGGTGCCTCTGCTCTGCTCTTTATTTTCCCTCATCCAGTCCCTTCAAAGACTCCAGACACCAGTTACCGCCCTTTATAGGAGTCTGGGTTTATTCAGGCAGTAACTCAAAGGTAAAACTCAGCCCCAAAAATCTGCTCCAAGGCATACCTCTTACCTCAGAGCCTGTGTTACCCAAAGGTTCCCTTCATCTAGTCCTTTTTCTTTTTTTAGAAAACATTCTTGGGGAAAGGAGATGCCTCATCTGGGGTTTGGCTTCCAGTTGCCCTGCTGAGTGCTGACTGCCACTGTGGACTTCCCAGAGTTAGGTCTCTTAAGGAATCAGCTCCTGTTCCTTGCAAGGTGTCTCTGGCTAGCTCTGATTAGCAAGCCTGGCTTCAAGTGTTCTTCAGGTCACACTCATTTCCTTTCATTCCCTCTGTTCTCAGGCAGATGGCAATGTAGTAGTCTACAGGTGCGAAGGGTACCGATACCAAAGATGGAGGGAAATGCAGTGTAAAGTACAATGATGTGACAAGCAGTAATGGAATGAAATCAGTAAAGGAGTATGTACACTACCAAGCTTTTCCACCTTCTAGCAGGGCACTCCAGATTGTCGCAGGAGAGTGGAGTGTCAGAGAGACTGAACTCAAATGTTTCAACCAGAGTCCATGTAGACAAAAGGGTGGTTAAAAAGCTGGACACTATAGTTTCCTCATCTACACCCACCCACCAACCACTGCTGCCACTGGCTGGCAGAGCTGCTCTGGTGACAGTAATGGTGGGAAGTTTTAAAGGGGAAAAAGCTAGTGTAGCACTTCTAAAATTCAAACATTTTCTTAGAATACCAGAAAAAATGAATATCCTTGAGAATGTATGAGCTGTAGAATAATCTCTCCAAAAGAAAGGAAGTGGTGGAAGCCTCCAGAAATGGCTGGAGAAAATGCTAGAGAATATGTTGCCGGAAAGAATCCTGCATTTACGAGAAGAAAGTGACTGTGTAACATTTTGACATGATACAATATTTTGTTTGCTTTCATGGGCATATGCTTGAGGCAGTCACTATTGCGAAGAAATAAATCAGAGAGAGGAAGGTGGAGCAGCCTGTAATGGTGATATGTTCAGCTACTAAAAACTGCCTGAATCATTGTGGCTCTAACTCTAACTCCAAGATCGAACTTTTATACATCAGATAGAGAGAACTCGTAAAACCATCTGCAGTAACCTCATATGGTGATGCTCATTAAGGTCACAGACTGGGCTGCCTATGTTATCTTTACCATCTCTGTCTTCTATGATCCTATTAAAAAAAATCCTGGACTGACATTTAGGCACAAAGTGTTTGCTGAACTAGTGAAAACTGTGGTTTAATCCAGCGGAGGTTAATACCATTTAAATGTGTTTTTCCCAACATGGGTGAGACCAACTGTCTTTGAACCAAGTTAATCTGAACAGGTTTAAAAGAGGCTTAGTTTTTTTCAGAATGGCTAGCAATTTTGAATTACCAATTTGAGACACTTTTGATAGGCCTGCTTTTCTGAAAGAGAATGATCATCACTTTGAAAATCAAGGATCTTTAAGACATCTCAAATTATTGTTTTTGAAAATTGAGACATGAGAGTTGGAGAATTACAGTGGATTTTAAAGAGCAATAAACAACACTCCCCCTCCAAAATAAACCAGCAAAAATTGTTGCTTGAAGACCAGTGTCAGAAATAATCTGACAAGATGGTAGACTAGGTTGAGACAGTGGTTTGAAGATAATAGCACTTAAATCATCCAAAATCAGTTGCTCTCGTTGAGATTTCTTCAGTCTGGGTCCAAAATTGTTTAACAGACTAATGTTGGGAGACTTTTGACTGCCTTTGGACATGTCTAAATTAAATCCCTCTTTCAAAAGAGGGATCTAAATTAGATCAAAATTGAAAATGAAGCTGGGATTTGAATTTCCAGCGCTTCATTTGCATAATGGTGGCTGTGTGTTCTTTCAAAAACGGGTATTTCTGGGGCTTAATCCCCGACCTTGTAGTCACTTGGGGTAGAGGCTAGGGTGTCCCCACTCTGGGATTCTCTTTTCACACTGCTTTCTTGACCCAGTGATCGTTACATACAGTTCAAAGCAAATACAATTTATTAAACATCAACTAATTAAAAAGAAAATCATAAGGAAAAAATTAGAGAGGTTAAATGAGAACACACAGTCCTGCTCTGTAGCACGGGGACATCACAAAGAGCAGTCTGCAGAGTGTAAGGACAGTTCACAGTCTGTTCCTTATAGGCCCGAGGGCTCTTTCTCAGGCCCTGGCTGTGCTGCAGTGGGGGCTGCAGGTTGGACATGTTTGCTCTGGCAACGACCACATGACTTCAAGCTCTAGGTGGCAGGACCCCTCTCCCAGCTGGAGTTACAATCCCTCTCCAAGTCTGGCCTGCAGGGCCTCTTGGCTGGTGGTGTCTCCCTGCCCAGAGCCTCTCTCCCCACTTTGTTGGTCCCAGCTGCTCACCACACCCAGCTGCAGACTGTGCTGCTTTGTCAGCCTCCAGCTCCTTGTGTTGCTTCTCTGACGCCTTTGGCTCTCAGGTTACTGCAGGTCTGCTGCTCACTACAGAGTCTGCTCCTTGGGCTGTGTGTGTCTGGCTGTGGCACTGCAGGTCTGCTTCTTAGCACAGGGTCTGCGCTCTGTGGGCTCTATGGGCCTCTGGCTCTGACACTGCAGGTCTGCTTCTTAGCACAGCTTGCTCTTCTTGCTGCTCTTCTTAGCTCTTTCTCCTTTTCTCAGAGAGACCCAGAAAATCCCAGCTCACATGAAGGACAGGACCTGGCCGCCTAATTTCCTCATTGGCTTGTCCAACCTGTCAATCAGGCTGAGCTGGAGTGTTGGCCTCTTTCCATTGTCCCTGGGGTCTGTCAGTCTCAGGGTCCTTATTTCTCATAGACCCTTCCCCTTCTTGTACTGAGAGATGGCCAACCAAAAAGTCTCACTGAGTTTTAGTAAGGGGCTAACAGTCCCCTTACAAGTGGATGAACCTGTGAACTTCTAATTCATGAAATTTTATTTCAAAAGCCCTGTTACAATAAAATCTCATCTACTGTAACAGAAGCTGGATTAGGTCATGGAGGTGGTCAGGCTTTTTATTAAAGATTTTTAAAAATCTCTGTATATAATCCATGTAGACTCCCAGTCTTGATTGTCAAAAAATTGAGCCTGAAGACACATAAAGGAAGACTTTAGGGTTTTCTATTGTAAACTTGTGCTCTATGGGGTAATGTTGAAAGGTTTTTTTTTCCTTTTTGTATTCTTGCATTCATTTGGTGCCAAAATCACACTACACTACAGATGGTGTATAACACCCCTCTCCCCCCGAGATTTACACAACACATATTTCCTAACAGTCATCTTCTCTACTATAATTGGCAATGTTGAGATAGTTGTTTAGTGATTCTTTTTAGGCAACTATGAAATATTGTCAAAATGCAGACATCCAGATAACAGATATATGTACCGATGCTTCCAGGTTGTTTCAAGAAAAATATTATATATAACCAGTAAATTGTGATGAACACAAACATCAGTTCTAATTAGGCTGTTCCTACGTCACTGCCAAGTCCTGTCTACACTATAGCTTCTTAGCTTGTTTATCACCTGTTTAATGTCTTTTGCTATACTAATAGAGATGTAGCTGTGTTAGTCTGGTCTAGCTGAAACAATAGAGTGGACTATGCAGCACTTTAAAGTGCTGCATAGTCCTGTCTTTTGTCTCTGCAATACTGTGTGACTTAGGAGACAAACTTCCTTTCCCTCGCTAAAGAAATATCTTCTCTCCTCTGTTTTAAAGAAAGCAAAAGACAAAGATCAGCTCTTCACCTCTTACCTTTGTTGCCGGCACAGAGTGCCCGAGGGAGGCAACAGCTGGGTTCGGTGCCCGGTGTGCGCGCTCCAATAAACACACTGGTGTGGAGAAGCAAAAAAAAGTTTATTTGAATGCTCAAATAGGTGCCAGGAGACTAGACATCTCAGATCAAGCACACCAACGTAAGCAGTTTTCCCTCCTTATATACCCAGGTTGTTTATTTGCAGGAAAATAGTGAACTGTAGCAAGTTTCCCATGCTGGGACATGCTGCCAGCCCCATCCTCCCCCTCCCCTCTACAGAGACACATCTGAATTCTTCTTCTATACCACTGATAGTAACTAGGCAACCTCAAGGTCTGTCTTGCCGTTCCCAGCTATTAGCGAGCCAGAGAAAAGTTATGCCTGGGGGGGTGGGTGCTTGGGCCCAGAGCGGAGGCGCTTCATCGATTCTTTTGATCTTCCACTCCTCCGAGTTACCTAGGATCATGTCCAGTGACCCCAACACCTTTGATTCTATTTGTACTTGTTTTTAACCGATGTGAGGGAGCACTCTTTATTGGCTTGCAATTGTTGTCAGTAGATTGAGGGTGCATCTACATAGCAGGGCTTAACTCGAAATAAATTATGCAAATTGAGCTATGTCAATTGCATAGCTTATTTTGAAACAGGAAGTGTCTACACAGCACTTATTTCGAAAGAGAGCACTTTTCCTCCAACTCCCTTACTCCTTGTACAATGAGGAGTCAGAATAAGAAGTCCTCCAGCTCGACAGTATTTCGACATTATGTCAAAATAACTGCCTGCTGTGTAGATGCAGTTATTTTGAAACAATGTTGCTGTGTAGGCATACCCTAAAAGTAAATGGTCTGATCACTGTGCACCTGGGAAAAGAAAACTCTTATCTAGAACTTTTCTGAATAGTTTAGCCTAGTCATCACTAACCTGGCAATCTGCAGTCAACCTGTTGGCAGAAATATATTTTTAATAATATCAGATAAAATTACAGAATAGACCTTTGTATTTCTTTCCTTTGATTCTTCACTTAAGGGAACTGAAATGATAAAGTGCAGTATCTTGTTCTATTATTATCTGCTTGGGTTTTTTTTAAGTTCACCTTTTAAAACTCCACTTCCCACTAGGGAAAGATGGTCCTTGTATCTTTCTACAAACCTTTTCATGGATGTCAATGGGATTTCCATTTGCAGAGTAGGAGTAGTTGATTGCAGGATGAGATAACAACATAGGCCTGTTTTATGGTGCTGGAAATTTTCCCAGTGGGCACAAACTTGTGCTACAGAAATGTCTGTGCATCTACTTAGAGGATGTTTAAGTCTGTAGTTCTTTTGGAAAAACCTTCTCAAAATTCTAAACTGTTTTTTAAAAAAAGATTTTTGCTGAACAAATTATAAATCTAGCTGAGAGTCAACAAGTGCATCAGATTCCAGCAGCATAAACAGTTCTTATTAAACCAGTTTTAAAAGGAGATAATTTTATGTTTCCTTTTTTTTGCTTTAAAATGTTTTCAAATCAATTCAGTTCTGTTAAGGCAGCTTGTAATTGCTCGACCAGTATTAATGAATTGTTACTGTGGTTGAATCTGTATCTATAGAATCTATAGATTTATATCTTGCTGAAGAGTATAGATTTCTGCAGACTATGAACCTTTAAAAACTATCACAACCATCCCCCTATTGTGGTGTCTCACCTTTGCAATGGTATCTTGTTTTGTCAAGCCAGGACTTGATGTTGCCTTGTGTTTGTTGTGATGTTGCCTTGAGTTTCCAGTCAGAAAATCTGAAACAAGACCACCAAAAGAAGTGCTAAGTTCTACTACTCATATGAATTGCTTGTTAAACGTTAATTTTAATATTTTATGCCAGTGAAAACTGATGCATGAAGAATGAGGTTATAGGGTTGCTAGATGGTTTCAACAAAAATACCGGACACACTTGACATTACATCACAATCTACATTACATCTTATTTAGAAAATACTGGTCATTTGTGTTTTCTCATTTACATTTTCTCAATTTGTTTCCCAAACAGAAAGCTCAAATACTGGACTGTCTGGTTCAAAACCAGATACCTGGCAACCTTATGAGGTCAAGATTCATCTCCTCACCCAGCAGAGTCTAAAATGTGCCAGGATTGAATTTTATTAATATGTGGAGTCTAGAACAGGGGTTCTCGTAATAAAAGTTTTGGTGGCCTCAGAGTGTGATCACCAAGTCTTGCTGGTGGCCACTTCGCTTTTTTCCCCTAAAAATATTTAACTTTAGAAAGCAAATAAATATGCTTATGTACCTGTCCAAATCTTGTAATTTATTATATCAAATTTGATTTTGCAGACTTAATAAGAAAAATAATGTACAGTTGTCTCTATCCTTTACTGAACATAACAGAATAAAAACAAAAATAGGGTGCTTTTCATGTTCTTGTCTTTTCTGGTGGGGAGTCAGTTGCTGTAAAAAAAACTTGCTGCCTATTATATCTGCTGTGAAAAGTGATATTAATAAACATACAAATATCACTTTTTATAGCAGACTTACTCAACCCGGGGATAAATTAAGCCCTGAATGTGAAAATGGCTACAAAGGCAGCTGACTAGGAGCCTCCATGCGTACTTGAAATTAGCAAATAAACAAACAAGAGGTGATTAAAAAAGCAAAGCTAATACATTTCAAAATGGACTTTGTAGTGACTTTTTTATTATTATTTTTTTACTTAATCAAGAGTTCTGTACACAGCAATGTAAAGAGACAAAGAGGGTCCTGAATGCTTACAGGAAAAAGCAGACACAAGTAGGAAAAAAAGTTCTGGGAAACCTCAAGCAGATGTTAGCTAAGAACACAGTGCTATTTCTGTGTCTGTCTCTGTCTCTCTGACACACATGCACAACAGAAAAGGTCAAATGTCCATTCTGGATCTGATGCTTGTTCATTTTGCTGTGCTGATGAAGTTTTGTTGTTGTTGTTGTTGAATGCAAATATTCCTTTCATTTCCAGAAACGTGTGCATCAATGAGACAATTATCACAGAGAAGATAGGCTTGTCTAGTCACAATAGAAATGGTATTGTATGTGCAGTACTATTAGGTGTGGCGCAGAGTGTCTGAATATATTTGCATCTAAATGAACTGAGCATTTCTTCATACACCTTTGATTTAGCTCAGTTGTAAAAGGCTATTATTCCTCCAGGGATTTGAAGGACTGCATTTCTATTACACTCTCATCTCCCCTATTCCTATACTCTACCTCAGCTAATGCCATCTCTAAATATGCATAATAAAGCTTTTTTGCATCTGAGTTGGTTGCTGTGCTTGCAAGGCTGGTGGAGTGTTCTGGGACTCCAGAAGCTGTAAATGATAGTGTTTGTTGTTTCTCCTTTATATTAAGCTTTCAACCATGAAGTTTTGCTAGATACTTTCAACAAATGAATGTGCACGTTGTTGTGTGATGTAGGGCAGTGGTTTTCTAAGTGCAAGTCATGACCCAGGATTAGGTTGTAGAATGCAAGGTACTGGGTTACCTTGCTCAGCACCCAGGGACCTTAGTGGCCAGCTAAGGCTGGATCACAACCCAGACATTGAAAACCCTTGGCCTCTCTGAGACCATTCTGTGCTCTGGAAGTGGCAGCAGGTCAGGCTCTGGTATAAGGTGGTGGAAAGGTGGCCAACACTGTAATTGTACCGTAGAGTCAAGGAAGTGGATCTTGTGTGGTCCAGACTAAGGTTGATGGTGGGGTGGAAGTTATTGAAATCCTTTCCATGGGTCCATATGATGAAGATGTCGTCAACCCCTCCAGCACATCATTAACAATCTCACTCAGGAACTCACCCCTGCAATAAATCCCGGTGCCAACTGTGTCCACAAGTCTACATAAGCGACATCATCTCAGGACCTAACTGTAGTGGAATTTGCCCCTTGCCCGAAAAAGATAAGAAACTAGCCTAACAGCAGTTAGGGGCCCACTAGCCTGTCGAGCAAGAATGAAGCTGTATTTCACATTTTCTAACTTGTGACAGGCACAAGCAGGCAGAAATCAGCAACATAGCTATGAGAAAGTAAAACCGCACATAGGCATAAGATAAGAGTACCCCTCCCCAACTACTGGAATGCCAATCGTGAACGTTAGAAATAATTTATTGCTGTGCTTTAACCAATGAAATGTAAAAGCCAATCAAACTGTTATTCATGTATCCGATAAAAAGCTATGCACAGAGCGGCACGGGGTCGCTCCTCGCCATTTTTTTGCTATAAAGCTTAAGGGGACGACCATCAGCGCTGATTAATAAAAGTCTGGTAAATCCTCCTTCGGGCATCCGTGTCATTCTGTTACACCGGTTTGAGTCCGGTACGGTTACATAACCACATAAGCCACCTCATCAGAGGCTCATACAACTGCACATCCACTAATGTGATATATGTCATCAAGTGCTAGGAATGGTCCTCTGCCATGTACATTGACCAAATCCGCTACGACAAAGGATTAATGGACACAAATCAGATATTCAAAATGGTAACACTCAGAAACCTGGTGGGGAACATTTTAACTTGCCCAGGCACTCATTAATGGATTTAAAGGTGTCTATTCTCTTACGAGGCAATTTCAGGAATTACCTAGAGAGAGAGTCTGCAGAACTGGTCTTCATATGCAAATCTCACGCTACTTGAATAAATACATGAAGTGGTTGGGCTATTATATTCAACACTCAAATGACATCAAAAGCTAAGTACTGGGCACTTACAGTCTACTGTTAGCCTCATTTAGCATGGACACTTGAATTGACAGGGTTTTTTTTTCCTTCTCCCCCCCTTCCCTCTTTTTCTGCTTTATAATTCAACCTCTGTGCCTCTTGCTCCATATTGGTCATCTGAAGAAGTAGGTTGTGCCCAAAAGTACATGATAGTATTTATATATTTTTGGTTAGTCTCTAAGGCACTACAGGACTATTGTTTTTTAAGTGTTTTTTTTAATGGTCTTGTTATTGTAGCAGATGCATCTCTCCTCACACCCACTGGGCCTGATTCTCCATTTGGCTACAAGAAGTGTAAATCAAGAGCAAATCAATTGACTATTATGAAATTATATCAATGGAAAATCAATGCAAGTTAAAGGGTAATCAGGCCTAGAGACTCTATAGTTAAATTAAGATGGAGAGCCAGAGACAATACAGGAAAACAAAATAGGAAGGCATAGCTGATCCTCTTGTTCTGCTTCTGGCTAGAAGCCATTGCTATGAATTAATGTGTTTGAGGATTGTTTTCAAATCCTCTTCTTTATCATAGTCATCTACTAAAGTCTCCTTGCACTTGCTCTGCAACAATATGTCCTTAAGTTTAGGAATGGCAATTCAGAAAAATATGGTTGCATTCAGGTGCAAGGGTGAGAGGAATCCATCATCAGATTTTATTGTTATTTATAGCTTAGGTAGGGTAGGAAAAAACCCCACAGAAGCAAAGAAATCAGGATAAACTGTGTGTTGGTTGATCTTTCTTTCATTTCTAATGTTAGATGTATTGAATCCCTTCCCCGCACCATTTGGCACTTTCTGCATTATTGTAGAGTGATTTCCCATTTCAGTTCCAATGACCTTATGTCTATCTTATCATGATGTTAATCAAGATTTCATATGTTATGTTCTGTGTCCTGTAAACACATTTCTATTAAGTGATGCACCACCAATATTTTTTTTCTTCCTCATTGCCACTTTTTTGGGAAAATTTAGTCCTCCTTTTGACATACTAGTGGGATTGGTTAAGTTCTTGGTACCACCACCCTTTGTTTCCACGAGTAAAAAGATACTTCTCTTTGTGGCAGGGCAGGTTGTCCTAAAAGAGAGATGCCAAGCCAAACATGAAATAAAATGCCAAACATTAGGTCCTGTGGGTTTGTCAGGTGTGTGTGATCTATTTTGTACAACTAGCTCTGTGCACTGAAATATTTTACTACTTGTGAACTTTAGCTTCTGTTAATATGATTGAAGCAAGTGGAAATGGAAATTGTCAGAACAATTTAACAAAGATAGCCCATAAAACTCATTTCATCCCAAGTAGCGAAATCACTTTAGAAGGCACATTCTTCAAATTTGAGTTTTATTTAGTAAACCACATTGGTGCCTGACCTTTTAAGAGCCTTATATTCCTTGGGTGCAGGGAAAGAAGCTCTGTCATTTGGAGCTACCTATCTTAAATTATAAACGGCAGCCAGATTTCACTCTGCTGTACTTTAGATTACATGGTATGACAGACTTTGCAAATACTCCAGACAGACAGTTAAATGGCCAACTATTTAGATTAGTTTGATGGGTATGTCATGTACCTCCATACCACATAATGCAGTAAAAATCAGTCTTGTGTATTGGCTTCATTTTATCATGTACTAAAGCAAAACACCAATCACAAATTTGTAATTCAAGTTAATCTCTTCAGACCTAAAATGTGGTGATAGGGATGACTTCTGCTTTTTGAAGCCCAGAATTTATATTAATTAGTGGGTGGAGGCAGGTGGACAGGGTGGAATTATTGGTTCAAACATAGCTCAGAATGCATCTCAGATGCCTCTCAATTAAGGTTGCTCACTTTCTAATAGCATAAAACCGAACACCCTAGCTCTTCCCCCAGGCACCATCCCTTATCCCCTGTCCCAGAGGCCCCACCCTTGTTTTCTGTGTTTCCCCTCCCTAACTGGGGGTGCAGGCTCTGGAGTGGACAGAGCCACCGACAGATGTGGTAAGGGAGGAAGCTGCCGCTGAGCCTGTTGATTTAAAAGGCCTTAGAGCTCCTGGATGCCTCCTCTGCTACCTCAACGGCAGCAGCAGCTGGAGCCCTGGGCTCTTTAAATCACTGCTGGATTTAAACCCGTGGCTCCGGTGGCACTGAAGGGCTGGATGTCTCACCCCTTCTGCCTCAGGCCTGAGGTGGAGTTTGCTCCCCTTAGGGCCTAGTAAAGATTCTCATTAGCCATGTGGGTTGGGCCAGAAATGAGGGGTTCTGGGTGCAGGAGCAGGCTCTGGGCTAGGAGTTGTGGTGCAGGAGGTGATAAGCGTTCTGGCTGAGGGTGCAGTCTCTGGGCTACAGCCCGGGATGAGGGGTTTGGGATGCATGAGGGGACTGGAGTGCGCGTGAGGGATTTGGAGTGTGGGAGGGGGTTGTGGATGGAGGCTGGGAGTGGGATGCACAAGAGGGAATCTGGGATGGGCGTGCAGCTCTGGGTTGGGGCTAGGGATGAGGGCTTTGTGGTGTGGAGTGGAGGACTGGTCTGAGTTAAGGGTTGAGGCTTGGGGTTGGGGTATGGGCTTATCTCAGGCAGCTCCTGGTCAGCTGTGCTCACTGCCTGTCCTGGCTCCATGCTGCTCTCTAAAAGCAGCCAGCAGGTCCAGTGTCTAGGCTGCATTGTTTTGGGGAAGGGTGGGTTAGAAGGCTCCACAGGCAGCACTTGTCCACAGGCCAACCCCCTCTTCCCTCCCTCCCCCCCCACACCCTGGTGACGGATTCCTGGACAGTGAAAGCGTGAATCTGGTGCTTGGGACAGGGCAGTGTGCAGACCCTGTAGCCCTACCCACCCCCTGCACTTCCTGGGCACAGCACAGTGCCAAGACAGGTGGGGACTAGCCTGCCTTAGCCCTGCAGCATCATTGAGCAGATTTTTAACAGCCCAGTCAGTGGTGCTGGGTTTCTAGTCCACCTCACTCTTCTCTTGCTATAGTATCTAACCACTAATACAAGTGATTGGAGATTAGTGCTACAAATGTGGATGAGATACTCAATCCATTCTGGATGCAAAATATAAATGAACTTTTGTAGAAGGCCTAGTCATATTAATTGGGTGTCAGACCAGATTCTTTGTGAACTATGTCATTATACCAGGTTTTGGCTAATTGCACTGTAGCGTATTTTTCTTATTTATGCACAGAGTGAAAGATTATTGCCTGTTATACTAGTAATATAGTAAGCAAAGTTTGTACAGTGTATTCTGGGATTCATTGATATAATATTGCAAGGTGTGTTTCTCTGGCTTGCAATTTCCATTTTGTTGTGTGATTTTTTTCTTGCTTTCAGTGCCATGCATTTCTTATTTCTCCTGGACCTGTCACCTCCCTTATCTGGAGGCTTCATGAGTTTCTTTACTAGAAACTCAGTTCGCAAGCTGAAGAAGACTTGAGAAAACAGAGCTGAAACATCAGGAAAAAAAAAGAAGTTACACAACACTGAAGAAAAGAAATGAACACATCTATATCTGGCTGCTGTTCATAGATATAGTTTCAAAACTATAAAAGACAGATAATAAACACTATGTTTTATCCATAGAAAATAACTGTA
The DNA here is from genome assembly GCF_052426305.1 of Pelodiscus sinensis. Classification (NCBI taxonomy): domain Eukaryota; kingdom Metazoa; phylum Chordata; order Testudines; family Trionychidae; genus Pelodiscus; species Pelodiscus sinensis. Next base: position 187,963,713 of record NC_143053.1, on the reverse strand, counting down.
AAACCACAGCTGCTACTAGATTAAGAAGTAGATGAATTCCAAGTATAGTAGAACCTCAGAGTTACAAATACCTCAGGAACAGAGGTTGTTTGTAGTTCGGAAATGATCGTAACACTAAGCAAAGCATCATGGTGGTTTATTTCAAAAGCTCATAATTGACCGTTAAATTAATATGGCTTTGAAACTTTACTATATAGAAGAAAAATGCTGCTTTTCCTTTTTTTAAAATAGGTTATGTTTAACACAGTACTGTCCTGCATTCAGTCTCTAGTGCTGCCTGATGGTGAACTTCTGGTTCCAAATGAGGTGTGTGGTTGATTGGTCAGTTTGGTCAACGCTGGGGTTCATAATTCTGAGGTTCTCCTGTACATTCAGCAAACCTGCTTGGAGGGTGGTTTTTTTGTTTTGTTTTGTTTTTTTAATGCAAAAATGATGGAAGATGAGAGCCTAACACACACACGTGGGACAGAGCTTCTTTTTACCTCGCAAAACATGTAATTTAATATTATAGATGGTGTTTTGGGCAAAACTGAATATAATACACAAATATCTACTCCCTAATCCTATGTTCCAAATGACTATATTATGTTGGGTTAAATAAAAGTGCAGATGCAGCTGTGGTTTCCAGAAGAGGATTTAGATTGAAGCATGTGTCATTGTAATCTCATTTTCAATAACAGAAGAGATTGCAATTTTAAAGAGTTTAAGGAATAATTCTGAATCAGATGCCAGGTCCTTTGCTGATTGTAAATTGGCATAGTTTCAGCAATGAAGCTAGGTTGGTTTACAGCAGATGAGAATCTGGCCCGAGATTCACAACTGGTGGTTATTTGTGCTACAGATTTTGAGAAGTCATCTCCTAAACTCAATTCTAAAATTGCATTTCTTTCTTGAAATTTTATTTTTGGAGGTCAAGTTTTTGGTTCTGAATAGAAACTGTGATGTGGGTGTAAGCATTGTTCCTATATAAATAAGAAATACACATTAGTTTGAGCCCCCCTTCAAGTTTTTGCTTACTGAAAATCAGAGATTTCCAGATCTAGAGGCTGGAACTCCTTTGAAAACTTAGCCTTTTGTGTTTTTGAGAGGAAAAGCAAAACCTTTCCTCGCAGGTGAAATTCTGTTTTACATGCCTACATATTTGTAATATTTAGTCATTCCTGTTTGAATTCATGTTTCGTGTGTGTTGGTGCCCTTGGGTTTTGTAGCACAGGAAAAAAAGCAACGTCAGAAGAAATATTAATCTTTCAGAGGCTGCTTTGATGTAAATGAACACAGATGAACTTTTGATTAGAGATTAACTTGATGTAGATATTTTGTTTCTTTTATGGAAAAACAGAAACATTAATAGTAGTGATTGTGCTGTCACACTAATCAGTTTACAAAATATCAATTACTACTACCGTGCGTTTTGTGTCACGATATGTTTCTTTAGTGGCTGGTTACTGATTTCAGTCTGACAAAATCTTTCAAGAAAATACAGCACAATTTATATATGATCTACTTAAAATAACTACCCAATCTTACATGTATTATTTGCATTCAAACTTCTGCATTAGTTTTGGAAATGTGTGCTCCAGGGGAAAATATTGGTATTCAGTATAAATTTTTCTTTTATATGGTGAAAAAAGTATTACAATTGTGAAATTACGTGCTTTCTTCTTTCATAAGGATGGCATGTTTCATTTGAAAAAAATTTTTTTTCATTTGAAAAGAAGAAAAAAATTCTGCTTTAGGCCCATATAAAAAACACCTGTGAAATAAAAGCTGCTTCTGAAAACTCAATTTTAGGACTCATAAAATAATCTTGAACTATTTTGTCTTATTAAAAAGTAACCAATATATAGGACATTCTTAACAGGCGATGTTTTTCCTCTCATATCTAAAGAATAAGATTGCTGGAGTCTTATTACAACATTTGCAATAATGAATGCTGCAGTTAACATTAAATAAAATATCTAGTTTTATTATAAATACCTCTTTTATCCCCTTAAACGGCACATAATTTAAATATTGGTCAATTACTAAAAAAAGGTATTGACGATTAGAACTGATATATCTCTCATTCCATTTAGATATCTCTCATTCCATTTCTTGGTTTATATTTTCTTTCTATTATATACTTATAGTGATAGCTTAGGTCAGATCTGATTTATATTGAAGCTCTTTTGGTTTGCTCTCCTCAGTCTTCCACTTAAACTCTGAATTTCTGAATTATCAGATGGATTACCAATAACTTAAAAATCACTTTTCAGTGTACTGTGTAAAGGGTATGTCCTACTTATAGTAAAGGTTGATGAAGCTCTGCCAACTTTGTGATATCAGGCCCCAATTCAGTAAAACACCTAAGCCCTTGAATAACTTAGTCTCTGTTCAATAAAGTACTTAAGCATGATTAATCACATGCTTCAATGAAGCATGTGCTTTATGGCTTTGTTGAATGAGGACCTCAGTAGGGGACTGTGAGAAGTGCCCATCCTCCCTTCTGGATCTGGCCAAACTAAGGAACTACTGCTGCGGTTGGGACACATCACACAAAATGTACCTTATGCTGTATATCCGAAGTTTCAAGTGGATTATTCTACCTTGGGCAGTGTTTGGACTTAGACAGATTCTAATTTCTCCCTAACTTTGTGTGTAAGATGTAATTGCTGTCATCTTCCATACAGTACTAGAAAAAGATATATTTAAGAAAACTGATGAATTCAAGTTTATGCAATACAACTACAGCATAAAATAGCTCAAATCACAAGTTGTCAGAAAACCAGTCTCTGGTACCAGAAGGAAACACCTGAGGACATAATTTTCAGAAATGTTTGTCTTGAAACTTCAGTACAGTGTGTGTGGTGTCAGAAATGCAGCTGTCTCTGATACTTCTCCTTCTTGCAATCTGAAGCAATCAGTAGCAAGGTGAAAATATGGATAGCTTTATGGATGAAATGAAAAGCATCCATAAGAAGAATTTGCACAGTGCCTGTTTGACTTTGGCCTCTCTTCCCAGTCATCCCTGAAGAGCTCTGGGCTAGAAGCTTGCTGTCCTAATAAACTATTTGCTTTACTGACAAAACATTCCTAATGTTATTTTGGTAACTGGATTTATGCTGTCCAGAGTTTTTGTTTTTTTCCTGTAAGCAGGACCGTTCCTGCTAATTATGGCATCTGAGCACCTGCATGCCCCCATCCCATGGGAAGAAAGGGGACTATTCTAAAGGACTGCAGGGGAAGAAGCAGTGGGGAGCAGGCCCAGAGATGGTGGGGGCAGCAGTAGGGCAGGGAGGCTGACTAGACAGGGACAATGGGAGAAGAGGCGGAAGGTGTGGGCGGCGGCAAACAGCATAAGTGGTGATTGTGGTTTTCTCTTCTCCTGAAAGGGAAAACAGCTGGTGAGCAGCAGCTTGGTGCAGCCCATGGGGTGGAGCTGGTGAGCAATTGAGGCTGGCCTGCAGAGCCAGCATCGATATGTTGCCCCAAATTTTGTGGCACCCCATGCAGCCTCACATTTTGAATATCGGCAGAAACTAGGGCTGTAAAAGGTTAACTGGTTAACCAGTAACCATGTCCCTTACCAACATGTTTGCCTAAGTAGCCAATTAACCAGTGGGGGACTGCCTGGCCAGAGCAGTCCCCCAGCCTGTGGCATAGTGTAGTGGGCTCAGACCAGCCAGGCTGGAGCAGCCCCCTCCCTCAGTATGGGCAGGGGGCTGCTCAAGCCTGGCCAGGCCAGCCAAGCTGTGAGTGGGAGCCACTCCAACTCAGCTGTCCCCTCATCCCCCGCTGTGGTGGTTAACTGGCTAAACCAAGGGTGGGAAAGATAGAGTCTGTAGGCCGCATCCAGCCCGCCAATCCATTTGATCTGGCCCAAAGCCACCCTCTCATTTGCAGGAGCTGGTGGGTGGGAGGAGTGTGCAAAGTCTCCTCCCCCTGCCAGGGGCATACAGTGCACAGAGGAAACCTCCAGCTTTTCAAAACATGCTCCCTTGGCCCTTGGCCCTGACTGGCCCGGGGGGGGGGGCGGGGTGAGGGAGTGTGTGCAGTCTCCTCCCCTATGAGGGACGCATGATGCCTAGAGGGAACCGCCAGCTGTTCAAAACAGCTAGCGGTTCCCTCTAGGCAACATGTGCTGCTGGCAGGGCGGGGGCAGGTGGGAAAGACTTCCCGTACTCCCCCAACCACAGGCCAATCAGGGGCTGGGGGCAGGGGAGCATGCAAAGTCTCCTCCCCCTGCCAGGAGCAGGCCCACCTAAAGGGAACAACCCCCTTCCGACTGAGGCCCTGCCCCAGGTGTAAGGAGACTGTTAGCCCCTTACTAAAACTCTGTGAGAGTTTTTGGTTTGCCAGCTCGCAGTATCAAAAGGGGAAGGGTCCATGAGACTGACAGACCCCAGAGACAATGGAAAGCAGTCAACACTCCAGCTCAGCCTGATTGACAGGTTGGACAGGCCAGTGAGAAAAGTGAGAGGCCAGGCCCCGTCCTCCCTGTGAGCTGGGATTGTTCTGGGTCTCTCTGAGCAAGGAGAGAGCTGAGAGACAGCTAAGAGCAGTGCAAGCTGTGTGCAGAAGAAGTCCTGCAGCAACGGAGCCAGACACAGACAGCCCAAGGAGTGCAAGCTGTGTGGAGAGGCAGTTTTGCAGCAGCAGAGCCAGGCACACACAGCTTAAGGAGCACAGACCCTGTGTTGAGCAGCAGACTGGCAGTGCTCAGAGAAGCCAAAAGGGACAGAGAAGCAACGCAAGGAGCTGGAGACTGACAAGGCAGCACAGCCTACAGTTGGGTGTAGTGAGCAGTTGGGACCAGCAAAGTGTGGGGAGAGGCTCTGGGCAGGGAGATATCACCAGCCAAGAGGCCCAGCAGGCCAGACTGGGAGAGGGGTCTGGCCACTTAGAGCTTGAGGCTGTGTGGTCACTGCCAGAGCAAGCGTGTCCAGCCTGCAGCCCCCCTGCAGCACATCCAGGGCCTCTAAAGGGCCTATAAGGAAGAGACTGTGGACTGTCCTTACACTCTGCAGACTGCTGTTTTGATGTCCCCGTGCTACAGAGCAGGACTGTGTGTTCTCATTTAACCATTCTCATTTTTTTCTTATTCTTTTCTCTTTAATGAGTTGTTGTTTAATAAATTGTATTTGCTTTGAACCTTATGAAATGATCACTGGGCCAAGAAAGCATGCAGTGTAAAGAGAGCACCTCGGAGTGGGGATACCCTAACTCCTGCCCCTAGTGACTGCAAGGTTGGGGATTAAGCCCAGGAAATCTGGGCCCAGCCTTGTTGGCGTTTCGAGGACTCTGCTACTCAGGAGAGTGGAGGGGGAGCCCTCAGGATCAGGGAAACCGTGGGGTAAAGGAAGTGGGAGCAGGGACTCAGATCCTTTCGCTGGTCCATTTCACCGGGGTGGTATAGAAGCCAGGAAAGTTTGCCACAATAGTGGGACCATTCCCCCGCTTACACAGGCCCCAATCCTTCAGGAGCAGCACATGGCCACTTCCAAAATTTGGGAAGTGGCCCCTTGCAAAAATTATTGCCCACCACTTGGTTAAACACACCAGTTAATTACCTATCTGAGATGTAACATCCCCAGAGGAATGGCCCTGCTTGTAATCTGCTAAACCTTCAAAGAGGTGATGAATGCTCTCATCACTCCTAGTGCTTCCACTCCTACTGACATCAAAGTGGCAGGCAAAATCCAGCCCCTTGTATGATATGGGTGCCCCTGCCCCAAGTGCAGGTTATATATACTTTTGTACATTTGTGTTTGTTTAATTCTATTTGATTTAGATCTAGTACTGAGCGTCATAGTTTTTGTTTTGAAGAACTCTTCTTTCTCTTTCTCACTGTTACTCATTGCCTCTTTTGGAATTAAAATAGTTAACTAAAACCCAAGGCTTTTCCATGCAGCCTGAAAGGATGTATTTAGAAAACATTGAACCAAGGTTCATTTTTATAAACAGTGTACCTCCCTTTCTAAGCAGCTGTAACGACTTTTAAGAACATTAGGATGCCTCATCATTTTTAATGCAACAAAAGAAATAGAGAACTTCAGAAAGTGTCACAACTGAAAATGTCAAACGGAGAAGTTAGAAAACTTGCCATCAAAACTAATCTCGGGAAGAATGTTATGTTATACATTATCATGCATACTGTGCATCCACACAACCCTCACACATTGTCTCATCCACAAATTGCTAAATATCCAAAAGGTTACCTTAGATAGAAATGCTTGTGACCTGAAATTTACCTGTATAATAAAAATTAATGCTTATTTATTAAGTAATTGACCTATAATTGTTATGTTTGCCTATTGGAATAGCAATTATGTGATTACATTGGAGAAATGTTAACTATCACTAGAGCTGTTTAATTTGCTATATGCAGTATCTTCCTCAGAGCTACTCTACTATAATGGAGGTTTTAGTCTCCATAACAAAGCATCCTTCAGGCTTGACCAGGTTAGAGAGTTTTGTGTCTCTGGTGCCACACTGATGCCAGCATACACTGAACTGTGTGTAAAGAGGGACTTGTACAGGTGTTGCTTACCCCACTTTGAAACATTTGGCTTATCATCTCTGGGGCAGTTCCCAACACTGGTCACTGCATCACATTTCTCCCTCAAAACCAGTATTTGTGTTCAGTCAACAAACTGATTTTGTGCAGGTAGGTGAAAACCTGAAGGGCTGTGGTTGAATCGTTATATCTTGCCTGTAAGTACCACTTAGCTTTGTAGTTCTCATCCATGAATTACAAGAAACACAGATACTGGATGTCTCTTGCCTCCTGCAGTGGAGAGCAGGAAGTTCTCTGCGTGGTGAGGATAAGGTCTTCTTTTAATGTGGTCTGTGGTCCAGAAAATCAGAGATACTCATTCACTGTCTGGGAAGAGAAGAAGGGCACAGGAGGAGATGTAAGGGAACAGAATTTACCTGGCTCCTGTACCTCATTTCCGGGGGGGTGAAAGCGCAAATGGAATTGCGACTGGCTAAGGATGTCAAGGATAACAAGAAAGGTTTCTATAGGCATGTTAACAAGAAGAAGGTGATCAGAGAGGCCCCTAATGGATGAAGGAGGTAACCTAGTGACAGATGATGTGGGGAAAGCTGAAGTACTCAATGCTTTCTTTGCCTCTGTCTTCACGGACAAGGTCGGCTCCTGGACTTCTGCGCTAAGTGACGCAAGATGGGATGAAGATGGATAGCCCGTGGTGGGTAAAGAACAGGTTAGGAACTATTTAGAAAAGCTAAACGTACACAAATCCATGGGTCCGGACTTAATGCATCCGAGGATACTGAGGGAGTTGTCAAATGTCATTGAGGAGCCTTTGGCTATTATCTTTGAAAAGTCGTGGAGATCGGGAGAAATCCTGGATGATTGGAAAAAGGCAAATGTAGTGCCCATCTTCAAAAAAGGGAAGAAGGACGATCCAGGGAACTATAGGCCGGTCAATCTTACCTCGGTTCCTGGAAAAATCATGGAAGGGATCCTTAAGGAATCCATTTTGAGGCACTTGGATGAGAAGAAAGTGATTCGGAATAGTCAGCATGGATTCACAAAGGGCAAGTCGTGCCTGACCAATCTGATTAGCTTCTATGATGAGGTAACTGGCTCAGTGGACATGGGAAAGTCAGTGGATGTTATATACCTTGACTTTAGCAAGGCTTTTGATACGGTTTCCCACAATATTCTTGCCAGCAAGCTAAGGGAATGTGGATTGGCTAAATGGACGGTAAGATGGATAGAAATCTGGCTAGAAGGCCGGGCCCAGCGGGTAGTGATCAACGGCTCGATGTCAGGATGGCGGTCGGTTTCTAGCGGAGTGCCCCAAGGTTCGGTTCTAGGACCGGTTTTGTTCAATATCTTTATTGATGACCTGGATGAGGGGATGGATTGCACTCTCAGCAAGTTTGCGGATGACACTAAGCTGTGGGGAGAGGTAGATACGCTTAAGGGCAGAGATAGGGTCCAGAGTTACTTAGACAAATTGGAAGATTGGGCCACAAGAAATCTGATGAGGTTCAACAAGGACAAGTGTAGAGTCCTGCACTTGGGACGGAAGAATCCCAAGCATAGTTACAAGCTGGGGACCAACCAGTTAAGTAGTAGTTCTGCAGAAAAGGACCTGGGGGTTACAGTGGATGAGAAGCTGGATATGAGTCAAAAGTGTGCCCTTGTAGCCAAGAAGGCTAATGGCATATTAGGTTGCATTAAGAGGAGCATTGCCAGCAGATCCAGAGATGTCATCATTCCCCTTTATTTGGCTTTGGTGAGGCCATATCTGGAGTATTGTGTCCAGTTCTGGGCCCCCCACTACAAAAAGGATGTGGACGCATTGGAGAGGGTCCAGCAGAGGGCAACCAAAATGATTAGGGGGCTGGAGAATATGACTTATGAGGAGAGGCTGAGGGACTTGGGTCTGTTTAGTCTGCAGAAGCGAAGAGTGAGAGGGGATTTGATAGCAGCCTTCAACTTCCTAAAGGGAGGTTCCAAAGAGGATGGAGAGAGGCTGTTCTCAGTAGTGACAGATGGCAGAACAAGGAGCAATGCTCTCAAGTTGTGGGTATCTGCTTTGCCATGCTAAGCTCCATAGCATGAACCTGAATCATTTGAGCTCTGGGTCTGGCTACTGGTTTGGTTTGTTGTTGTTGTTGTTTCTTGCCATGTGGATATATTCTTACAGACTATTGTGATTTGTGTTTATACGGTTCACATTTTCTTCCTGAACCATCAAACATTGCTTACAGCCACCAACAAGACTCCACCATCCTGATCTGCTCTTTGTATATTCTCTATTTTATTAGATCCTGTAAGTTTTCCTTCTCCGAGCAACATTAGATGGGAGGCATTTTTTGGCTGCCCATTTTGCATGTTCCTCTAGCAACCTCACAGCATACCAGTTTTGAAGAATGAATGCAACATCAGAGCCATAGTACATTAAGGCTCACCTTTAACAAGTTACCAGCAGTGGTGAGCCTTCCACATTTTGGCTATTCAGTTTAGCTCAAGTAAGGATCCAGATATTCACATGCGTACCCAAAACCTGTTCATTTTTTTAAAAACTAGTTTAGGCTGAAGACCTTCTGAGTGAACAGTTTTTAGCTTTATGGTGGTATTTTCACTTCTCCTGTAACTGAGTATTATAGAGGAGATGGAGAAATAATAAACATTTTGTTAGGAGAGAGAGCAGAGTGATAAAATGTTAGGTGTAGGCAAGGGGAGTTAGGATTGATTTGTGGCGTTAAACACAGCCAATGTGCTAGTGTACCTTGGACTATCTGTCTCAAAAATTAAGACAGTTATTGGGTTTATTATTATTATTATTCCACAGTGTTTATATAACAGACTTCATGTCACTGAATTTAGAGGTGGGAGAATAATCCTTTGATCCTCCAGGAGAATGTTTTTATGTAAGTAGCCTTCGCATGGTGAGCTCTGGAAGTCTGGACAGATCGTTGTCCATCTGTTTTTGCAACTTTCTGTGATCATCATCCAGCAAGCCCTGTTTAATCTACAGAGAGCAAACACTTCTAGAGCTGAAAATGTGCTTTGCAGGTGCTGATGGGGAGGGCCACAAAGCCAGGCTGTTTGCTGAAAAGTAGAAAAGCAAAGTCGTCCACAGGAAATGAATGCCCATGGAGACTTTCAGAAGGAGAGCCCTATCCCATCCTTTCAATTTCTCTTTGTTTTTGGAAACAAGAGACTGTTGTCCCAAGAAAACATAACAAATATAACAGATCAGTAACCTGTCCCCTGCTGGATGGAATTTGAGCAAATGAACAAATGTGCAACTTGAAGAGATAAGTCTTGCTGCTAACTGGAATTACTAGATCCAGTTTTTAATTTTGAGGTGCACAAACCAAATGCTCAAATGTTTTTACAGAAGCTGATGAAACTAGTTCCCACAATGAATTTTGTCTTTGGAGTTCCGTTTAGAACTAGAAGAGTAATCTGGGGCCCAGTATTGCATTAAGAGAAGACAAGAGCAGCTGTTACCTTGAACACTTCATGGCAGTGGTGGGCAACATACAGCATGCAGCTCATTGGGGTTCTATGTGTGGCCTGCGCGACAGTTTGTTTACCATTGCCAATGCACAAAGTTGCTAGATTTCGCTGGTTTCCACCTGTGTAGTTTTTTCCAATCATTATTACTAAAGAGACATGCACCTAAAGCAAGGGAACATGAAGGTGTGTGCTGACAGCACTCAACATTGATTGTGCGAGCTGTGCGCTCTCTCTACATCCAATCAAAGCACTGCTCTGGTTCAGTCAGCACGCCCCACAAATTCTAGGTATTCAAGTGCAGTTCACAAAACTACCCTCTTTGGGAAGACTCCTGGGGTGTCTCTAGACTGAAGGGATTTTTCGAAAAAAGTGGCCTTTTTTAAAAAAAAATCTTTACCTGCATCTAGACTGCCATCACATTCTGTCACCAGTAAATCGAAAGAACGCGGTGGTTTTGTCGACCGTGGAAAACTTCGTTTTACGAGGAAGGCCTTTTTTCGAAAGTGCTCTTTTGAAAAAAGGCGCTATGTAATGCAAACTGTGCTTTTTCGAAAGAGAGCATCCAGACTGCCTGGGTGCTCTCTTTTGAAAAAGTGGCTTGCTTTCTTGAAAGTACTGATTGTAGTCTAGATGCTCTTTTTTGAAAGAGGCGTTTTCAAAAGTATCTTTCACAAAAGCCTCTTTCGAAAAAGGCGTGTAATCTAGACGTAGCCCTGGTTATGACAAACCTGCAGCCCACTCACTAGCCTAGGACACCTATTGCTGCCTTATGGTTATATAGGTTGGTAAGTTTGAATGAGTCACCAAAAAAAGGTGCTATAACCTAATGTTCTCTCCAGCATTACATATAGCTGGCTGATATTAAAATAATCAATTACTGTTCCACCAGAAAGCACAGAATTATGTATCAGCAATGCTACAAGCTGCAAGGCTCAGGCATTTTGGCACTCTGCTTTGAGCAGGTTTTCATTATGTGGTGCTCAAAATGCCTGTGCCATCTCTAAACCAGTGTTTACACCATTGCTTTTGCATGTACAGCTATAGCATTGCTAGAAAACAGGTACATAATTGTGGAGGGTAAACAAGGCTCTACATTTTGCATGAAGTATTGAGTGTGTTTGTATGTGCAGTCTGGAGGTAATGTTTCACATTTGTGGATCCCAGTGACAATAATGGGATCCATGCCTTCAACTTCCGACAATGCAAGTCTAATATTATATAGCAGATTCTTAAGATGGGTCTGGACTTGACCAAACTGCACTGATTGCTGGCAGCAACCATCTCTCTGTCGAATGTGAGCTCAGTGCATCAATAGCAATGAGTTTAGAAATGCTTTGTTATCAATATTCAAGCAGCTATGCACGGGCACTGACTGATCCAAGCTCTACGTACGATGGCTGATACACAAATGTGTGGATGCTTTGAGCCATGATGGCTGATAATGCCACTGTACTTCCTTGTATGTAATTTTCTGTCCTGTAATAGTCTTATTACAGGGCTATATGAAATTTTGTAAGAAAAGCAAAAAGCATTTAAAATGTAATTTGTTGATCACAGGACTGTGGGGGACAGTCCAGGAGACTGACTTTTGTCAGCTCTAACCACAAAGCTCAGTTTTTGAGACAAGGCATTTCATCGTCTTCTCAGCATTTTGTCCCTTTTTGAAAGCTGGAAGATGCCTGCTGTGAACAGTTTTAAGTCCAATTGACCTCACCAGCAAGAGACATTGTGAACAAAAGTCTTTAGAACTGCATGTTGATGAAACAATGTACTTACTTACCACTCTTCACTGGCATAACCCTTTGAAACAAAACACTCCTGGGCAAAAGGCAGTGGTTGGTTAACATAAGGGAAAGGAAACAATGGAATGAACAAGTAAAGGGAAATAGATCCCTTTTTTGGCTAATTTAGGTTACACAGATTAATTTCTAATGATTTGCGTAAAGAAAATGTATTTAAACACTAATATTTTAATACATAGGCACTCTACTTATGAATAGGGTTGCCAGGTGTCCGGTTTTGAACCGGTAAGTCCAGTATTTGAGCTTTCTGTTCGGGAAACAAATTGAGAAAATATAAATGTCCGGTATTTGCTAAATGTGATATAATGTAGATTGTGATGTAATGTCAAGTGTATCCGGTATTTTTGTTGAAACCATCTGGCAACCCTACTTATGAACTCTACAGTTTGTCATGTTTTGATTAAACTGAGGGACAAGGATAGGTGAAGATATTCAATAATATCTTTTATTGAACCAGATTCTGTTGGTAGAAGGGACAAGCTTAACAGAGCTCTTCTTTGGATCTGGGGAAGGTAACCAAAGTGTAGCCACTTAATAAAAATTGGGATGGATTTTTAAGCATAAAGGATTCACATGTGCTCTAAATCACTTAAAATGTAATGGAGCAATTAAGGGCTAGCAGGTAGCGGGATGTGTTATAGATTGTTGTAGTGAACTATTAAACCAGTGTCTTTGCTGAGTCCATGGTTTATAGTGTCTGTCAGAGGGATGAATTTAAGTTCCCAGTCTTGTCTTTTGCAGATATGCAGGTTTTCCTTGGGCATTGGGACTGAGAGGTCAAATATGGAGTGATCACTTTGTGAAAAGTTTTCACTTGTTGTTGATGTGATGTTTTTGTCTTCAATTGTTTCTTCTGTGCCAGTTCATGTGTGTAGTGATTGATTGCACTCAGTTGCTGTGGGGGAATTTAGTGCGCTGGCTGAGGTACACCATGTTATGATAGACACGTGTAGAATGGATCTTGAAATGTGTGTTGTAGATCATCATAACAGTGGAGATATACCTGCATGTTTCACATCTCTTGTTCAGGAAGGGTCTGGTGCTGCTTTGAGTTGGTGACTCCTGGTCTATGGTAGGGATGTAACAGTGCAGTCAACTAACTGATTATCTGATAAGCTAAAACTTATAGGTTAATGCTATAGACTACACGCATTTCCCTTCCCTCTCCCTGGACAGGGGTTGCTGACACCCTGCACTGCTGCCTCTGTATCAGAGGCCGCAGCACAGGGCAACAGGCAGCTGGTCTGCAAGCGGAGCTTGTTTTTAAACTGGCTCTTTTTGCGGACCAGCTCCCATCTGGCATCCTGTGCAGAGTGGCAGGGGACTCCTCAGGAGTGGGGCTGGAGTGCACTGGCTGCCAACCCTGTTCCTGAGGACTACAGAATAGTCGACTAATATATAAGAATTCTTGAGGTTACTCGACTATTCAATTAACCAATATTTAACATCCCTAGTCAATGGGGAGCTTGTTAAACAGTGATATTCAGTTATTTAACCAAATGATAAAAGGTTAGGTATGATTTAGAGCTACAGTATAATAGTGGAAGAATCAGAAACAAGATCAAATATCAAATGTATAACTTACTCTTTTGCCCAGTAACCATGCCAAAATGGATCCAGGTTTAGGTCTGAAGCCTCTCTAGGCTGCAGTGGAAACCCACGCAGCCATAGAAGTATGAAGCAATGTGGTCTATTGGAATAAGATCCAGGACACCTGAATTCTGTTTGCAGCTCTACCTCTGATTTTCTGGGTGTCCTTGGGCAAGTCAGTTCATTTCTCTGTGCTTCTCTTTCCTTTCCCACCTTTAGTCTGCTTAGATTGTTATCTCTATAGGGCGGAGACTGTGTCTCATTAGTTATATGTTTGTACAGGGCCTAGTGCAATGATCACAGCTGGGATTATTGTAATACAAATAACAGTCAGTGGAGAGGGGGGGAGCACCTGTTGTTCTGAAGCATCCCCAAGGAAGTGATCAGATACTTTGGGGGTCAATGCAACCAACTCTCCATGCCTGGAGGGAAAGTCATTATGATATGGAGCTTTTAAGGTGGCTGGAAGGGAAAAGGAAATGGACAAGAATCTCAGCAATTCTGCTTCCTCACCAAGGTGTTTTGATTAAAAAAACACTCGCTTTGCAGACAACAATAAAGAGAACATATGTAGTAACCAACCATACACAGATATTTGAATTGCATATTTGTCTAGTTACTAAAAGAATCCCTAAATAGTGACAACCATTTTCATCTCAGAAATGACTTGGGAAAGTCTAAGTCCCTTTTTCAATCTTGAGGATTTTCACTATTTTACCTTCTTTCCCACTTCATCCAGCTCAGTCTGCTGTTGATCCAGCCTGTGCTCTCACTAAGGAAGGCCATACAGAGCTATTGTTGACATTTGTCAATGCCTCACCTGCTCTGATAGACAGACAACTGAATGGGCGGAATCTCAGACCTGAATGGTACCAAAGAGGCTGGTAGTCCATGGAAAGTTAGTTAGTCATATGATGCTGGCTCTGATCTTTTTTCTAGAAGCCAAACTGCACCAAAAGTTAAAACTATTTGCCTGATATTTTCCATATAAGCAATTACTGTAGTTGCTATAGGGATTATATATGAAAGTAACAGGCCGGGGAGATGCTTCTCATAACAATCACTCAATTAAGATGTAGTCTGAACTACTGAATAGTTTGGGCTACTGGAAGAAAATTCCTCTTGTTTAGCACCCTGACTGATGAAGATCACTGAATAAGGCTAAATTCTTGCTGGGAAAAAAAACAACACACCCCTTTTCAAAATAGGTGGGATTTTTTGTAAAGGCTGCAGGATGCAACTAGTCTGATGTGGCACTCGTGTGATAAGTAGAGCTGTTTGCTTATAGTTGTGCAATTCTTAAATGTTTACCATGCAAAATTTGTGACAAATATTTTCTTTTGGTTTCGATCCCAGTGGGTTCTGTCTTGAAACTCCTCCAATCTGTTCTTTGAATTTGCAAAGGGGTAGAAAGGAGGATTTCTAAAAGCTTGTCCAAAGGTCAATTTCTACTGTGGTAAAATATAAAACATAATATACTGGTAAAGTATATGGCCTATTGCTCAGTGAAGAGGGAGAAACAATAACAGGTAACTTGGAAATGGCAAAGGTGCTTAAAGACTTCATTGTTTCAGTTTTCATCAAGAAGGATGATGAAGGAATGCCTAAAATAGTGAGTGCTAGTAGAAATGGGTTTAGAAGTTAAAATAAAAAAAACAAGTTAAAAATTACTTGGAAAAGTTAGATATCTGCAAGTCACCAGGACCTGATTAAATGCATCTTAAAATACACAAGGAGCTGAGGTATCTGAGCCTTTAGCAATCATCGTTGAAAAGTCATGGAAGACAGGAGAAATTTCAGAAGACTGGAAAAGGGCAAATATAGTGCCCATCCATAAAAAGGGAAATAAGGACAACCCAGGAAAGTACAGACCAGTCAGTTTAACTTCTCTGCCAGGGAAGATAATGGAGTAAGTAATTAAGGTATCCATCTGCAAACATCTGGAAGATAATAAGATGATAGGTAACAACCAGCATTGATTTGTAAAGAACAAATAATGTCAAATCAATCTGATAGCTTTCGTTGATAGGATATCAAGCCTTGTCAACAAGGGAGAAGCGGTGGACATGGTATACCTAGACCTTATTAAGGCATTTGACAAGGTCTCACATGACCTTCTTATCAATAAACTAAGGAAATATAACCTAAGTGGGGTTACTATAAGGTGGGTGCATAACTGGCTGGATAACCGTTTTCAGAGAGTAGTTATTAATGGTTCACAATCATGCTGGAAGGGCATAACAAGTGGGGTTCCACAGGGGTCTGTTTTGGGACTCGGTCTGTTCAATGTCTTTATCAATGATTTAGACAATGACATAGAGAGTACAATTATTAAGTTGGCAGATGGTACCAAGCTGGGAGGGTTGCAAGTCATTTGGAGGATAGGGTCAAAATTCAAAATGATCTGGACAAACTAGAGAAATGGTCTGAGGTAAACAGTATGAAGCTTAATAAGGACAAATGCAAAGCATTCCACTTAAGAAGGAACAATCTGTTTGACACATACAGAATGGGAAATGACTGTCTAGGAAGGAGTACTGCTGAAAGGGATTTAGGAGTCATAGTGGACCACAAGTTAAACATAAGTCAACAGTGTGACACTTACCAAAAAAGCAAATATGATTCTGAGATGCATTAACAGGTGTGAGCAAGACAAGAGAGGTCATTTCTTCCGCTCTACTCTGCGCTGATTAAGCCCCAAATGGAGTATTGTGTCCAGTTTTGGGCACCACATTTCAAGAAAGATGTGGATATATTGGAGAAGGTCCAGAGAAGAACAACAAAAATGAATAAAGGTCTAGAAAACATGAGCTATGAGGGAAGACTGAAATAATTGGGCTTGTTTAGTTTAGAAAAGAGAAGACTGAGGGGGGACATGATAATGGTTTTCAAGTATCTAAAAGGGTGTTACAAGGAAGAGGGAGAAAAATTGTTCTTCCTGGCCTCTGAGGATAGGACAAGAAGCAATGGGCTTAAACTGCAGCAAGGGAGGTTTAGGTTGGAGTTCCTAACTGTCAGAATGGTTAAACACTGGAATAAATTGCCTAGGGAGGTTGTGGACTCTCCATCACTGATGATATTTAAGAGCAGGTTAGCTAGACATCTATCAGGGATGATGTAGACGGTGATTGGTCCTGCAGTAGAGCAGGGGACTGGACTCGATCTCTCAAGATCCCTTCCAATTCTGGGATTATATTATTCTATGATTCTATGAAAGTATTATCCCAGCAACAATTTCACATATGTTGTCTTAAGGACTGGGCAGCAGAGCAGGTGTGTTATGCAAAAATAATCTGAAATGCTTTCCCCCAACAGATACATCCTGTTATTTCTGTTCTAGAGCTTTAGCCCTCTATTCCCATATACCTGCTGAAGAAATTATCATGATTAGGTAACACTCATTTCACAAGGATGGGGAATGTGACATATGCCAAGTATCAGGCTGATGCCAAGTCAAGCGTCTGAGGTATAAACCTCTTTCAAATGGCAGCAAGGAAAAGCAGACACATCCCAAACTATAGCAGAGCAACCATATTGTGTGGTATTCATAAGCTGTATAGATATGTGTTAACCTGGTAGTAAGAGACTTAAAATAAATCAGAGTTCCTAGTATGAACACTGTATTTATTTTATAGTAGATAGCTCCCAGGGAGCCCATCTGTTTCTTTTTGTACAAAATATATTGGATGTTAAAGACAAAAGGAATCGAAGGAAGGTTTACACCGATGCTAAAATTCTTCTTATGGAGCTGACAGCTACTGCAGAAGCTGCATGTTACTATGGTTTCTTTCCTGTTGCTTCTTTTGTCCTTGCACTACTTTGAGGATCTGCCAATGAGGCTCCTTCCTTTCCTGCAACACTGCAGGGAAAGAGAGAGAAGTGGTTCCTTGAGCACTGGCCATATGATAACCAACCTCTTTCAGGACAATTTTTGAGGTTTGAAAACAAAACCTTTGGAATGTTTTTGTGAAATAGCATTGCCTGATAACATTAGTTTTTATCAGAGGGGTAGCCGTGTTAGTCTGAATCTGCAAAAGCGACGAGGAGTCCTGTGGCACCTTTAGACTAACTGAAGTGTAGGAGCATAAGCTTTCGTGGGCAAAGACCCACTTTATTAGTTTTTATGTTTGTTGTTTCTTCTGGTCTTCCTTTGTGTAAGGCTTCCCATTCTCTGGGGAAAGATCCAAATTCTTACACATCCTTTGCAGTCTCTCTCTCTCTCATGCTCTATCTCTCTCTCTCTCTCTAGCCTTTTTTCACTTTTCAGTGTTCTTTTGATATCTAGTGTCCCAGTGCTAGCACAGTAAGACTTGAATCATCCTTGGAGGCAGGTTATAGAAGCTATTCACCTTCCCCATTGTCTTTCAAATGTGTGCTAGGCAATTCTCATCCAGGGCGTTATTGTGTGACTTCCCTTTTGTTTTTCCAACAGTCCCCCTATTTAGAATACACACTTCACAGGAAATTCTAATGACCCACCATTTTACTTCCCCAATCAGATCGCATACAGTAGTCATAGGCCCATTGCATCTCAGGGTTTACTACATATAATTTCCTATGTAATTCATAACATTAGTACATTTCAGGGTACATTATGATCCAGAAGCGTCACCCCGGCAAGTGATGAAAGGTGCTGCTTTCAGAATTGTACTGTAGGGCAGTGTTTCTCAACTTTTTTTTTTAATAACGTACCCCTTTAAAAAAAATTGTAAGTACCCCCTTTATTAAAAAAATATATAAGTATCCCCAGTACCTACAGTTTTCAGACGCAGAATTTTTTTCTACCGTTGTAACACATTTGTTTAAACAACTTAGTCGTAGCCAGGTGGGCGATTAAATTTTTGGATGTAAAAAGTACAAAAATAATAAAGTGCTGTAAAACAAAACAAAAATTCAGTTTTCTCCAAATTTCAGTTATGGTGACATACTCCCCAGACTTCTCTCGAGTACTCCTTAGGATACTCATACCACTGGTTGAGAGAAACTGCTGTAGGCATGGGTGGCAAGTTGTATGGGCTCGTGGTGCCCAGGCTCCACCAATATTTGGAGCTGGAGTGGGCCCCAGACCTCCCGCACGTCCTCCCACCCCGGCCCCAGAGTGTCTCTCCCCCGGCCCCGGCCCATCCCTGCTGTGTGCAGCCTCCACTGAGCTCCCCCTTGCAGGCTGCTGCTGCCATGTGCAGCTTGCTCAAACCGATGGGCGGAGACATGCCAGGGTGTAACGTAACATCATGGCCCAGGATTTTAAAACTGTCAGGTGCTGAGTTGCACCATGCGGCTGAGTTGCGGGTTCGGAGTCCGGGGATGGAGCGCAGACTCCGGCCCCGCAAAGTGGAAGGCAGAAGGTAGGGGAGGGCTGGGAGAGGAAGGGGCTTGTGCAGAGGAGGAGGGGAAAGGGAGAAGAAAGGGGAAGGCACCAAAGGGACGGGATCGAGGAGAGAGAAATGCCAGGGGGCCAAGTGCAGACAATGAGGAAAAGGGCAGGAGGGGAGGTGTCAGTGGGAGGGGGACACGGTGATGCTGGGAGGGGAGAGGGTAAGGGCATTGGGGGCTGGAGGAGGAGGTGCTGGGAGAAGGCTTGAAAGAAGAGGTGGGCATGAGGAAGGCCGGCATGGAGCAAGTCATATATGAGGGCAGAGAGGGGCATGAGGGGAACTGGTGGTGAGGGGGTGGGCATCAGGAAAAAAGAGGGAAAAGGGGGCAGGGGCAGTGAGGGAAGGGGGAGGTACCAGGAGGGTACAGGAGTAAGAGAAGGTGCAGGTGCCAGGGAATTCTGGGGGTGAATCAGAATAGCAGACACCTTCAGGGGAGGGACCACCACCATAGGAGAAAGGCAGAGCAGGTTTGTAGAGGGAGGTGTTAGAAGAGGGGATGAGGAGGGGTAGCTCACATGATCAGAGTGGGGCTACTGGATGGAGGAGTGGGCACAAGGGGGAGAGAAGGGCTGGTGAAGGGGGGCAGGTTGCAGGAGATCTGAGGGCAGTGAGAAGGGCAGGAGTCTGAGTCAGGACAGCAGAGGAGGGTGAGGAGTTGGGGGCCCAGCAGGCACCAGGGGAGCTGATGGAGCAAGGGGAGGAGACATGGCAGCAGAGAGAAAAGGAAAAGGTTTAAAAATATTTATTAATAACGTGGATGCCACAGTGGCACATCCAAACAAGTCACATGAACTCAGTACTGGTGCACAATGCAAAATTCAGTTTTCTCATGGGGGGAAACTCTTAGCCTATGTCTACACTGGCGGTTTCTTGCACAAGAGTTCTTGTGCAAAAAGTCTTGCACAAGAACACGTCCACACTGCCATGAGTGAGCTATGCTTTTGCACAAGAGCATTTATGGCAGTGTGGGCGCTCTCTTGCCCAAGAAAGCTCCGATGGCCATTTTAGCCATAGGGGTTTCTTGCAGAAGAAATCCCTGCCGAGCATCTACACTGCCCTCTTGCACAAGAGAGCTTACACCTGTTAGAAAAGAGCGTAGCTCTTGCGCAAGACGCCCTCTCTTACCACGCCGAACTGTAAATTTCCTTGTGCAAGAGCAGGTGGGCAGTGTGGATCCTCTGTGGGTTCTTGCACAAGAACAGCTGTACTTGCGCAAAAAGCCGTGAATATAGACATAGCTGTAGAAGGAACTTTTTCCCCAGCCTCTCTGCCCCCGAGTTAATGTCACACACATTGGGTTAATGCAACTGAAGGATAGTTGCGTGAGGGGGGCTTGGTGGGGGTCAAACTAATCCCTGTTGGTAGGAGGATGGTGGGAAAAGCCCTTCGTGAGGGGTGACATGACACCATTTACTTCTGATCATGTGTCCATCTTACCTCCAGAGTCGTGGCTAACGGACGGGGGGTAGAGGGCGTGGCTAATGGGGCACCACCAAAAATTATACAAACCTGCTGCCCATGGCTGTAGGGTGTAGTTGTACTGTAGGTTGTAGCTGTAGGGTGCTGCTGTTAGAACTACATACAGTAGCTGAGCAAATATGCGTGATGTTATTGTTTACTAGTTTTAAGGCTTAAAAAAAAGAGGCGAGTGGGGGTAGGGGATGGCATAAATGAAAAATGACCTTAGGAATTTAGTGCTGTCTCTGCAGTTTACTGCAGCTTTCTCCTCTTCCTAAAAGAGTAGATTATTTTATTGCCCTATATTGCATTTATCATCCAGGTAGATGTCAAATAGCAGAGAGAGAGAAGTAAATTCCACAGGAACAGAACCAAAGTCTTAGTCTGTTCAGAAACTTTCAAGACTCTCCTTTTGGTGGTAAATTAGTATTCAGTAATGGAAGAAAATAGGAAATGACTCAGAGTGCAATAAAAAAAGCATTTTTGTCCAGCTTTGGTAAATGAATTACATAGCAACTTGTGGATAAAAATAAATAAATACATAAATAATGAAAGACAACTATTCCAAGGAAACAGAAAAAAAAAGAAAACAACTCAGCATATTGACTATATTAGAAGACTTATCTGGCATTGCCCGGGGCCTTCAGGGCAGAGAGCTGGTGGTATGTGGGGGGAAAGGAAGGGTGCAAGAGTCAGGGTAAGGCCTTGGGGATGTGGGGGCAGTGCAGGAGGCTAAGGGCACAAGAGTGAAGGTTGGGGGGGGGGAGTCCATCTGGCCTTTCCTCTCTCACCATGCCCTGCCCCTAGCCACCAGGGGTCTATTTTTTTCACCCCCTCTCCCTCAACCCTCCCAGCCACCAGGGGTCTTTTCTCTCCCCCACCCCTCTAGTACTGTGGTCAAGGGCTGGGAGAATTGGAGAAGGGGGCCTACTTATGCGGTGTATTGGCAGGCAAGATGGCGGAATCCCAGTCTAGTTGGCCATTCCCTTGGTGGTATGGTTGCTCTCAGTGGACACTCTGCAAGATAGTTCTCCTCTGCGGACTTGCTGCCTCCCATGGCCACACTCAGTACAGGCAGTCCCCGAGTTACGCAGATCTGACTTATGTCAGATCCGCAGTTACGGACGGGGCTTTTCTCGCCCCGGAGGACGAGAGCGGCGGGACGCCCAGATGAGCCGCGGTCCCGCCGCCCGCATCCTCTCGGGCAAGAAAAGCTGCTCTGCGTTTCCCTGGTCTGCTGGGGAGAGAGGCCCCCCCCAGCAGACCAGGGAGACGTGGAGCAAAGCCTCAGAGCACGCGGGCAGCGAGACAGCCCAGACGTGCCACGGCTGTCCCACTGCCCGCGTCCTCCGCGGCTTTGCTCCATGTCTCCCTGGTCTGCTGGGGGCAGCCCTCCCTCCCCCCAGCAGACCAGGGAGATGCAGAGCAAAGCTGTGGAGGATGCGGGCGGGACCGCGGCGTGTCTTGGTGGTCCCGCCACCCGCGTCTCTCTGGTCTGCTGGGGGGGGGGCGCAGCTAGTGCGCCTCCCCCCCCCCCCAGCAGACCAGGCTTTTCTCGCCGACGATGCCTGGGGTAGAGCAGCTGGGGTGCTGCCGGGTTGGCCTCGCAGTGCCGCTCCTCGGCGCTACTGGACCAACCCGGCAGCACCCCAGCTGCTCTGCCCCAGGTGTCCCCAAGTCAGCCGCTGCTGAAACTGACCAGCGGCTGACTACAGGAAGCCCGAGGCAGAGTTGCTCTGCCCCGGGCTTCCTGGAATCAGCCGCTGATCAGTTTCAGCAGGCTGACTTGCGGACACCTGGGGTAGAGCAGCTGGGGTGCTGCCGGGTCGGTCCCCGCAGCGCTGAGGTGCGGCGCTGTGGGGACCTACCCAGCAGCGCCCCAGCTGCTCTGTCCCAGGCGTCCAAATTCAGCCGCTGTTGAAACTGATCAGCGGCTGATTCCAGGAAGCCCAGGGCAGAGCAACTCTGCCTCGGGCTTCCTGTAGTCAGCCGCTGGTCAGTTTCAGCAGCGGCTGAATCTGGATGCCAGTTCCGACTTACATACAAATTCAACTTAAGAACAAACCTACAGTCCCTATCTTGTACATAACCCGGGGACTGCCTGTATCATGTCCCTCTGAACAGCTCCTCCCTTTGCATAGTATGGAAAACAGTCCCTTTCCCTGCGATTCTGTTTTTCCTGGCACAATCAAACCTTGGTTTTGCTTTAAGTTAGGAGAAGAGGAGTTGCATACCAAATTTGGAGGTCCTTGCTCTAACTGTTTAGATGGAGTTCTTGAACAAATGGACTCGCAGACAAACAGAAAGACACACAAATCTCTAATATATATATTAGAAGGCATCACTAAATGGGGAAGCCTCTGACTGATTAAACTGACACAACAACCTTTGCTCATTTCAAAATCTTAAATATTTCAGTAGACAGGGGTTGCCCATTTTATGGATCTTATCCATTCTAATTGCTACTACAGGTTGGCTGGTGGGTTACATGAAAGAAATAAGCAGAAACTGATTGTCTGTGTCTACACTGGCATGAATTTCCGGAAATGCTTAAAACAGAATAGTTTTCGTTATAAGTATTTCCGGAAAAGGAGCGTCTACATTGGCAGGCTGCTTTTCCGGAAAAGCCCTTTTTCCGGAAAAGTGTCTGTGGCCAATGTAGACGCGCTTTTCCGGAAAAGAGCCCCGATCGTCATTTTTGCGATCGGGGCTTTTTTCCGGAAAAGACTACTGGGCTGTCTACACTGGCTCTTTTCTGGAAAGTGTTCCGGAATAAGGACTTATGCCCGAGCGGAAGCAGAATAGTTTTTCCGGAATAGCGGCTGATTTTGTACAGTAGAGCATCGTTGCTTTTCCGGAAATGCAAGGGCCAGTGTAGACAGCTCGCAGCTTATTCCGGAAAAGCTGCTGATTTTCTGGAATAAGTGGCCCAGTTTAGACACAGCCATTGTGTTTGACACAAAGCTGTTCGGGCTTTTGGAACTCCTAAAGGCTCCCTTGACTTGAGATTCTTTTTTTCTTCCACTTTTGGAATATTTGACTGTTTGTGTAGAAGATTTCTGTAGTGGCCTTGGTGCTTTGTAGGTTTTTAGGAGAATATCAGTCCCCAAGCTAATAGAAATGACTAAATACCTTGTACATACCGAGTGGATATTTTCTGAGATGAGCAATATGAATAGGCACACATCCTAACAAACAAATAGTGTACCTCCTAAGTAAGATAATAAGATGCTTTCCTGATTTTAGCAAAATGGAAAAGCTGCATTTTGCCCTTACTTATTTTGCAACATATTACACAAACATATTATTTTGCTTTGATCTGTTATATTATCTCCAAAATAATCTAAAAAGCTATTTATGAAGTCCCTAAAAACTGCAATAGCTTAATTCACTACAGAAACCATTCTGTGTGCAATTGTTCTGAACACTTGAACAATGAGACTTCAGTTTAAGTAGGCCATTTACAATGTTTGTCATTTTCTTTTTCTTTCTTTTTCCTACTAAGCGATTTTTAACTTTTTTTTTACATTTTTCTTTTAAAAAGGAAAATAATGATTTATAATATAATTCTTAGGGTTTTTCATTCAGGAATCTCAAAGCCCTTGCTAAACATTTATTAGTTCCACAGTTCTCGTGTGAGATTTGTTATTATACCTATTTAAAAAAAAACTGTAAAGTGACCCAAATATTTGGTATAACTTGTCAAATGTGAAATAATGAAATAGTAGAAGACCCTAGAATGGAAGCCAGAAGTGCTAGTACCCATTTATACCTATTATATCACACTCAAATTATTTTTATGTTGGATAATGGCAGGATAATTTATGAGCTATTCATATTGACCTGAATTTTCTTAATTATCTCATGAGTGCTATGAGCTGGACTGACGTGTATATGCTTTGTGCTACAATACAGATTAACTGTTAGTGAAATCTTGTTGCAGTCCTATCTAGCTGGCTTTCTTCCTTTATGCAAAGCACAAAATAGTTAACACCCATCCAAAGCACTTTTGGGTGTCTGAGACTATGCAAAATCCTATCCATCAAGCCCATTTTCTTTGTAATTATAGCTAAGCTCATTTGGCAGCCAGGGAATCTGTTTTGTTGCTTCTTTTTGCCCAGTAACATCATCATAGTAGTACTAATGAGGAGAACTAGTCTGCTGTTTTTCATCGAAGAAGAAATTCACTTCACATTTCTGTGAAGTTCCATATTGGTGTTGCTGTAGCTTGAAGGTGTTAAGAAGGTGAAACCTACATCCCAAAAGCACAATGGTGATGCCACACAACCATGGGAAACTTGGCCACACCCATGGCAAGTGGACATCCAGCTAAATAAAATCATTCCGGCCCACAGATGTTGCCAGACTAAAGAGGTTCAACCTGTACTATGATTATTGCAGTGCAAACAGAAAAATCCCACTTTTTAAAGGCTGTTTGTTTAACTGAAGTTTTTAAATGGGTTGTAGAGACCTCAGCAGGAAATTAAATTTCTGTAGTCTTTCTTGTTTCCATTGCCTATGCCTATCAGCTCTCCTCCTTTTATGGGTCTGTTAATAAACATATACCCTTAAAAGCCCAGAACAGGTTCACAGTAGAAGTCAAGTTTGTGGAGGAAAATGCTGACTTCAGTCTGATTTGGTTTCATTCTGACAGCCATATCCTTTAGATGGGGAGTTCATTGCCTTATGATGCCAGGCAGTATTTTGAAAGAGAGAGAGAGACAACAGTACTGTTAAGAAGTTGGAATAAGATCTTATCCAAAAGTAGCAGTTCAGACTGGAAACAAAACTACAGTTCAGTGAATTTCAAACCTGAGCATTGTTTTGGCAGAACCCAACATGTTCATATTAGACTCTTCCAAGCCTTTCAGAACAGAACAATATCACTATAGTCATTTATTCTTCTTATATGACGATAAGGGTTGTTAACTTCTGTCAGCTCAGGAAATGACCTAGTGTTGTTTAATAAGGCAGAATTAATTTGCAGTGATCTAGTTAAAAGTTGGCTGTTTTTTCATTTAATAAGTAGAGAACTATCCAATCACTTTGGCAGTTGTTAATAGTTGTGATTCTAAAATAAAAATGTTCTGAGGATGAAGCAAATTTGACTCCCCCTGAGCTTAGAATGTGTTGGCTTTTCCTTCAGCAGAATGAAGAGAGGAGATTTTCAAATTGTAAAACAAAATTAAGTATTCCTGTGACATTTAAAGCCTGTTTTACTGTGCTGTAGCTTTAGGATAGAAACTTAGCATTGATGTTTTGAAATGAGCATTCAAACTGCAAATATTTAAAATGTAAATATTGTAAAAGTTGTAAAATATTTTTGCACAGCAGGGACCATATTGCAAATGAATCTTCTCCTTCTTTGGTGATACCTCGTGTAACCATAGGATCCAATTTTCCATAAAGGCATATGAAGCACCATTTTAATTAGATTTTTTTCTTAATGATCAAAGGAATGGTTTCACTTTATGAAGAATAAAGATTTCATTGCTTTGGAAATCTGGGTTGTTGATTTTTTTTTCCCCCCTTCATGGAGTTATGTAAACTTTAATAAATGTTTCATTTCAATTTATCAGACAACCTATCAGGGATAGGTGAAAAGTAACTTTCTAATTTAAGATAGAGTTTATCATCACCACTGGATCTGATTCATTACTGTTACAAGTTGGACTTTCCTAGTCCGGCACCCTCAGGAACTGAGCAATCCCAAACAACAGAGTTTGCCGGACCAAGGGAGGTCAGACCTCAGGAACTCCCTGGGATCCCCTCCTGGCCATTGCCCTTGCCAGTACGCTGCCCCTAGCTCACCCGCTGGGCTCTGCTGCCCCTGGCCTGTTAGTGGGGCTCCTCTCTGGGCAGCAAGCAGGGCTCTGTGCTCTCTGGCTGATGGGGCTCCTTTCTAGCCACTGGTCTGACTCCGGAGAGCCTGCCCCTAGCTACCAGCCCACTAGACAGGCTCCCTGCTACCAGCCACTGGCCCTCAGTGCTACCAGCCACTGGCAATCTCTGCAGCTGGGGTTCTCTGGTCGAGCAACATCTATGGTCCTGCTGGATCATGGATGTTGCCGGACCAAAGAGACCCAGACCACAGAGATTCAACATGTATTGAGATTTTAGGGTTCCTCATCACATTACAGAATGAAGAACCAATTGCTCAAATAATACCACTGAATAATACCACTAAGTGGTGGTGGGTTCTATTTTCATTATTATTTCTATATTCATTACTTTAGTTCCTATTGAAATTTACTGACTTGTTCTGAAAACTGAAGAACTCTGCCAGTCTTGTACCAACTATGTAGATCAACAAAGACCTTTTCATGGAATGATGGAATCATAGAATACTAGAACTGGAAGGGATCTCGAGAGGTCATCGACTCCAGTCCTCAGCCCCCACAGCAGGACCGAGCACCTTTTAGATCATCCCTGAGAGATGTCTATCCAACCTGCTCTTAAATATCTCCAGTGATGGAGATTCCACAACCTACCATTCAACTCAGTAGTAACCAAAACCCAATTAATATCTGATAGCATATAGGCATTTATGAAGGGTGTGGTGCTTTCCATTTGGCTTCTCATGGACAGATGTCCACATCAAGGAATATCTCCATCACAGTAAACAATCACATGCATACCCCTTAAAGAGACTAAGGATTAGAGAAGCACAGAGATTAAATTCACCACTCCCCATTCCTACATGAGGTGTGTTAAGAATTAGACTGAGGCATAGTCAAAGCAGAATGGGGGCAATAAAATTTTTTCTAATGACACATGAATTATGTGTGTGTGGGCATATGTATCTTATCAATTTCACTGGCGTGTGATAAATATATGTCTAAGACATTCCAATTAGTCAGTTTCTCTGGGATATATTTTAATATTCCAACCACTAAGTAACTTCATACAGCCACCATTTTGTTTTTAGCCAGATGACTGGAGAAACATTTCCTCTTCCTCCTTCGACAAAAATGTACTCTTGCTCATAGCCCATATAGATAGATAGATAGATATAGAGAATCAGAGTCTCAGCTGGTGTAAATGAGCATAGCTCTATTTATGCCCATGAAATTCTGTGGATTTATGTCTGTATAAAAGTCTCAGGGGTAGCCATATTAGTCTGTACCTTTAAAAACAATGAGTAGTCTAGTGGTACCTTAGAGATTTACAAAAATGTATAGGATTATGAGTTTTTGCAGGTAAAACATATTTAACTAGATGAGTTGGAGTGGAAATAACAGAAACCAAGATCTGTATAACACCAAAAGAAGTACCTGTTCCTACAATCCACATGTGCGTCTTTTGCCGTTATATAGATCTTGGTTTCTGTAATTTCCACTCCAACTCATCTGAAGAAGTGGATTTTACCCGAGATGCTCATGATCTCATATATTTTTGTTAATCTTAAAGGTGCGACAGGACTACTTGTTGTCTCTGTATAGTGTATTATACACAAATATATCTAATAGCCAGGAACTAACTTTATTTCACCACCAAAAGACAGGAACATTAAATTAAATATCTCTTCAATTAAGTATGCTGCAGGTACCATCTTCTAGTTGACTCATAAAATAACTGTTGATCCTGTGTATGTATATAATATAGATAATAATGATACTCAGGCATAAATTTCTGACTTCTGTTATGCTTTGCATTCGAGAATCTCAGCGATGTTTTTTGTATCCTTCAAAAATTATGTGGAACATTTTGCAAGAAAAAAGGGAGTTAGTTTGAATATCTTGGTTAAATTTAATTCAATAATTTTTTTTTTTTTGCCTTCTAAACTCTTCCTGCTATTTCAGGTGGACAAAGTATTCATCAGTCACATTTTAAACTAAATTGGTGTGTAGTGTTGCTGGACATTATTAAGCAGCTGTCACATTTTACTCTGAAGTTGGCCGAATTTCAGCAATAAGTGACAGGGTGATCCTTAGGTAGTTTTTCTAAAGAGACTGTGAAGAACATAAAGCATATCGGAGACCAGTGGGTAGAAATGTCCTATAGAATAGATCATTTCACCCGTCATTAACCTACCTATTTTGTAGTACTAAACATTGTTGCAGCCTCTTTGGAATGATTGGATATTTCATCATCTATCCATGTTATTTTTTACTGTGTACATATATAAACCAATGACTTAGCTACTTATCTGCTCTTAAACTTTATTGACACATGTCTGTCTAAATCTGCTTGCTTTTTCTTTTGTAAGAAAATCATTCTGTAAAACTATTAACTCCTGCTCATGTGATTTAACAAAATGATTCATAAGCCATTGAAAGGCAATAAATAAAGAAAATTGCAGAAATAGCTGGGCAACTTCCAAATGTTCTTGCTATTTTGAAGTGTCATCATGGATGTTTCACCTTCTTGCTTCTAATCTTTATTTCTTGCTCAAGCTTCAAAAGGCACATGTACATTTATCATGTTTTATAAGGTTTCCAACCAGTCTGGGCATATTGTGTTCCATAAAATGATCCATAGAGCAGTGTTTCTCAACCTTTCTTTATAAAGTACCCCTTTTAAAAAATTATAAGAATCCCCAATACCTACAGTTTTCAGACACACACATTTTTTTCTACCTTTGCAACATATTTGTTTAAAGAACTTAATTGTAGCCGGGTGGGCGATGAAATTTTTGGGTGTAAAAAGTACAAAAATAATAAAGTGCTGTAAAACTTTAAACAAAAATTCAGTTTTCTCCAAATTTCAGTTGTGTTGACATACCCCCAGACTTCTATCGAGTACCCTTAAAGGTACTCGCGCCACTGGTTGAGAAACACTGCCATAGAGTACTTTATTATATTTAACTAGTTGCGGAAGGAGCTAAAAATGCCTCTGAGTTTTTTGTATAATTTGAAGTCATGAGCAAGTATATGTTCTTGCCTCAAACTCAGGGCATTATTCATAACTTGAAATTCTCATAATCTGATGGAAAATGATACAGTAGAGAAACTTATTGAAATGATTGAAAAGGACTGCTGATTGCTTGTGCCTTGGTCAGTTTCTGCCACTCACTGTTGTGTGAGTGCTAGTATTAATAACTTCTTTTTAGTTGTAAATAAGGGCCATTTCACTAATCTCAATGCAATAGAAGTACTGTTCTTCTTTGGCCTGGGCTGTGCAAACTATTAAATAAGCGTTCACACAGGATCTAACCATTTTGAACCGTCTTCAGTGAAAGGTTAGCTCATATACCTTAAGAAATTGGCTGATGCGGTGGCAGCATGTTATAATTCTCAGGGAGTATGTTTTGAGGTGGGGTGGGACAATGAGGGTTCGTGGTGTTAAAAGTAGATTTTAGAACTGTACTCAAACAGATGGGAGAAATCTGAGGATGTGACTGTAGTCTATGGGGAGCAAACACAGGGACAGAGGACTATTTCCTTATCCTGCTGAAGATGGTGGGCGTATTTTGGCCCAGGGTTTATACTGTGTTTATTTCTCACATACAAATACTCTTCCAGTCTACTGATTCATCTAAGAGGAAACATTAGATTTATTGTTCCTATAATAGACATCTGTTGGTTTGTTTTACTTGTGTTACCTTCAAGACAAGAACACACTCAGGCTTGCTCAGGCAATGCTCCCATTGAAGTCCATTGTATAGCCTAAGTGAAGATAGTCCATAGTTGCTTTGTGGGTCTCTCTTCATTCCTTTTGCATTAAATACATTGCAGTGAATATTTATTTCTTCCTTTTTAAAACCAGATAGAGATGGCAAGTATTGTTGGCTCTTATAATTTTCTTGCACGTTTTGAGGTACTTGGTGGATTTCTTAAAGTCTCAGATCCCAAAGTCATGTGGCTATGTGAAAATGTCAGTTTTCATGTAAAAAATCTCCCCCTCCCCCTCCAAAAAACCCCCAACTAACTGTGGTTGCTGAGAAACGCTTGAAAATGTGATATCTCCCCCAAGACTAAACTAAGATCACATAAAAAGAACTCCGTTAAAGAAAACCTCATTTTTAAGCCCCTCTTGCGATTCTCTGTGATTGGACTAGTTATTTTTAAATGCATGGAGCGGAAACTGTGGCCATTGTTTATACATTTCTAGAACTAATACTTTTAATTTCAGAATCCCGTTAGATACCAAAAATTAAGTCAAGTAATTGAAGAAGATAACCAGGGAACTAAAAGATGAGGCAAGAAATCTGCAGGCTCATGGCCTATGTCAGCACTGGGAGCACAGAAATGATTCAAGGCCTTCCACCTTGAGTGGGGAAAGGCACCAAACATATCACCCAATTCCCTAAACTAATCTGCACAGAATGAGAGGAGATTTGTTACTCTCTAATGAAAAATTGAAATGTTCTTTCTTTCTTCCTTTAATCTGTAATTTGATAGCGCCCTTCCATTAAGCGAGTGGGCAGATGAGTATTCAAAGCCTTGTGATTTTCATTTATCAACTCAGATTAAATGTTTCTGACTAGGTTTATAAACTAGGTATGTTCTAATCAAATATAATGGCATTCTCAATGAACTAGTAAATGCAGAGGGCATTTTTCATATTGGCCCATTGAAGGGAAAAAACTACTCACGTCCTTTGAACATAAAAAGCACACAGTGTCAGTCTCTATTTGTTATTGTGGAACATGACAGTTCTCTGAAGAAAAACAGCAGGATTTAATCTGACAGCCCAGTAAGGGGAGAGTGCCACCAATCTAATTATCCAGTAATCTAGTCAGAATGGGAGTAATTCTAGGCCTTTCTCAGTCAGCTAATCACATTTCCTGTGCATTAGCAGCCACACATGCAGAGCTTTTAGGGATGAGCTTTTAGCCCAACATAGTCAATGGTAGATACAAAGGGAACATCATTTTTTTATAAAGATGATAAAGTATCTCTGCTAAGAGTTGTTTGTTTCACCGCTTCCCCTTCCTCAGTGATAATGTCTTAGTCAACCTTCAATCATTAGGTATAAAAGACATTTCTTCTTCAGGGGCTCCCATGTTGGTAAAACTGTAGAAGAAAGAGGTGGGGGATCAGAGAGTTATTCCCACATAATATGTTTTCTTCCTTCTTTCTAATGCCTGCAAAGTGGCAAAGTAAATGGCACAGTGCCCCCCCTCCCCCAACTCACCATCTCCCCACATCGTTAGTCAAAAGTTGTCAAATTATCTTCAGGTCAGTTGAGAAGTAGCACAATATACCTATTGAGCAGCAGGTGTGTTGGAGGGAATTATAGAGAGAGAAAAATGCTTTTAGTGTTGTCCAAAAAAGAAAAAAAAATCTGATTTCTTTAAACATTGCTCAAGGCTTGATTCTACCATCTGCCAGTTTGTGTGACAGATACATTTATCTTGCCTTTCAATTTCTTTCTCATTGTATTGTCAAGATATGGGAGAAATTATTTCATAATTCTTAGATATGTTACTTGCTGACCTGTTGAAAGCACTGTGTGGGGGGCGGGAAGGGGGAGGGACAAAATAAGTAGAGAATGTTGGTCCCTGAGGGTACATCTACAAAGCAGCATTATTTTAGAATAACTAACGTTATTCTGAAATAATATAGTACGCTTCTACACTGCAAGCCTTTATTTTGAAATAACGTCGAACTGGAGGAGGACTTACTCCAACTCCTGTAACCCTCATTTTACAAGGAATAAGGGAAGTGGAAGGAAGAGTGTTCTTCCTTCAACTTCCTGCTGTGTAGACAGCGCCAAAATTCGAATTAAGCTATTTCAACTTAAGCTACACAATTGACAGCTCAAGTTGCATAGTTTAATCCAGCTTTAGCCCTGCTGTGTAGACATACCCTGAATGTTTAATGATTTTGTGCTATGGTAGCAAAACATGTGATAGTCATGTGTGTGTCTTTTTTTTTCAACCTGCATTCTCATTCTCATTATCATTTAACTGTGTTAAAATTGATTTTGATGTGCTTTTTATTTCATTACCAGAAAAAATATTTTCCCAAATAAGTTCATTTCGTATGCTTATTATTTGCAAGAAGAATCTTTAAAAGTTGTGACTTCTCTAAAGATATTTACCTTTTTTTTCTTTCGAGCTCTCGCATAATAGATGAAAAATATGGTCTGATTTGGCATGTTCATATTGTCACTAGTACTGCTCAGCCCAGGGAATAGTCCTCATGGGACTGCAGGATTCTGCCTCTGCTCTTCAAAACAATACCAGTACCTAAAAGAGAAGCACTGCTCAGTACAAATAAATAAAAGGGAATAAGACTGAAATCTCTTTTAACAAAGCTCATTTTGCATATTAAAAGCATGTGCAGGCTTCTAATGTGTCTGGATCACTGAAATACAAATACCTGTTTATTCTAGAGCCAGGCCAAAATCCAAATCTTGGATCTAACCTGCCTGGAGCTCTGAGG
The DNA here is from genome assembly GCF_052426305.1 of Pelodiscus sinensis. Lineage (NCBI taxonomy): Eukaryota > Metazoa > Chordata > Testudines > Trionychidae > Pelodiscus > Pelodiscus sinensis. Next base: position 187,931,171 of record NC_143053.1, on the reverse strand, counting down.
CAGCTCAGACCTTGATTTAAATCTGTGCCTTATCTCTAAAATGGACCTAATTAGAGACCTGATCTTAAACCCATGACTTCACTGGGCTTTGGGTCGTGTCCTATATCCGAGGATTTCAATTTACTCATGGAACTCCCCTTGCACATCACTCCAAAGCAAAAATTCAAATCCAAATGTTGCAGCTTAGATCTCCTTTTTTCTCTTTACTTGTATGTCTCCCATCTAACGTGAACAAAAGAGGCTGAAATATACACATCAAGGAAATTTCTGAAGTAGCCTTTACTGGCTATTCTCTGTTCTCTCTGTCCTTAAGTTTTCCCACTTTTCTTGTTGCTTGTATAACCATGGGTGTAATCGTTGCCAGCAGGAGCTGATCTAAATGGAAGAGTTAGGCGCGTTCCCCTCAAGTTTGACAAGAAGGTGGCAGAGGTCATGGACCAATGGAGTCAGGATAAGTTGGTGTCAGTGCTGTGGTTTTCCATTTCAAATGGGCCAATGGCTATAATTAAAAAATGTGTTTTTGAAATTATGTCCAGTAGCTCTCTTGAAATGCAAGAACGGTGACTAAATGGAAGTCAGCATGGAGGATTAACACATCAAAGAGGAAAATTGGAATGAAGGAATGACAGAAATGAGTCATGCTGAAATTATCATCTAAAACTGAGTATTTCATTTACAGAGAAATACTAGCCAGTCCTATCATTACAAACATATTTATTGATGTTTAATAATTCAAGTCTATAAAAACTACAGGACCTGATATTCAGAGGTACTGAACATCCACACTTATGTCTGAATTTTACGGGAGCATCAGTTTCTCCACACCTCCAAGAAACAGCTTCATGGCTATTATTCCATGGTTGTTAATCCTAAGTAACATATGTTGTAACATCTATTAAATACATGTTATTCTTCAGTAAATGTATATTTAGTTCTCAGTGGACATGTATTAAACATACAAATAATGTGTTAAATCTTCATGCATATTTGGAGTCTTAGGTTTTGTCTTTGAATTTATTGCTTGGTAAGTAGTGATATGTATTCTTTAACAATGTTAGTAAGAAAATTCATGTTGTGATGTTTTATTGCCCCCTTTTCAGGAATCTTCTTTGATCGCTTCTTTTAAAAGAAAGAAACACCAACATCAGTTAAGGCTCTGATCTTGGCAAAGCATACACCTGTGCTTAACTTTATTATGTGAGTAGTCCCATTGCATTCATTGGGATTCCTAGCAATATTACAATTACACATTGCAAGATGCTGGAATTATTGCTGTTTGCATAGATTTGTGGTTTGTTTTTTAGACTCCTCATGCTGGAAGCACATTCTCATGCCTAATTTTACTGACACTGATTTAAATAAATCAACTCACTTGAGTAAAGTTAAGTGCTTAGGTAAGGATTTGCAGATGGAAAAACAGATTCATGCAAGTAGCAATGATTTCAGTATCTTTCAACCTAAGCTGTAATTATTGTAAGTAGAGGAGTTATAAGATCTACCTGTGTTTCTGAGGTCCATTTTAAATTGGTTATTGAAATTTGTTAGTAACATCATGGAAGAATACTGTTGAATATCTGATAGGTATTTACAAATCTGAAGTTCCTTTCACTGCTTCAGACTGAAGGACTTAAATTACTGTAGAATTACAATCTAATAGTAACCTTGCAGGTTGATTCCACTGTTCAAATTAATATCTGGTGAATGAGCAGTGCTTTGCAGGAGCTGAGCTTTGTGTCTTGTTAATTCTTATAGAGTGTCTGGTGCTGTCTAAGGAATTTTCCAAAGACAAAAGAGGCTTTGTACAGGGGTAAGGATAAAAGGCACCCATTGCTGTTTATGAATTATCGGCCTTCATCTCTATACAAAAAATCGAAACATGAACTTTGAGCCCCAGGAAATTATTATGGGATGGTTATTTCAAATTTAATCTATTATAAATGGCTTTCAAATTTTCTTTTATCATAGTTTTATGTGTTTTACATCACTTTCCTTTAAAAAAGCTATGTCTGCCCACTGTCATACTGTTTGAAATTTAGTAAGCCATGCAATTGTTACGTTTTTCTCCTGACAAAATTGCAACTTAAAAAATTTGTACTTAAGTTTAGTATTTTACCAACTAACAAACTGCCCCATCAGTTTTTGAAGTTTCATTTGTGTCAAACTTGATTTACTAAATGTCACTTTCAGGCCATAAATAGCAACATCATTAGTAAATAGTATTAATTTATGGAGAAAATGTGCAAGTTTACTACATTCCAAGAATATCACAATTTTTGGACTCCTAGCCTGCAAAGACTTATGTATATGCCTTATTTGACAATGTAAGCAGTCCCAACGAAGTGAATGGGGTGACTCACAGGGTAGAAAATGAATCGTGTGCATTTGAAATCATTAGGATTATTAGAAATAGTAATAGTGATTATTTGTATGACAGTAGTGCTATTGTGAGAAACAGCTCCTGTCTTAAAGAACTCAGTCAAAGTAGCCAAGATAAACCAATTGTAAGAAGGAAACAGGTACAGAAAGGTCACAAAGAGTAAGGTCACATTGGTGGTAGCTCTGGAATTAGAAACCAAGTCCCCGGCCTGGCACACTATCTACTAGAACACAGATTAGTGACTGTGTGTAAATTGATGCACATGCAGATTATTGCAAGGTTGAGACATTAGTTCTTATATTCTGAAAAATGATAAAAATAAAGGAGTTTATTCCAACCAACTTTACAATAAGATAATAACACTGGTTAATAAACATCCCAGAATGTTTGATTAGGGAAGAACCGGTCAAAGCAGGGAACTTTGTGAATGGTTACTTTTTTTTAAAACAATTGCCTCCTTTCACTGTTTAAAAAAACAGAAAAAGCCAAATCACCATTAAATTATAGATTCATATGTCATTTACAGCAAAATACCTGTTTTATAAAGAATACAGTAGGCAACCTTAAAAGGTCAGAATATACTACAGCATGCGTTCTGAGAATCGGAAATCTATCGCCAGGTCAAAATACTGCAGTACAGGTAAAGGCTAACCTTTCATGGCTTCCGTCGTTTTTTTTTTTTAAATCTTCTTTTCTTTTTCTCTTCCTGTTCTTTACCTCGACAAATTGCTGCATCTTGTGTCTATGCTTTCCCTCAGATTTCTCTCTAATTTTTTACCCAGTTTTTTTAAAAAAATCAATATTATTTTTCCCATCTTTCTTCCACTTATTTTTTCTTATTATTTTGGCCCTTCCTTTTTTTACCTTCTGGTTTTGCTATAACCCTCTGTTCTTCCCCAATTTATCTAAACCTTTCCCAAACAGTCTTCTGTGCTCCTTTGCTACTCAGTCTGTTATTTTGTCCTCTTCTCTCTATTCACTCCCTAACCCCAACACACACCTTCCCTTTAACCCTATCCACGTATGGACTGGAATGCACAACCTGCTCATACTCCAGAAACAAGTGATATGTGTTTCAGAGGGCCAGTGATTAAGAGAGTGGTTTTGCAGGTAGAATTTTCCAGATGGGAGTGAACTGAGAGTCCTGTAAGTTATGTTCCTATTCTTGTTGTAAAATGACTGCACTTTATCTGGCCTTTTAATGGAATCCTATTTTGTAAGTATTTACATTTTATGGTCTCTGTGTATCATCTCACTGTCCCCCATTTTGCAGTGCAAGTTGCTACATCAGGTTTATGGCACATGGCGTGCTGTCCTGAATTGACTGTCAAAGGTTCAGCATGAGAAATTGTAAACTCGGTTAAAGAGGTGGGAATATCCCTCACTACACCACAGAAATGAACAGACTTCAGTACAATCTTGTGCTCTCACACTAGGATAAAAAGAAAAAGACAGGGATTGGTCGAAAAATACAGTACCCTTCAGAAATGTAATATTTTAGTTGTGCTGCTGCATTAAAATACCAACTATTTCAAATTGTTTTAAATCCGAAGAGCGGCAGAGTTAGTACCATAGTTTTCTATGCTAGATACAAATTTTACGTTATAAATTATCATATTTTAGTATAATTTGAAGTAAAGTAGCTCTATGACTTTCTTTGTCATAGAGAAATAGGAGTTCACAGTTGGCAAATTTTGGGGGAGAAGGTTTGCCCCTTACGAACTATTATTCTAAGACCATATTTGTAGTTTCAGCATGAGCAAGTGAGGAAGAGCACAGATCGTTGCTGGAAACTATTCAAGCTTTTCCTACTAACTGCTTCTTTTCTGTTTGTCTGTCTCTCTCTAAGCGATCAATTTGCAAGAAACTTGTCTGGTAATTTGAAGTTTGTTTTTTGCCATTGGACAGTTGCATGTGTATAGTTTTGGAGAAAGATGGAAACTGTAGTGACCATTGAAATTTAGGGTATTTTCAAAGGTAAATTGTATATTAGCAATGTGGTGCTAAAGGAAAGCTTAAGCCTCAGACTTAAATAATCATAGTAAAGGCCAGAAGGGGACTGTGCCATGACATCCCATCCTTAACTCACAAGATCATGTCCCAGCATATTGTTCTTTAACCGTCTTCTCCATTATGGAGCTCCCTGTGCTATCTAGCAATAATAGCTTAAGATCTGTTTCCACTTGATGCACCACATAACTCTTATTACTGTGAGACTGGACTTTAAATCTGGGTTTTAAATCAAGCTCAGTTTACTTCATCATAATGTGTGTATGGTTCAATGTCTTTTTTCTTGTGTTAGCTGTTCCTTTGCAGTTGTGACAGTCTATGGCATAAATATTTATCTGTAGCATTTAAGAAAGAAAAAACTATACATATTTTAGGGCCAGAAGGGACCATTATGATTTAGTCTGTCCTCCTGCATAACATAGGCCATACACTCTCACTCAGTGATTCCTGTTACAAATCTATATCCTAATCATAAAGTAATTGATCCACTCCAATCTTAAATATGTGCATGTGAGCGGCAATCTTTTCCAACTCGATTTCAAGCTATGGCTAGACTGCATTGCTATTTCAGGATACCGGAAGTATCCCAAAATAGCAACACTGCAACCAAGATAGGTGCCCGCTATTTCGAATTTTTTTCGAAATAATGGACGCGCTTTCGCCATTCCTATAAACCTCGTTCTATGAGGAATAAGGGATTTTTCAAAAGAGCACTTTATTTCAAAATTTGGCACCGTGTAGATACACCGAATTTTGAAATAGCCTCTTTCGAAATTAAATTGAAAAAATTGCATATCTTTTTTTCGATTTTGGAGTGCAGTCTAGATGTAGCCTCTGATGCACTCAGTATATAGAGGTCAAATTCACATAACAGTATAATAAAAATTAAAGTTCAGTTCAAACTTTCTCACCTGATGTGGCTCCTCCTAGATCCTTCCTTCCAACCTGCTCAGCTCATACTGAGCTGGAACAGTAAATGATACTTTCAGCCCAGTCATACTTCTGTTACCACCATGTTTTTGCAGCAGCTCTGGATGCACAGCCATGGAGCTGTTGTTGGGCATCTTGATTTGGCCCAAAGTATATTTTCCAGCATCCTCACTCCTCTTACTTGGCAAAATCAAATAGAACCCTTCGCTTACACACACAAAAAAAGATTTAAAATGTCACTTAGCTGTTCTGTTGCTGTATCTTAAGTCTTCACCAAGTCACCTGGACTGTTTATTAAGAAAAAAAAGCCCTTTGCTTTTTATTTTTAAATTGTTTTTGTTATGGTGTCAGAGCAAGTGCTATCAATCTGTCAAACCAGTTTAGAAACAACCTACTTAGATAAGCTACAAATATTTTCTCGACTGCAAAGATTTTCACTATGAGAAAAGGGAGGATGGAAGGCTCCTCTCCGCTGTTGTCACTACCGTGGCCTCCTTCAGGACAAATTGATTTAATTTAACATGGTACTCATCTCTGAAATATTTAACTCTCTACAGAGAGCCTGGTAATATCTGAAAACATGTAATTAGAGTGCAGCATATGCAAATACTTTGTGTCCCCACTGCACTGCTAGCACATGTTTTCCAGAGGAAAAAAAATGCTCTTATTACCTGCAAAGAATTCCAGGTGTTCTGAGGGGGTCTACATTACACTGTGGCTTGGCACACTAAACACTGTGAATGCATAGTAACGTCCATATGACAGTTTTCCTGGCAATGAAATGAGAGATCTGTTAGTATTTGCAGGTTCAGCAAATGAAAATATTTTGAATTCAGGTTTTGTCAGCTCTTGCAGCTAATTAAAAAGCACACTTCTCTGGGTATAGCCGTTTAAATGGTTTGGGTCCGCCCCCCCCCCCCCCCCCCCTTAGCACTGTCAGCTTCAAATAGTAATTTACAGCCAAATTCTCCTAGCAGATGTTATTTTCCTCATCTAAGATGACGTACCTGTGGAGGAGATCTAATGGGACGCAGTTCTAGTACAAGTGTTTAATTACTCTCTCTTTCAAAATGATGAGTTGGATGATTAAGTTAAGGAGGCAGGAAGGGGAAAATGGAAGAACAAGGGGGCAGATTTTTAAAGGATTCGGGTAATTGGCTAGATATTGAAAATAACTCTCAGGTGCCTAAATACCTTGAAAAGTCTGGTCTCAAAAGCTTTAATTCTTCCTTGAAAAAGCTGGGGATATCAGTGTAGACTCTACTCACAGATCATCCTCTGGTGGGAGGAGAAGGCATTTCAGTTTAGGTGTTCACAACTGATAGTGTGTCTAGTGAGGATGGTCTATGCTGATGAAAGAACACTCTCCTGTTGGCATAATTACTCTACCCCTGTAAGAGGGAGAAGCGATGTAGGTGGGAGATTGTCTCCTGCGAACTCATGGCCATTTTTGGTGTTGTTTAGGGGCATGGCTTTTTCACACCTCTCACCAACATAAGTTACATCAACTTAAGAGGTAACATAGACCAGCCCAGAAGGGAAGTTTTAGTAGCCTCCCTTGGCTCATCACACTGAACTTTGGTTTGCTTTTTGGTCTTTTTGGTTTTTGCTTTGCTTTGTTTTCAAATTCAGGTTCGTAGCATCTTTGAGAGCAATGACTAGTTTATAGTGCCTGTAATTTACAAGGATGAATGTGTACTTACTCAGGTTGTCCTTTCAATGTGGCTTTATAGAGAAAATAACAATAACCAAGCCATCACTGGGCTATTGAAAAGGACAGTTGTATCTTAGCCTACTGTTATCCTGTGTGTGTGCAAAATATTTTGCCCAAGAAAGTTCTCATGGTAAAATTAAGATCCACCCTGGAGGCATCTGGTAGTAAGAGTTTATCATTCACTTTTATTCTAGTTTCAGATTATTATCTCAAAGGTAACTGGTTTAGTTGTGTATTCAGAATTCTTTAAGTGCTTCCGTTTCAAGTATGCCCTCCCACACTGCAGTCGACAATGCAGAACACGATGGTGGAGCAGTATTTAAGCATATTTTTGTTTCGTGATTAGTGCTATGGTTAAGAGAGGAAGACCAATTTACATTCTGGCATGAATTGTTTGGAGCAATACGAAAGCACTCTTACATGCCTGATTTGAATACCCTATTGACTCCAATAAGACACTGTGTGTGCATGAATTTACCTGCACGAAACAGGTTGCATGAGCGAGCTTTAGACTATAAGCTGTTTGAAGCAGGGACTCTGTCTGTTCCCTTTTCTAAAACACATAGGTTAGAAGTATGTGGTGATACACAGTAAAGAAAGCAATCAGAAATCTCTCTATGTACAGGAAATTTTACATTTCTGTCTGCTTCAACACTGTTGGTTTTGTCCATTTAAAACTCATCTAAATCTCATTTCATGTACCTAGTGTTATTCCATTTATTTTGGTGGAGTTGCTTTTAATTTAGGAGATCAGAGTGAAGCCTGTTCTATTATGTTTCTTCTAGCCCATAGGGGACATTTCAGAATATCATAGCTGTAACTGAGGATCATAATCAAATGGAAAGTGTAAATGTGATGGGAAGGTGTCCTGCATAGCACAATTAATTCATGAAACTTTGTGGGATGGCAGTAGTTGCTGTCTTTCAACCCATACAGTATTTTGTCACCTATGGATCAGGATCTGTTAATGAAGTCTTTGCTTGCTTCGTTGTCCAGGATCCCAAAAAGTGCTAGTGACTTGCCTCCAAAAATCAGGTGTTAGCTGGCTCTTTCTTTGCAATGTATTTATACCTCTGATCACGATCGTATTGTCATCACCTGGAAGCAAAGCTGGTGCTGCCCAAATATGACACCCGAGTTGCCCCTTTTAAATGTCATTTTAACTGCTGTGGGTTTTTAAGAATGTATTTTCCATGTATTTAATTCTTTTTGTTGTTAATTTTGTGCTGCACCCAGAGTGCATTGGTGGAAAGAATGAAGCTGTTAAAATATAATACGTTATTATTAGCAATAACCAAAGAACCAGTACCATAACTGGAGGAGGGACAGAAACTTACAACCTGATCCAGCTCCTACTGAAGTTGTTTGAAAGACTCAGGTTGATTTAATTGGTATTGGCACCAGGTCTTGAAAGTTCATATTGTGGTGACCTCTCTCTCCTCAGAAAGGGACATTATGGAATATTTTCACCATATAGACATATAAGTACCTTCAAAATTAAGTCCTTTCCCTATACAGGTGGTATTATTGTTAATATTGGGGCACTCAAAGGAAGGTGTTTGTGGGACACTAACATTAGGTGTAAGGGTTTCATGGGCTCCTTTGTGCCATGGGCTGGCATTTGCCAAAGTGCTTAATTTTTTTACTCCCACAAAGGCAGAAGGATGTGAGTAACATACAGTAACATCACTATGTAGCAATGTAATGTGGAGAGGATTCATTTATTTTGATGCTTTCTCTTTCAAGTGAAATGAAATTTTGTTAGTAAAAATCTAAAACATAGTTTTAATAACATGACTAATATGAACCTTTCCCTAAATCTCAAATTAACCTTACCTTTGTTGAAGTGAAGAAAATTCAATTATTATTCTTTTAATTTCTGACCTTTGTTTCTCTTTGGCCTCTGTTTGGGTCTGGAAATGGAAATAGCAAAATACCTCAACAAAACTATTCCCTTAGTTTGAGGTTTAGAGTACGTCTCCACTGCCCAGCATCTCACATCTAGGCTTTGTCAGGTGGTAGGTGTGCTGCAGAAAATCAGCAAATATCTAAAATATCTTGGGGAAAAGCTATTCTCACCTGTTTTCCAACCCACTCGCTAGACCAAATAGGTTTGGTTACGTTTCAGGAACACTTTGAAAAACACCAGAATTTTGGCTGCTTATCTGACCCATTTCCTTTGAGGTTACCCCACTAGTCCCATAGGGATTTCTGAAACAAGGCACCCAGAAGCCTTTGCAAAGTCTGTTGTTTGAAAGATTGCCTGGGGTTGACACATGTATTCACTTGTTTCATTGGGCCCCATAGTAATTCTGGCTTTTAAACAATGGATCTGTTTTTATTTGCCGCTTTGCAACCTGCCACTTGTGGTTTGCTAACTCTAAAGTTCAAAGCCTGCTTTCTTCTTCTGTCTCCGTTGCGTTATCTGTGACACACAGAGGATTAGAAGAGGGAGGGAATGATTTTGTGTAGTGAAGAAAAAAAGAATAAAAGGGAGTGTGTGTGAGTGGAAGGTGAAAGGAAAGGGGGGGGGATAAAGAATGACACATGCTCAAAGACTCCTGCTGAAGAGGTTGTGTTAGCATTTACCATAGTACAAGGGACAAAGGGAGCTTGGAAAAATAAACATTTGGTTTCAGATGTTGCTCAATATTGGTTGTTTTAAAATACTTCTGAGGATGTGGGGAATTTGGGATAGAGAGAGGTCATGAGGTAAAAATAAGGTTTCTGACAAGGGGTTTAAACAGGAAGCTGTTGGAACAATATTTTAAATACCAAACCATAATTAAGCTGTAAGTGTAGAATTAACACAGTAATTGTGCTTAGTGGATTCTAAATTCCCAGGAGGCCATTAGTAGGGTGTTTTCAGAGCAGTGCATCTTAACTCTAACATAATCACATTCCCACTCAGATAGTGTGTGTTTAGTAGTATATACCAAAGCATACAACCAGTTGTTGTCTTTCTGTCCCACTTTTCCAGTTATGGTACATAAATACCTACCAATTATTAACCATTCAAAGCAAGTATGACTGGAGATTGACCTTGCAATCTTGGCCTAACTGACACCCTCTCAAATATTGGAATAGTTTGCATTTGAAATTCATTTTTCTACACATTTAGATCAGATCCCAAACTGGAATTGATATCTTTTCTGGTCCTGATGTAGCTGTTCTGTAAGGTTTCTGCAGTATTGGAACAAAATCACCTTGTGTGATTTTTAATTCCCTTGAACTTAAACATTATTTCTGAATTGGTTTAAAACCTGGACTTATTTTAAAGCTAATCGAGAACTTGTCACACAACTCTTGTCTACCAGTGCTCCATTTTATATATGTCCTGTCCGGTTACAGCTTCCTGAGTGGAATGTAAGGGGTTGCGGAAGCTGGTTTCTCTGGCTGGTTTCTCTAGACTCTAAGCAGACTCTAAAACATCCCGAAGCCTGTTCTTAAGCCTGGCTGTCGGTCTTTACCACACTTCATTTGAGGCCCAGAGCAGTGATAGCTTCATGCAAAATCTCAAGAACATAAGAACGGCCATACTAGGTCAGACCAACCGTCTGTCTAGCCCAGGATCCTGTCTTCTGACCGTGGCCAATGCCAGATACCCCAGAGGGAGTGAACAGAATATGTCATCATCAAATGATCCCTCTCCTGTCATCCATTTCCAGACAAACAGAGGCAAGGGACACCATTCCTACCCATTCTGGCTAGTAAGTATTGATAGACCTAACCTCCATGAATTTATCTAGTTCTTTTTTGAACCCTGTTAAAGTCCTGGTCTTCACAACATCCTCTGGCAAAGAGTTCCACAGGTTGTGTGTGGTGTGAAGAAATACTTCCTTTGGTTTGTTTTAAACATGCTACATATTAATTTCTTTTGGTAATCCTTAGTTCTTATGTTATGGAAACAATCTTTTTTTTATTTTTGTTGTTGATCTTTTTTGAACCTTTTGCAATGCCAAGATAAGCACCTCCACATAGAAGGAAGGACCTAATCTGGCTGCACTGTAGGGATGAAATCTTGAGACTATCCATGCCACCAGCACCCAAAGTCAGTTGGAGGGTTACCACAGATTTTAACAACCAGGATTCCACCCTACATCTTTATTCAATGTTGTCAACATTTCAGTGCTTAAGATCTCATAAAGCATAGACGACTGATGCATGTGGGAAAAGAGGGTTCAGGGAGGTTCACCCAGAGGAACAAGGAGGGAGCATGAAGAGGTACCCTATTTAGCAGTTAAAATTTTGGTGGAAGCACAGGACTGTGCACCTCCCGAGTATTACCGTGAGTCATCACGCCTATAGGCAATGACTCTGTGAGTGCACCAGCACTGGATTACCCATGAAAAAAAATGAGTGAGTGTTTAGCATCCACTGGTAGCAAGATCTTCTCCCAGCTCCTCTCCATCCCTCCCAGTGCCTCCCACCCACTGTGACCAGCTGTTGTGAGGCATGTGGGAGATACTGGGGAGGAGGAGGAATGGAAAAGGGGCAGAACTTGACTGGAAGAGATGGAGAGGTGTGGGAGAAGTTGGGGGCAAGCAGGGGGATTTGAGGGTGGGTGTGACCAAGGGAAGAACAGGAGGAAGCTGACACTTGTGTGAGAACCACAGTTATTTCTATAGTTGAAAGATCTCATTTCATAAATGTTAAATGTTAAACATAAATGTCGCAACTCCAATTGATCGCCAGTCTTTTTAAGCATAAGATCACTTTTGAATTTAAGTGCAATACAGGATCTGCGTCAAATAGGGATGTTACATTTAGATTAATTAACTAATTGAATAGTGGATGGGATTTCCATCAACTGTTTGATTGGTCGATAAGGATGCCTCTGCCTTAGAACTGTAGCAAGACTGGACCCACGCTCTCTGAGGGTGCCTGAGCCTTTCAAAAGGAAGCCCTTGCAGGGAGCATGGGGCCAGCAGGGGGGTCCTTCAGGGCTTCTGCTTTTGAACTGTACAAGAGCCCCACCAGGGATCTTGTACAGTTCAAAAGCAGAATTGCAACAGAACTGGTGCAAATGGAGACTGATTCAGTTCACACTTGCACCATTTCCCACTGTGTTTCTGCCTCCCCCACCCCCCGCAGACATGGTGCTGCGGGGAACAAACTTTTAAGCCAGCTCCCCCCCAGCACTAGCTCCTGCTCCCGCCCTCTTGCTGCATCTCTCTGATAGAGGTAGCAAGACAGGGGAAGCAACTAGTCTCATCACTAGTCGACTATCCGATAAGCTTCTGCTTATCCGATAGTCAAATAGTCGACTAGTTACATCCCTAGCGTCAAACCCAAATACCCTTGCCCCACCTCCTTCCCTGGCCCTTTTCTGAGGTCCTGCCTTCCCTCATCCTCATGCATTTTCAGTAGCCTGGGGCAGGGGTTTGGATGCAGGCGGGGTGTAGGTTGTGGTCTTGTATGTGGAAGGGGCTCGAGTCTGAGCCTTGAGTAGGGATTTGGGGTACAGGTGGAGGTTCAGGGTGCAGGCTCTGGGGAGGAGGGGGTTGAGTGCAGGGGGAGATTCAGGACTGAGGACCGCTTACCTCAGGTTACTCACAGGTGGTGGCACAGTGAGGCTAAGACAGACTCACCCCCTCTGGCCCCCATAAGTGGCATGTCCACCAGCGGCTTCTTGTGGAGAGGGCTTGGTGGCTCCACATGCTGCCCTCCACGCGCAGGTACTGTCATCACACTTCCCATTGGCTGTGCTTCCCCATTGCATGTGAATGGGAGCGGTCTCCCAACGCTCTTTCCATGGCAGTGCTTTATACTTTATGTAGACAAAACCAGTCTGTGAGAGTGATAGAGATTCTTATTGCCCCTTTAATATGCTGAGCACATTCGGACATAGGAATGGCTGCCAGCAAGCTCCCTCCATACTGAATCCTGTCATGCCCCCTCTCTCTTTAGTACAGAGGTGGGGGGCCACCCTGACATCTGCACCCTCCACCTCTGCCTTCCCCACTCTGCACAACAAGCAGAAGGTTCCCTGGCAGGGCTGCTCCAAGGCACAGAGCAGAAGCATGGTAATGGGGGCAGGGACAACTGAAGTGCTGGCACTTGATCGCCTCTGGCCAAACCAGTCAGGATCACCTGTCAGAGACTCCAAGATCTATCAGTTGATCCTGATCTACTGATTGGTGACCACTGCTTTAAGGGGCCTTGATGGTTTTCTGTAGAGCTAATCAGCTCTCATGACTGAGCCCCTAAAATGTGAGAAGTTGTAGTGCCAGAGATCAGTAGAGCGAGGAGAAGGGATGACAAAGAAAAGATGTAAAAGCATAACATTTTAGTTGTGTCTAATCCTTTCAATTTACACAGTATTTCTCTTTGTGAAGAATTCCCAAAGCACTTCACATACAGCTTGTATATACAGGAGCCGTTTCACTCGTGACATGCATCTAACTCTGTGGTGGAACACAACTCTTTAGAAAAGAAAATGAAGACTCAGACTGGAGCTGCAGGGGAGTTTAAAGTAGGAAACATTAATTGGCACGTAGCCATAATACCCAGGTACATAGAACCGCTGTTTCTCTGAAAATTGTACTGGGATCTGTATTGTCAAGAAGTGATTTTTGACCTTTCTTTTAAATTTCAACAGTAGCACCGCTCTGACAGCACAGCACCTTTTAATAATTTGTCAAGTTACTGGTTCAATCGGTGCTAAATCAGAAAGAAAAAACAATGAGGAGTCCTGTGGCACCTTAGAGACTTGGGGTATGTCTACACTACCCCGCTAGTTCGAACTAGCGGGATAATGTAGGCATACCGCACTTGCAAATGAAGCCCGGGATTTGAATTTCCCGGGCTTCATTTGCATAAGCCGGCCGGCGCCATTTTTAAATGCCGGCTTGTTCGAACCCCGTGCCGCGCGGCTACACGCGGCACGGGCTAGATAGTTCGAACTAGCAAGCCATTCCGCACTATCTGTACACCTCATTCCACGTGGCACGGGGTTCGAACAAGCCGGCATTTAAAAATGGCGCCGGCCAGCTTATGCAAATGAAGCCCGGGAAATTCAAATCCCGGGCTTCATTTGCAAGTGCGGTATGCCTACATTACCACCCTAGTTCGAACTAGGGTGGTAGTGTAAACATACCCTAACAGATTTATTTAGGCATAAGCTTTCATGGGTCTGACAAAAATGGTTTTTACTCACAAAAGCTGATGCCCAAATAAATCAGTCTTTAAGGTACCACAGGACTCCTCGTGGTTTTTGCCGAAACAGACTACGGCTACATCTAGATTACAGGCTTCTTTCAGAAGAAGCTTTTTTTGAAAGAGAGCGTCCACTCTGCAGAAGGGCATTGAAAAAATTATCTGCTTTTTTGAAAGAGAGTGTCTAGGCTGAATGGATGCTCTCTCGCATGTAGGCTGTGATTGTTATGGACGGAATGGCTACCAGGGCACCTGTGCTTTTTCCTCTTCTTCTGAAAGAACTCCCTCTTGCCCATCCACATACGCCTTTTTGTGCAAGAACTCTTTTGGAAAAAGGCTTCTTCCCCGTAGAATGAGGATTACCAATTCCAGAAGAAACCCTCTGTTCTTTTGATTTTCTTGCAGAGGAACGCAATTGCAGTGTGGATGTTCCTCAATCTTTGTCAGAAAAACAGCCGTTTTTCCAACACAACTCGGTAGTGTAGACATACCCTAATAGGGCTACTCTTCTGAGACAGAAAGAAAAGCCAACCTATTGAAGTGCCTCACCACTTACTTCAAAAGTATGGGTTTCCTTGAAAGTCTTTCGGCCCTGCTTATTGGAGAGATCTGACAAGAGATTTTAACGCAGGCAGCTCAAAACAATTAGACTTCTGTTCTTGATGCAAACAAGGAATTCAACAGCCTGCAATAATAGAGAAGAGATTACAAAAAAGAAAAAGAAAGCGGGGGGAGTAAACATGAGAGCAGAAAAATAAAGAAGTGATCAAACTTAACAGACAATCTGTGTAGTGTAATGGAAGACAATCCTGTTATACACAGAGAACATTTAGATGAGTAAGTTTAGTTCCTGTTGAGGGTTGAAATCCTTATTAGAGAGTGAAGATTAGATGTAACAAGAGAACTGAGAAGGAAGTTCATTACCAAATTTAGAACGTTCAGTACCTTGCAAGATTGAGTTGAAGGTGCTTTTGGAAGGATGTCAATGGAGGGACATAATTTGTGCTCCATTTAGTTTGAATTGCATGCAAATCTTTGGTCAGATCAAAAGTGTTCATTAAGATTTAATATTATGCCAAACACAAAAGGATTGTTTTTCCTCTGCAGGCAGAAGGGTCACAATGTCAATATTCAGCGTATGTTAAAAAGAAGATAAATAATTATTCTATTTTCTGTGTATCTTCTGTTGTGATCAGATAAATTGTAAATGTCATATTGTTTCTGGCTAAGTTTATACTAGTTGTTAGACTGTTTGCATAGATGAAAGAGTCAGTCTGAGTTCAGGATGTCATGCAAGTCCCTCTATGTAAATCCCTTTCAGTGTGGTCTCTGGCAAACACATGAAAGTGCAAAATCAGAAAATGAAGAAAGCTGCACAAACATTCTAATAATTATTATGGTTCATGTAAAATTTTATCATTAAGGCTTCTAAATCAGTCACTGTCTGCATCCAAGTTAAGTACAGCAAGGCACTTGTCTATATGAATCACATGCTCTTTTTCTTAGTGTTAATGGAAATCTGTGGCTCATGAATGAAAGTGTACAAGTGATTCTCGTAAGTAAGCATCAGCTCTTCTGGTAGTAGTTGTTTGGGATTTTGAGAAACCAAAGAGATGATTCAAGTCTGATAATTATCTAGTTCAGTGGCCAACATCCCTAGTGTGTGTACAGAAATGTATTCTAAAAGGCCAGCTTAGTTCATAAATCAGTCTACTTAAATCCTTTTAGAAAGGGAAGGGGGATATTTTCCCAGTTTCTTTCCTTGGACGTAATCTCTGATTCTAGCCAGTTCTCTTTTCTAGAGTATTTTCTTCCCCAAGGAGCCAGTGTCATTAGGTCATCCAAAGACATAGAAGAGGGTTGGAGTATTAATGAGGAAAAATAGATGGATATTAAGATAACTGATTTTATGTTTCTGAAACTTTCTTGTGTCCATTTCTAGAATTAGCACTGTTTCTAGGTTAATCTGGGTCAGTGCTGTGGCAAAGTTCTGCTTTCTCCCCATGTCTGAGTACTTGGAAATGTCTGGATTCCATCTCCTTGTTGTATTGTGTGTATGAACTCTGATAATATTGAGAACTGTTTCATTTTCACGTTTTCTCTCTATTTTGTCCAAAGACTAATTTATGCAGTGAGGCAGCAGCTAAAAAGGGCTGAATCACAGAGTCCTGCCCAGGATTCTGCCCCTTCATGCAAATTTACACCACAGATAAATGCAGGTCCCAGAGTAGAGCATAAATGCATGTCCCAGAGAAGAGCATTGTATTGCTATTGGTTCTCCGCTTCAGAGTTTCAGAGCAGACTTATTAAAGGACTAACCATTTGTTCTTCAGGTCACATTTGAATTTTTTGATGGAGCAGCTCCACTAAAGTGGCAAATTGCTAGTTACAAGAATCAGTCTCTGGCAACAGAAGCTTCAATTTAATATATTCTTGATAATGGGAGATAGAAAAACCCTGTGTAGTCATCTTGGTCATTCCCTCCCAGTTTAGTCTGTTTCAGTTATCTACTATATATTTTGGAGAGTTTCTGTGTGTGCCTGTCTGTCTGTTCAAGAACTCCTCCAAAATGGTAAGAGCTGGGGCCACTACGTTTGGTATACAGCTTCCATCAGGAGAATGGGATGTGCCTCTTATAAAACAATACAGAAAAGAGATAGGATCACCAGCCAGGTGAAAGGTGCAGGCTGCTAGCATGCTCCTGCACTGCTGCCTGGGACTGCCCTTGCCCTGCACCTCACATCCCGAGGCAGCCTTCCCACTGGCCAGCCAGAACTGAATTGTTCCAGAGGGGAGCACATTCTACACGTTATCAATACAATTTGAGGTCTTGTTCCAATGTGCCACCTCCTATGACCCTGGAAGACAATCTGATTGAGCTAGCATGGGTGCCTCTAAGAAAGCCTGCTTTCCTACCTGTTCCCCTCTCCCCCCACGGTGGATTGTTGCTTACAATATTGTCCTGTATTCTCCAAATTTCCCTCATGTGCTTTTTATGAGGACTTCACTCAGTTCTTAATGTCCAAACCTCTCTTATTTATGACAGTTTTATTCACTTTAGAGTTAGATTGTCTATTGCAGCCCATCCTTCATTTATCACTGGCCCTCTTTCCTCTCTTTTCCATCTGATATACAGTATTTATAAAAGCCTTTCTTACTCCTATTAATTCCTTTAGCATAAACTCTTTCTGCTTTTTTTGTTTTTGTTTTTGTTTTGTTTTGTTGTTACCCTTATATTACCCTGCAAGTCTTAACTGATTCCATATATTCTTGTTTAGAGCCTTCTCTGTTTCCACTACAGCTGTTTTTGGTTTTTTCTTACCTTTCAGTATAGTCCTTTGTGTAGCCCCACTGGCTGCTACTTATTCCTTGATTTTTTTTTTCTTTCTCACCAGGATAGCAGTAACTGACCCTTCATTATTTAGTGCCTTTTCAGGTTCTCTAGCCTTTGGTTGCACACTGATGAACTCTCAAGAATGGGAGGTCCTGAAATGGTTAGGCTTTTAAGGACCCATATGTGAGGAACCAATTAGAAACCTGCCTTTCCCCTCCCTCCAGAACATCTGATTTGCACATAATTAGTGATTAGGGATGAATTAAAAGAAAATAACACCTAGATCCACCAAAACTATGGGCTCTTTGATGTGCTCGCATGTTTCTTCTCAAAGACACATGAGAGGTTGGATTAATATCGTAAATAACACAAAAGAGTGCATATATTTTTCACCTATGTATATGGCAATGTATAAACACACAGGCTGCATCTAGACTGGCATGATTTTGGGCAAATACTTTTAACGGAAAAGTTTTTCCATTAAAAATATCTGTGCAAGAGAGCATCTATACTGGCATGTGCCTTTGTGCAAAAGATTTGCTTTTGCGCAAAAGCATCAGTGCCAGTGTAGACGCTCTCTTGCGCAAGAAAGCTCCGATGGCCATTTTAGCCATCAGGCTTTCTTGTGCAAGAAATTAACTTGGCTGTCTACACTGGCCCTCTTGCGCAAGAATACTTGCGCAAGAGGGCTTATCCCTGAGCGGGAACGTTGCAGTATTTGCGCAAGAACCACTGATTTTGTACAGTACAAAGTCAGTGTTCTTGTGCAAATACTCGTGGCCAGTGTAGACAGGCAGCAAGATTTTGCGCAAATGCAATTGCTTTTGCACAAAATCTTGCCAGTCTAGATGCACCCACTGTGTGTAACAATGCTTTGTTGTCTGCCACCACATGTAACAATGCCCTTGGTTGGGGGCATCTGTAGAGATTGACTCTATGACAGCTGAATCTGCAAATCTCTTATAGCAAGGCTAAAACACTATTGGCAAAACTCTGGCTCCACTGAAATAAATAACAAAACTCCTATGGATTCCAGTGAGGCCAGGATTTCTCTCCAGCTTGGAGTGAGTAGCAGATACCTAATCACCATATGTCTAGTCCTTACAGGAAGAATGTGTTTTTGTGGGTTTTAAAACATACACACTCACTCATCCCCCGCAATTCTTAAATATTACACTTAAAACTCAAACATTTCAATATACATTGGCTATATTATCATACTTACATCATGCCACTGGTAATTCTTACTGTTACAAAGCTGGATTTTTTGTAAGTTATGCCATTTGGCCACAGCTCACTTGTTCATGAAGCTTGCAGTGTAGAAGTACAATTTCCAAATTTTGAAATAATTGCTTGGTATCTTTAAAAAAGTGCAGCGTTCCATGGGTTTGAAGTTTGACCAAGTTTGATTTCATTGTGTAAGCATTGTGCAAGGAACACTAACCACATTCGTTTAATTACACTGATTGATTTCATGCATCAGGGAGGATTTTAAGCATCGAATTTGTTTTTTAAATTGGTTATAGAAGATATTTTCTGAAAAACAAGGGCTACATCTATATTGCGCTCTCTTGCGCAAGAAAATATGCAAATGAGGCGAAGCAATGAATATCGCCACACCTTATTTGCATACTTAATGAGCCGCCATTTTGCACGAGGGGTTTTTGCACAAAAAAGAGTCGTCTACGCTGCTCCTTTTTGCACAAAAAACCCCTCTTGCGCAAGAACTGTTCTGCCACTCTTTTTCAGGCAGAATGGCTCTTGCGCAAGAGAGGGGTTTTGTGCAAAAAGAAGCCATGTAGACAGCTCTTTTTTGCACAAAAGCCCCTTGCGCAAAATGGCAGCTTATTAAGTATGCAAATGATGTATGGCGATATTCACCACTTCGCCTCATTTACATATTTTTTTGCACAAGAGAGTGTAGTATAGCTGTAGCCAATGAGTTCTACCATCCCATGCTTGGTTTGAGAAGTGTAAACAGTATATAGCATTGGTTTGGCTGGACTTCACCTAAGCACATACTCCAAATTAAGTAAGAGATGAACATTTCAGTGACCCATTGTGCTCACTTATCTAGTATCCACCCGCTGACAGAGCAGTCAGAATATATGATGTGATGCTATGTCCGAACACTAGAGTATTGCTATGTCCTAAAACAATGGGGTGGAAAAGTAGGAAAATCAGAAAAAAACCCTCCAGAAAAAACATGTGTGATGCTCAGGGTCCAAGCCCTGACGGATTCCAAATGCCTTTCAAAAATCAGATTGTTGCGTAAAGTGGCTGAAGAGAGAAAGTGGATGCTTGCCGATGTACTTGAGTCTTGCAGCTAGAGGTTTTGCATCCATCCTTTATTGTAGGCTGAATGACAATTCTCGGTGCTTATCTCACCTTCAGAATAATGTGAAACTGCTTCAGGGATGCAAGAATACAGCTAGAGCTTCATGCTATCAACTTCAGTATAATAGAAGCAATGGTAACCTGTGTTTTCTCCATCCTATTTTATTGTGAAAACCTAGTGACATTTCTGATTCTGTATAGTGAAAAAGCTCGAGTATTAAAACCTCATTGCCACGTCATTGTTCAAGCTGAAAATAGAGCACTACCAGGAACTTGACTTAGGGGTGGGGGCATGTTGAGCTGAGATGCAGACTCTAACTTAGTGTTTCAGTGTCTCAGATGGCGAACTGAAAATCTGAATAGCTTTTCTTACATCAGAGGTACTTACCACCCACACAAAGGTTTGGTCCAGAGAAGAAGACTTCCTGTAAGTTCAGCCTGCACTTTCCTGGAGTTTTGGTGCTGAGCCAGAAAAAAATCTGTGAAGGGACACTGGGACAGAATGAGGGCTTTAATACAGTGGGATTGCTGCATTGTGATGCAATTTGTTAGGGGCCTAGAATGGCTGCAAGGCAGGTGGCATGCAGGGGAGATAATGCAAGTATGAATTGTATGACTATAGTCTGGGGGTATGTCTACACAGTGTAACTGACATGATTCCAATATAACGTGATCTGTGTCTACACTACAAGCAGTTATTTCAACATAATGTTGAAATAATGTGGAGCTGGAGGACTTCTTACTCCAACTCCTGTAACCCTCATTTTATGAGGAGTACGAGCAGGGAGGGGAAGAGTGCTTTTTTTTGAACTTCCTGCTTTGTAGACAGTGCCAAAAGCTGAAATAAGCTATTTTGACTTCAGCTATGCAATTGGCGTAGCTCAAGTTGCGTAACTTATTTCGACTTTCATCCTGCTGTGCAGACATGTCCTGGGTTATTAGCTGAAGAGGAGGGAAGGGGTTGTTAGCTGGCAAAAATGGAAAATGTATGGTGGGTGTAAATTTTCAGCATGAACAAGAGGGGCAATATTATAATTGTATTAAAAGTGACATAATTCATTAAATAACATAATATGCTTACATCTCTAAATACATAACAGCTGTTCAGTTCTGTCCAACACCATTCCTGTAGGGAGTGGATAGAGAAGAAAAACATATCAGCTTGCATGACAATGATCCTGTAGTCACTGGGCTGGCTTGAGGCCCATACACAAGGCACCTGCTGTGCACTTTTCTCCCTGACCCATGGATGCTGAAAATGCCTCTTTCTGTGGTCCGTGTGGTGAATACTATGTCTTCAGCAGTGGACAGAACAGGAGGATCTGAATTGCCCTATTCTGACTCCATGGAAATACAAAAGCTAGTACAAGTGACTGAGAGGGGCAAATTTGGTGGTGAAGAGGAATTGAATCTTGTAAGAGAATTTTACAAACAGTGGAAACTAATAAACAAATAAATGCTTGATGGGTGAGGCTTAGTTTAAAGGAGAAATTGTCTGAACATGGACCATCCCTTATTCATCTTTGGGTATTGGAAGTAATATATTTATATTCCTGGAAAACTTGTAATATACAATTATTAATGCCAAGTATTTATTGATGTTTGTTAACCAGTCCATAATTGTTCCCTAAATAATTAACCTTATCCTTTCCACAAAAAGTTGAGCTAATATAATGATTGACTGGAGATCAAAGTTCCTTGTGAACCCCACCATCTATTTGCAAAAACGGCGAGGAGTCCAGTGGCACCTTATAGACTAACCGAAGTGTTGGAGCATAAGCTTTCGTGGGCAAAGACCCACTTCATCAGATGCATGTAGTGGAAATTTCCAGAGGCAGGTATAAATATGCAGGCCAGAATCAGACTGGAGATGACGAGGTGGATCCAATCAGGGAGAATGAGGCCCACTTCTAGTAGCTGATCTGGAGGTGAGAATACCAGGAGAGGAGAAGCTGCTTTTGTAGTTAGCGAGCCATTCACAGTCTTTGTTTAATCCCGAGTTGATTGTGTCAAACTTGAAGATGAACGGTAGCTCAGCAGTTTCTCTTTGAAGTCTGGTCCTGAAGTTTTTTTGCTGCAGGATGGCTACATTTAGATCTGCAATTGTATGTCCAGGGAGATCAAAGTATTCCCCTACAGGGTTTTGTATGTTGCCATTTCTAATATCTGATGTGTGTCCATTGATTCTTTTACGTAGGGACTGTCCAGTTTGGCCGATGTATATAGCATAGGGGCATTGTTGGCACATGATGGCATATATTATGTTAGTGGATGTGCAGGAGAATGAACCAGTGACGGTATGGCTGATCTGGTTATGTCCTGTGATGGTGTTGCTGGTGTATATATGTGTATATATATGTCTATTTGGTAGCTGTTGGAAGAATCTGGGTGGCCACTGTTTCCATCCCTTCAGTTATAGAAGAGTATTGTCTTCATACTTCCTTCAGACGCAGGCTCCTAATTGACATGCCTAATTAGAGTTGCACATGTTCATCCAAAGATGGAATTAGCCCAAGCATCTGCACCAGATGAAACCATTTCAATTTCTTTAGTAAATTGGCTATATGGAAATAAAATATATTTACAATTGAATATTGATCCCTAATTCTTCCCTCTTCCATCATCTGTTTTTACATCGGAGGCCCAAAACATGGCACACCGATAGGTGTACCATATTACTGCTACTTGGGCCAAACTTAATTTTCAGATGTCAGTGACTCAAATATTTTGAGCTTCACAGCTCCTCACTAATTCAATTTTTCAATCAAACTGAGAGTTGAACATGGCTCTTACATCTTCTTTATGCCAACATCCGAAGAGAAAATGACAATGTGGCAGGTTATAACTTATCGCTACGTTGCCTCCTGCTGGTCACTCCAGAAATTAACTCCGTCAAGCCGCAGAGAGTCCTCTTCTGGTGGTGTCTCACCCATTATTAACTTTTTGCCCATTCTCCACCACTCATCAGGACCTGCCTCCCTCTCAGACTATGGTGCCCTTCCCTTAGGTATGCCCTGCAGCAATGCCCTCACATTCAATCTCCAGGGAACTGCAATCCTCTATATCCACCTTTCCTCAGTGATACACTGCCAGTTGTCATCTAGCCCCTGCTTCTGGGGCAAACTGCAGTCTGAAATGGCCATTCAGCGTTGGCAAGGGGGTATGGACCTGCTGCCTTCTCCTCCCCTGATTACGTCCCTGCAGCCATCGTACCCCTCAGGCTCTGAAAGCAAGGCCTGAGCCTGAGGGTTTGCCTGGCCAGAGCTCCCTGTGTCTGCTTGCCCTTCCCCAGCACTGCTCTGTCTCAGGTACCATGTGGAAACCTAGGGTTTTCACCTTCCTTGTAGCATCCCAGAGGTTGGTTTCAGGCAAATAAGGAGGGAAGACAGGAATTTAATAGCTGTATGTTTATAAGTAAGATTTCATCACAGCATGTATCAAGTCTGCGTGAGACACACAAAGTGGTCCATTCCCAGATGAGGACATAACTAAAAGACTTGGGAGGTAACTGTTTGTTCCTATTGGCTTGAAGAAAGAAAGGGAGACCTTATTTATTGGCAGAGTGAGGTACTCATTCACCTGTACTGCATTCTCCCTTTCCTGTGCCCCAAACCGTTTTAACTTCTTTAATAAATTGGCTATATGGAAATAAAATATATTTACAATTGAATATTGATATGAAAACAGTGTGTGATTTAATTAATAGAGCTGTCAAGCCAAGGACTTTTTCCACCATCCTCTTACCAAAAGGGATTAGTTTGGCCCTCACCAAACCCCCCTCATGCAACTATTCTGCAATTGCATGAACCGAATGTGTGTGACATTAACTCGGGGGGTGGAAAGGCTGGGGGAAGTGTTCCCTCTAAGAGTTTCCTCCCATGAGCACAATAAATTTGGTGTTGTGCACCAGTACTGAGTTTGTGGCTTATTTGGATGTGCCACTGTGGCACCCAAGTTATTAATAAATATCGTACGAACCACTACCTTTCCTCTCTGCTGCCCTGTCTTCTCCCCTTCCTCTATCAACTCCCCTGGTGCCTGCTGCCCCCCCAATCCCTCACCCACCTCTGCTGTCCTGACTCCTGCCTTTCTCACTGCCCTCAGCCTTCCTGAGACCTGCCCCCCTCCACCAGCCTTTCTCTCCCCCTCGTGACCACTCCTCCAGTAGCCCCACTCTAATCATGTGAGCTACCCCTCCTCATCCCCTCTCCTAACACCTCCCTCTACACACCTGCCCTGCCTATCTCCTCTGGTGCTGGTCTTTCCCCTGCAGGTGTCTGCCCTTCTGCTTCTCCCCTGGCACCTGCACCTTCCCTTACCCCTGCACCCTCTTGGTGCCTCCCCCTTCCCTCACTGCCCCTGCCCCCTTTGCCTTCTTTTTCCCTGATGCCCACCTCCTCACCACCCTCATGCCCCTGTGCCCTCATACGAGCCTTGCTCCATCCCCGCCTTCCTCATGCCCACCCCTTCTTTCAAGCCTTCTCCCAGGACCTCCCCTTCTCCCTTCTAGCCCCCAAAGCCCTTCCCCTCTCCTCTCCTCGCATCATCCTGTGTCCCCTCCCCCCACTAACACCTCCCCTCCTGCCCTTTTCCTCATTGTCTCCACTTGGCCCCCTGGCATTTGTCTCTCTCCTACACCCTGTCCCTTGGTGCCTTCCCCTTTCATCTCCTGACCTGCCTCCCTCACCTCAGCACAAGCCCCTTCCTCTCTGACCCTAACCCCCTATTTTTCTCTCCTCTTCCAGCAGCCACCAGCTGGTCTGTAACAGAGTTCTAGTGTCGCCCTGATTGTCAACCTTCTGGTGCTCCCCCTACTATGTCTTTCTTAGGTTTCTCAGCCCCCTTTTGGGTCACAAATCCCCACCCCACATTCTCTAGTTCCTAAAGTTCCAGCAGTCCCCATCACTTGGTGCCTGCACTGGATCTGACTCGTAGGGTTGCCAGGTAGATCCTCCCCCAAAAAACGGACATACTTGATCTTGGGCAGGGGGGGGGGGGGAAATAAGGACTGGCGGGTGGGGCAGGAACTGGCTGGGGGAGCAGGAACTGGCCGGGAGAAAAAGGGGATGGGAAGCAGCTCTGGGGTGGGGGCAGCTGCGCTGCCCCCAATCCCAATCCTGGCCCCCCCTTCCTCCCCCCCTCCCCCCTCCCTCCTCCTCCCTCCCCGAGGCCAGTCGCGCTGCCCCTGACTCCGACTCCCTCTCCTCCCTTCCTCCCTTCCTGAGGCGAGTCACGCTGCCCCCGATCCCAACCCTGGCCCCCCCTCCCTGAGGCCAGTCACGCTGCCCCCGAGGCCAGTCGTGCTGCTCCTGGCCCCGGCCCGGGGCACCCCCCGCCTTCCTGCCCGGGGTTTAAACTCACCTCACTTGATGGGGCAGCCGGGTGATGTTGCTGCATCCCTGCCGCCTCTTTCCGTGGGGTCCTAAGATTCGCTGGTTTTGGCCAGGCTTGCGCGGCAAACCCGGCACGGTGTCCATTCCCCAGAGCGCTGCTCCTTCGCTCACGCCCCCTTTGAAACATTAGGGTGTGCCTGGGCACACCAGGCACATCCTGTGCGCATGCCAATGGGCCCCAGCCTGGAATCTAGGGGATCCCCAGAAGAGCTAATTTATCCCTGGCTGCAGTACTCTTACCCTTGCTTCTGTGCAGCTGCTTCTGGTGGCACTGCCTTCTGGCTGGACAGGTGCAGAGCAGTGTCTTCTGGCCAGGAGCCCAGCTCTGAAGGCACAGTCACTGCCTGCAGCAGTGCAGAAGGAAGGATGGCATGGTATGGTTTTGCCTCCCTTACTTCTGTGCTGTGGCCTGCAGAGCTGAGCATCTGACCAACAGCTGAGTCTCGCCAGCTACCCAGCTCTGAAGTCTGTGCAGAAGTAAGGGTTGCAATACACAACACACAACTCCCAGTGTGGTCCCTGATCTGAACAAGTAAACCTGCAGACTCAAATGATACGCTCATATCCTCACACATGAGTAAAATGAACTTCATATAGTAAAGCATGGGATGGGACACTCTTTCATTAGTGGGAATAATGATTTATATTAAAAATGGTATATTCCAGCAATACTCAGACCTCGGTGGTTCAGGAGTCAAATTAGCAATTAATATTACTCAAAAGAACCAGAGTGGTGTGAATTCATTGTTTAATTTACTGTATTATATAGATTTACATATTAAGTGTGTGACAATGAAATATTTCCTTTATACAATATAATGTATGTGTGCCTAATTTTCAGAGTAAAATGACTAACCAAGTATTATCATTTTGCCAACTTCAACTGGCTAATAAATCATAACATTCTGATTAGTTGTTAATTTAGATGGGTTAATAATTAAATCACACACAGTTTCCATATCATGTGCTGCAAAGAGCTGCAAAAGATACATTAGAAAGTCACTTGCCGTTCTTGAGCCTCCTTCTGAGTGCCACTGGTTGTGCAGTCAAAACCAAAGACCTTCACTGAAAATGTCCCACCACCAAACCCTGTTCTGATTAAATGGATGGGACCGTAATATAGAGTGTTCCTATGGGTCTCACCTGTTCACATGTCTTCCTATTAGACAAAACTAAAATTGTTATTGATAAATAGAGGGCATTTGAAGACAAGTCTGAATCCACCGGTCACATTTTTCACATGAGGCAGGTGCAGCAGCTTAAGAAGTCTCAAGCAGTCTGGATGCTTCAGTAGTGGCCACAGCTCAGCCTACAGGAATATTTTCTTTTCTCCAAGTCAGACAGAAGCACTTCTTTCAAGGCTGTTTACTCAAGCTTGGCTCAAGAACTAGGATTTGGTCCCAACTCTCTTTTGAAATGAATGGAAAAAATGTGTCTTGCAGAGTACGTGTAAAATACACTATAAATGAAAAGTTGAATAATGTTGCCTTTCCTTTTGGGATGATCAAATGGAACTTGGTTGTGAGTCATGGCTCCTTTTTTTCTCTGCTACTTGAGAAGTAAAGCCCTGTATGTAGATTTATGTGTCAAGGATGATTCAGTCTTTCTTTCACCTTTCTATTAAGAGGTTTTGAATCATTGCCTTTACTCTTCACTAGCTTTTGTCGCCCTCCAGGAAAGGTGTCAAAACATGATGAAAGTAATTTCAATCAATAGAGTAAATTGCAATGCAGCTTTTACCAAAGATGGATATGAACAATCTTCATTGGGGTAGAAAAGAAATACATTTCCTTTTTAGCATCTGTCCATCTTTCTATTTGTCTGGCTGTCTTACAGTATTTATTGGTCTGTCTTATAATACGACGACTTGCCAGAATCATGATTAAGAAGCTTATTCAAATGAATTAAAAATGTTTAAATGAAAAAGACCCAGAGAAGTAATTGCCAAAATTTAATCAAGGATTTAATTTGTAGCACAGATCAGCCAAATGGATTTTCCCGTTTTCAGTGCACTGTTTGTATAAGGAAATGAAAAAGTATAAAGAGTCAAAGACTCAGCAGTATAACCCTTTAAGAATACTGCAGTGTGCTCACTTATTCTCATTAGCAGTATTATATCAAACCTGCTCCTCGGGGCTTGCAGTTTGCAAAGCCAGACTACAGACAGTGGGGAAAAAAAGATGATAGCGTTTTTTTCCAATGTCATAAATTACTGCCAGCACACATTAGATGATTTCTCCATGCATTGCTGTAAGCATTTCAATGGTAGGTTAAATATCCCCCTTCTTAATGCCACTTAGTAATAAATGCCCTCATTTTAGCATGTCATCTTTAGCTAAACTGAATAACTGAAAGGAAAGAGCTGTCTGGGTTTGAAACAGAAAACATTTGCCTTTACTGCTGAGAAGTACATGCATGGCACCATTATGCTGTCTCTGTTTCATTGACAATAATAAGGTATCATCAAGCCTGGCATATCTGTTTGAACATGTTTTGCAGAAGTCTAACCATTGAGTAATATGTATCCCATTCCAGCCATCATTTCCACACAAAGAGTTGACAGAATGGATTTGACAGAACAATAGTTTGAAACATGAATGTCTAGACCAGTGATAACTCCCAACCAATACATAAGAGAAGCAGAATTATGTGCCAATCTACAGTGATGAAAGGGCAGCGAGGGAACTGGGAAGGTTGTGTTTGCAATGAGGCTAAAGCAAGTGTTCATTTTTTTAGTATTTGTTGTAATTTAATTTAAAAAGTGTTCATGAAGGGTGCCAGATTGAGCCTGCTGTTCTCTTAGCACTACTACTACTACAATATTCAGGTGTGCTGCCCCATTCATGTGCTTCAACACAGAAGATCAGACTCACTTCGGGGTACAATCCAGAGCAGTGAGGGGTTCTCCTCTCATGCCCTGTAACCCCGAGTGCCTCCCTATGCTTTTGCTATTATAGCTTTCTACTTGGGGCATTCACAGTCAGCAGCAAGCCCGAAGGTCACATCCTGTATGTCCATCTGCTGTACAGCCAGCCTTAGTTCAGCAATTCTGATCCAACAGTCCATCAGCAGCCCTAAAGCCTCACTCTGGTTTCCACCAGCCTTGGTTAGAACCAGAAGGCAATGCCAGCACACTCCCGGTCCCAAATTTCTCTCAGACCGTGTCCTGAAGTCTCCAGCCACAAATGGACCTCTGTCACAACTTTGCACAACCAGTGAGAGGGTAAAAGGATTTGCTAAATAGTAATAATTACTTATCTTTCTTCTGAAACTACTGTTGATCATGCTAATTAAAGCATATAATCAGCAGCAGTGCCAGATATAAGCCACAAATTACCAGATCATTCCTGACTTCCAACTAGCACAGACCAGTTGCAGGATTCTACTGAAGCAGACAATGATCTTAGAGATTTAGGAGAAGGAAAAAGAACTAGAGCTCTAGGTATGTTGTGACACTAAAATGAGATGAAGTAAATATTTAATTTGAGAAAAATGCAGAAGATCTCAATGGCAGACAATCTATATATTGTGTTGTGATATCTCTAGAAAACTGCATAAAATATGGCCTTTTCCATTCAAGGGCTTAAGTAAAGAACTTTTACATCCGTTTTGGAAACCTGGCTTTAAGAAAAACCATCCAAGCCAATAGACTGCACTCCATGCCCCCAAACACCCCAATAAACCTGAAGATATTGTACCGTAGCATTGTTGTAGCTGTATTGGCCCCAGGATATTAGAGAGACAGAGCGGGTGAGTTACTATATTTTTTTGGATCAATTTGTTTGTGAGAGAGACAAGCTTTCAAGCTTACTGAGTACTTTCTCACCAGCAAAAGTTGGTTCAATAAAAGATATTATCTTATCCACCTTGTCTCTTGAACTTGATATTGTGTTATTTAGTGTTTATTTATTTAGTCATTTATTTATTTGAATTGCAGTAGTGCCCCAAATGTGCTAGGAGCTGTACAGACGCATAAGAAGCTACAGTGTAAACAGACAAGACAAAATAGACAAAACTATGTAAAAGCAAAAATGTGTGAAGTAACGTTAGGTACACAACTGGTTAGTTGCAGGGTTGTAGTAATTTACACCATCCATCTCCTCCTCCTCTCCCCCACCCCCTTCTCTTACCAGATATGAAGCCACACATAGATGTTTGAATATGTTGGATAGTTTCCAACTTCCTCTGCCATGATATGGCCTCCCTCTGCCTGAGGCATCGATTCAGGCTCAGAGTCAATCTGAAATCTCTCTCCCGATCTAATCAAATCTGTGCATGATCATTTACATTTCCAGAAGTAGGGGGTTCTGTGTGGGCAGTGCCAGGAACCCAGGTAGCTTCATCTGCCCCCTGCAGTCACCGTCAGCTCTTGTTGCGCCCCCCTCCACTGCTGCGGTGGAGAGAGCAGTAGAGATGGGGCAGAATGGAGATCCCTTCCTCCAGGGAGAACCCTTGAGTTCAGGTGCCTGTCTGTCCTCATCTCCCACCCTGACTGACGTCCCTTGGTCCCCAGCCACTGGTAGTTTCTATAGCGACGTTGTTGCCATTCAACATTCATTTTCTGTGCAGTGCACCTTTCATTTTCTATGGCACTTGCCATCTCTGCAAAGGCAGGAGGTTTTACATTCTTTTGCAAATCAGAATTGAGATGGGCATGTCTCGACTGTGGTGGGAAGCATGCTTTCCTGCTCGAGTGGGCAGATGTACTTCCTTTGCAGGAGTAGCACGCTAAAATGAACAGCATTGATAGGGGGGAGCTTGGGCTAGCTGTCTGAGTACAATTCTGCCCAGACACCCTGAGTTGCTTCCCATGCAAATCCTACCCACACTGCGGTTTTTAGTGTACTAGCACGGGCAGTGTAGACATGGTCAGAAAGGAAAATGCTGCTAAAGGAAATAATAAGCCTGGGAAATGAAGGAGCTTTGGGATTCTAAAACTTTGAATAACACGCTAGTTTAGGGTCCTTATGAGTTGGAAAGCAAACTACTGAGTCTTTTTTAAGATTAGCTTGTCATTAACTCTGATGCCTCTTTTTAGTAGAAACTGAGGGTTTGTCTGTGTACAGTGGCTACAGCGGCACAACTATGTCACTGCAGCTGTACCACTGGATTAGTTACAAAGAACTCCTTTCTGTTGATGGAGGAAGCATCTATGCTTAAGTGCACTACTTTGAGTGCACTACTTTTAGCAGAGCTAGCATGCGTCTGTCTATCCTAGCTGCATATATGATGGTGTTTAGGTCTGCTTAATTACAGCTCACACTGTGAAATCTTTGAATGCTCTGAGCACCAAAGCTAGGTCAATTTAAATTGACCTTGGCATGAAATGAAGGGATCTATTTGACATGAACAATCTGAAATGTTTTGAAGGTTATACTCATAAACCTTTGTGTGCTTTTCTTCCCCTTTATGAGATTCATCAGTTTTTAAATGGCACATTTTTTTGTTAATTCAATAAAAAATTCTCAGATGTGATGGGAAAGATAGTGCCAAAGAATTTTTAACATAGAGATTATGCAAAAAATATTGCAAGATTTGATGCAGTTGGATTTCACTTTTCCAGACATGAAATGTTATTGCCTTCCATGAGCCCTAGCAGCAGTTTCATTTGAAATTGTATTTCACCTACACTCATTTCCATATTTAAATGGTAGAATGGATTATAGATTCATGTCACTCTCAACAATGATGTCCAGTTCAGTTTAATTGTCTTAATTACCAGTGCCTTGGTCAATAAAGATCATTCTGAATCTTGTAAGGAACAACTGTAGTTTGTGTTCGTTTTTATACCACCTCACTTTATTTATACTACTAGCAGGTGGTGAGAGGGTTTACTTCATGCCTGGTTGCCTCTTTGAGATCTCTGTGTTACTAGGATGTTCCAGGAATGTAGGTACTCCATTCAAAATGATTTCATATGCCTGTCTTTTAAAGTAGAGAGAAATAGAAATACAAGTGAATGGTACATAAAACAAAAAAGGTTACTCCAATTTTCTGTGGAGTGTTGGGTGTGGGGGGAGAGGAGGAGGAGAATACCTGTTCAGTTAAAAAAATCTTCCTTTGGTATCCTAGCGTTCATGCAACCTGTATCCCCAAATGCCTTTACTCTCTTCTGTTATTTCACTGTAATTAAAAAGGATAGGCCAAGGAAACAAGGGCTGGTTTTGGATGGGATTTAAGCAGTCTTGTACAAACCTTCGAACCCTTATCGTGGCTTTAGCTTTTTAGGGCCCCCTAGAGCTTGTCTAGACTACATCCCTCTTTCAATAGAGGGTGAAGAGTTCAGGATCGATGGAAAAGGGGTTTTTTCCCCCCAAAAGAACCCCATCTAGACAGCAGTTTTACTTTCGAAAAGCCCCTTTTCAAAAGAATGCGCAGACACCATTATGCAAATGAAGCACAGAAAATTTAAATCCCAACTTCATTTGCAATTTTGATCTGTCTAATTTACATCCCTCTTTCGAAAGAGGGATGTAGTCTAGACATGCCCCTAGTGAGAGGTAAACCTCCTGTCTCTTGGAGTTCCTGATCAGGAAGTAAAGCAGGGAGTTTCTGTCTTGATCCTTTGCATTTCGTCAGGGAAACAGAACTGATGAGGAATGTTTAGAGTGATAAGCTGCCAGAAAATATTTCTGGGAGTGCGCTTTCTAAACTTGTTGCCGAGACAGTCTGTCTGTATGGGCCACTTCTCCTCCTTATCGTGAAATTCACACTCTCTGAAAAAAAAGTTCACCCACTTGAGAGCAGAATTAACATTTCACAATGGCAGTTCTCAGTAGCTGACACTTTGGAGTCATGCTGAAGGTAGTGAATGAACAAAGCAGTTTTTAAAAAGTGAATAAAGCTATAGCATCTCAACTATATTAGGGAATCAATCATAGGCTTGAGCTCATTTGTTCCACTAGAGTGTAGTCATATAAGAAGAGAACTGCTTGTTCCAGAAAAAAGTGTGAATAATGTGATAAAACAAAATGAACTGCAGAACATATTCTAGCCAGCAGCCAAGAAATTATTCACACTGACACATACTACAGGTATAGTACGTTTTCTGTCTAGAATACTGCCTTCTGGTTTCTCTTAATGTATGCAGCATGGCAGTATGGTTGCTACTTTCTTACTCTTTACGTGGAGTGTGTTTAGAAGTAGACACTCAAACAGTAGGCAATCTACCATTTTATGAGACTGTGCCTAAATATTCTCAAACATGCTGAGTACCGTTCTGCTCCAGATTTATTAGAACACCTGTGTGATGTGACTGATTATTGGTGAACCTCTGAATAGTCATTTAAGACAGCTTTCATTCTGTATCTAAACAGAATTTATAATTATTTAAATGACTAAAGCAAGAGTTCTTCTCTCTATTGTCCTTTGATATTTTAATGTATCATTATACAGCAGTATAAGCTGGCCTTCTCAGTATGAACCTAGTTTTGATAGATGAATTGTCACTGTGGTCTGACACTCTAGCACCCACCCTTGGCTGTCATTCCAAGGCCTCAAGCAAAACCGCCAGAAGAATAAGAATTTCTTCTGCATTCAATTTTAGCGATGGCACCCAAAATTATAGACCTGGTAAAATAATGTGGGCAATGCCTGGGGGGAATAGACAGAAAAGGATAATTAGTGTGAAACGCAAGAGTAACCATCCTCTGCATCTTGCTCTTTATGAGGTCTGCATTCCAAAAGTGTCTAACCTTCCTCTCACATTCTGTTGCTATACTCACAGTTCTCTCTATACATCAGATAATCCCCTAATATTTTGTATATATTTTGACTTTGAGGTAAGTACCCTATATTTTTATTTTGTATTATAAAGCACCATGTACATGTATAGATCATTATATATAATAATAAATAACTAATAATTTCTGGTGATGTATGGGAAATTCTATACAATCAGGTGAAACCAAGGTTTGGACTGTATTTTTCTATGTGTTTGGGGTTAGTCTGAACCAACGTATTATACAGCGGGTGAAAATCCACACAAATTTAATCTCAAAGATGATGGTTGCATGACCTTTGGTGAAGTAAAATGATGAGCTGTGCAGTTTAAACGAGAGTTTTGCCTGGGGAACTAAACAGGTGAAATGCATGGGTCTACTTATTTTTTAAATCCACTAAAGCACAGACATGATTTTTAGCAGTGCCACAAAATGTGGCAAAACTTGACCTAAATTGAATGTGGAGAGTCAATTTTTCATGTATTAACCAAATGGCTCTACATCTTTTATAATGGAGGGATAATGGAGTAATTCTTTTGCTAAGTGAAACATGTTACATTTTCACATTCTTGGAAGTGAAATAGCAGACGCTGGTTTCATATTTCACTCCACAAAATCTTTTGTTTGGTTTTGTTTCCCTTTGACTCGTACTAGGGAAGAATGAGGTCATGCGTTTTGAAAGTACACTGTGTGAGGATTTTCTTGAAGCATAGCTTCTCTCTGAGTCAGAATCTTATTATGACCTGATGAGCTCCTTATGCCATGTCCCATAAACTGTGTCAGCCGAGGACATACCTATAAGTAGTGGAAAGAAAAGAAGAATGTAGTAAAAGAGAACCAGAGAGTTCTTGGCCTACAATAAGGCCAAGTTTCCATTTAATTTCTGATGTCTACAGAACACAAAATTAATATCTTACGTCCTATCATCTGCAAATAATAGAGAATAGAATATCCTCAGACAATCCAGTCTGTAGCCAATACATACTATGTCATTGACTTAGTCTTATCAAAGCAACATGAATGCTTAAACATATTTATCCACAGGCTTTTCATTTCAGCCCAGGACTTCTGATCAGGTTTGAGTTTTATGGCGTGATACTTGACATATTGCCTCAATTTAAGTCCCTTTACCATTGATTAGGCATGAACCTAGTTAATTATTTTTAAAAATAAATGGAAATAACAAGTGTTAATTATACCTATCTGTCTGTATCATGTTGCAGTATCAGGGTAGATATCAGCCTCAAATTCTAAGAAGAAGCTAGTATTAGCTAATAATAATACATCTTAAATCACCTTCTTAAATTATACCACTTTGACACCTTGATACTCCAACATGGTATAGATGGATGGGTATAATTAACATGTGTTATTGACATTTGTTATTTAAAAGAATTAACTAGGGGCATTCCTAATATATTGAGCTGTAAATGTGGTCTTAATGCCAAAATAATAATTCATTGGAAATAAAAAAAATAAACAATGTCGTAAGTTGTTGGCTATTAAACTTGGTAACATCATTTGAAAGGATTTTTGTGTTATAAATTCAACTCAAACCAAGTAACATCGAATCATACTTTTCTTCTTTTTGTGGGCTTCTGTGTGTATTCACTTGTAGGATATAGCCCTGTCACTGCTGAACTTTGGGATCCTTCTGGAAAAGCTGAGACCACCTGGTACCAAATGTTCAGACCCAGGTTCTAAAGGGCTGTGCAGTTTCCTAGTGCTATTTTATTCTCACCATCTGATGTAGGACTATGGAACTTCATTCTTAGCCAAAAATCTCCTGGTAACTTGCTGCTGCTGTTAGGTAATCTAGATTGGATTCTAGGACCATCTTGATTCCAGGACATTGTGTCCAATCAACCAATCCTGAGGAAAGAATATCTGTTTAAATAGTTTGTTTTGTGTGCCTCTGTCTTCCTGAGTAGAGAGACATACCCATTCTGTGTTGCATTTTAGATTATCTTGTAATGTTAAGAGTACTGAGCTATACACCTTATACATAAAAGGCAGGCACATACTGCTCCAGAGATTCCTCATTGTGGAGGCCCTGTAAGCGAGGAACTTGGATCTGTCCTCAGAAGAGGACCTGTGCAAGGACCAAGTAGATTTTTCTTGGCTTCAGAGCTCTCTAAAGTGGCCATATAGACTGGTACCTTCACCTGTTCTAATTTGGAGTATCCTGGGTCTTAATGAGAAGCTGATTACATCATCTGAAATTAGTTGTGGCAGGGTATTCTGGATGATGTTCACTTAAATAGTGCCACCATCAAGGTAGGAACTGGCCTATCCTGCCAATATTGATTCTCTTGTGCTGGACTCTGTCCAAATTCTGAGCAAGGCTCCAGGCAAGCTGATGATTTCTGGAGCTTTTTGCATGTAGTGTTCTGATATTTGTGGAAACTTTGGTTCTGCTCTCCTCTGCTCTCAAACATGAATGTATGAGGAAACACAACTTGACAAGGTTCTCTGTTTAGACTTCCCAAAGAAAGGGGAAACTTTACCATGAATCCAAGGAGTATGTAATTTTGAATTGGAGGCATTGGTTTCACGTTCCTTGGCACTTGAAGCCATTCCTTGAATACCCATCCCTAGAATTCTATCAGGCTCTCCCTCATTTCTTGATTGTGCAAGTCTTTTTGTGATGTCACATTTCCATCTCTGTACTTGACCCATTCCCCACCATAATTTTGTGGACATCTACCTTCAAATTAGTAATAATTGTAAGATGCACATAACTAAGTCTTATGATTCCGGAGGCAATTTTGTAGGGCTGCATAGGTTGGATTCAGCATCATCCAGATTAAGCTTTGGAGGGGTCACCTGGACAGCTCAGAGTGAGCAAGCTATGGTTCGTGTTCCCCTCCAGATTCCCCTGCAGCTTCTTCTCTTTCTTCAGGACTTGTAGGGCTCCTGCTGGAAACTATTGCTATTTCTCTCTTTCTCAGTGTTGATTTTTAGGATTTAGAGTGTGAGGAGAGGAATTTAACAGTGGGGGGGAAGGAATTCAAATGTTAGCTAGCCTTCTGCTGTTAAACCAGCAAGATATAGTAAGCAATCATGTTCATTCCACCTTCTGAGCACTACAGTTTCATGAGTTGGTGTTTCGGATGTCTGAATCCTTAATGTGGGAGACCATCATGGCCCACGACAATGCCTATCATTTATTTTACATAATAGTAACGCCATACAAATATTCTATAGAGATAAGTCACCAGTGGTTTCCAAAGTTCCTTTTGTGTCTACTAAAGGTTAACACAGTACAATTGCTGATGGACATGACAGAAATGTTCTGCCTCAGCATGCAGGGTAGGTGATTGTTCTCAGCCATTTTGACAGGATGACCCTTTGAAATTTAATTCCTCAAGAATTCGTCTCGACATATTCACACTATCTACCCATCTTCTCCTCTTCCATAGCATTTTTTTTCTCTGTAAAGACTATGGGCCTTAGTGGAGGAAATGTGGGTGAAAACCTGATGGTTTCTTACACTCTTGTCTCCAAAAGTTTGGCGATGGGAGAGAGCACTGTATCTCTGAAAGATCCCCAAACTCAGGGGAACCAAGAGCCACATGCTACAAGTGAGAGACTGGAACAGCTAATCAGATCTGTCACCCTTCTCTGCTTTTCCATGAAAAGGGATCACATAACGGTGCCAAATTGAACAATGTTGTTGTCATATAAGAGCATCAGTATCTTTAAAAATCTGAGCATTTTCAACAAAGAGGGAGTTAGGAGCCTAAATATTTTTAAAATTTGGGCTATGGCTTTTTTTTAGTTAAAAATATAAGTAGTTTTATGTTGGGCTAGTAAATGAATGTGTCTGAGTGAGACTTGCTATAGAAATAAGAAGTAATATGTAAACAGCTTCAGGCAGTTAAACACATTTCTTTTGCTGCTTGGGGCATTCTTTTAGCCTGAAAATATATTAAAATTAACATTTTAAAGATAGAATTATCTAGACCTTTCCTCATCATGGCCACTACCATTTATCTCTGTATGAAGGGACAGATGGACATTATTTACTTTTAAAATCTATTTTAAAAATGAACAAATAAACTTATGAAAAATGTTGCTATGAGCACAATTTTATGATCATACATTCTGAATATTTAAAACAGTACTGAGAAAAATAAAGCAGCACATATTCTCGGGGGGTTAATTTTCCTGCTGGTTTTGTGAGTTTTATAAGATTTCATTAGGGGAATTTACCAGAGAAATGAAGTTGAATGCACAAAATGGTTTATCATAAGTTAGATGAACCCTGAGTAGAGTTTGTTTATTACCAGTGTTTCAGTTGAACATTTTTTGAATAATCATTCAACAAATAATTGTATTGGCTGTATTAATGAAACAAGAAAGACAAAGAAAATGACTTTTATTACAATTGGCCTTCTTTTGGACATTGGTCTTTTAACTCTAAACATAGTACTCTTTTTGCATTTATGTATGCAATGGACATCTGGTTTCCTTTCCAGTAATAAGCTGAAAGTAGAAAAGGAAGACAGAGTCTGTTTTCAGATTTGGATATGGCGGGGGGGGGGGGGGGGGGGGGAAGGAGGGAGGAAGAGTGATATTAAAGTTCAGACATGACACCAAACCAGCAGTATGGTCCAGGATTATAGTAAATGACTCCGAAATTTCACAAGATGTCAGCTTCCAAATTTAACATGCACCATTTGGTTAAGATGAAGCCTAAAATATCCCTCCCCTTCCAACTTTGTCTCTGCTAGACTTTTAGAGTATGATCAATGACATATATTTAACAGCTCACCTCTAAATTCTATTGAGGACTAACCGCTAGTGTGCCAGGTCCTATTTCTTCATTTTCTTTCATTAGGAGTTAGCCTCACTCTATTAAGAATATTATTATATGCTAGGAAATAGAGTAATTTCCAGTTTCTTATTTTGTAAAGAATTTAATGGATAACGAGGAACAAGAACAGCATCTAGATAAAAATTCAGATTAACAGAACCAGGAAAAAGCAGAATAATTTGTACATTGTGCTATGTGAATGCACTCAGTCTAGATATAATATTAGGTAATGGTATATAGTGTACTGTAGTAGAGTGTGTCTGTGCATGCCATTTACACATATAAAACTATAGTATATAAAGTGCTTTTGAAAGTGTATTTATAGGTAACTCAGAATAAATTAATCAAAATAAAATGATGTCTGTTATAAACTGTATTTATCGTGAACTGCTGACTATGTCACCTGCAGCCTGCCCATGAATCTCTGTCCACTGTGGCTGCTTTGATATTACAAAGTTTTGTAGAACTTAAAACCTACATTATTTTTTTAAGTCTCAGAGGTGTAGCTCTGTTAGTCTGTATCTTTAAAAACCAACTAGTTGTCCTGTGGTACCTTAGAGACTTAGGGTATGTCTGCCCTTGCAGCCTAATTCGAACTAGGGCTGCAAATGTAGGCATTCGGAATTGCAAATCAAGCCCGGGATTTAAATATCCCGCACTTGATTTGCATCTTCCTGGCTGGGCACCATTTTTGAAATTTACAAGCCCAGAATAACTGACCACGTTATTCACATGCAGCAGTGAAATGGGTGTTCGAAATAAAGCCCTAGTTCAAACTACCTGTTATTCCTCCTGCAATGAGGTTTAACAGGTAGTTTGAACTAGGGCTTTATTTCGAACACCTGTTTCACTGCCACGTGTAGACACGGGCAGTTATTCCGGGCTTGTAAATTTCAAAAATAGCGCCTGGCCGGGAAGATGCAAATCAAGCACGGGATATTTAAATCCCGGGCTTGATTTGCAATTCCGAATGCCTACATTTGCAGTCCTAGTTCGAATTAGGCTGCAAGTGTAGACATACCATAACACAAATATATAGAGAGAATAGCATGAGCTTTAGTGGGCAAAACCCACTTCCTCAAATGTGCAAGTGGGTTTTGCTCACAAAAGCTCATCATACCACAGGACATCCTCACTGTAAATTCAAGATGCGTTCCAAAAAACTTGGACATACAGCAAAACAACTTTTAAGTGTTTCTTTTTCCTGCAGCTGACTTCTATTTGCACAAATTGTGTTTTTGTTTTTTTTGGCACAACTTAAGAGTGTGGAATTTGGGGGGGGAGGGAACTTATAACATATCAGTTCCTACAAGCATCAGCGACTTTAGTGTGGAACGGATGTATACCGGGGCAACTTATAGTGGGGATGCTGTGTATACGTATTTTTTGTTAGTGTCTAAGGTACTACAGGACTACTTCTTGTTTTTTATCATTTTTAAGCAATCTACCTTGTAAAGGTGCCTTTTCGTCATTCCTACTTTCACCGTTTTCTTGAAAAAATAATTGAATTGTCAATATTCAGTCTTCTTCCAGTGACAGGGCTAAAACACTTAGTTTCTTATGGTCTGTGAGGGCTAGAAATGGGCTTTATTCCACTAAAAGAGTAAAGAAAAGTAAGTTGTCAATAAGATATTCAGCACTTGCTTCTATGCCTGTAAGTTGTTAGTCTCATTATTATTTCTGTAGAAAAGCAATATTCAATAAAGTGTAGAAGTTCTATAAATGTTCATATTTCTAGTTTTTTATTTTTGATGAGAACTGGTTAACAGCTGTACTCATGTTAACTAATGAAGTTTGATCATACGTGGAGTGGGAGATGTGTGTGTATATATATGAAATTATAACATTTCTAAAATAATTTCTTGTAAACCATATGGCATGTACTGAATACATGATGCTGCAACATAATCTATTGGAACTCTTTTTGGGGGCATGCAGCCATCCCACACACACGATTAAAAATCTGTGTATCATATCACACCATTATATAACTCTCCATATATAATATAGGTATAATATATGTCTCTTACTTAATACATAGGCAGCCTGGAATTTTGTGAGGCTTTTTATCAGTTACTTAACATCATACCAACCCATTTTTCGTTGTAATAGGTACTCACAGATTCAGTGTTGGTTGGTTGGTTGTTATTCCAGAGTTACCATTATGATCATCTTGTCTGACTTTCTGCATAACGCACGAACCAAGGAAGCTTTGCCAGTAATTTCTGCATCAAGCCCATCCCTTCAGATCTAAGCTATTACATGTATTTTAGAAAGGATTCCATTTTGGGCTGCAATCCATTACATTCCTAAGTACTTTATGGTTAATTGTATTACTATGTTTAAAATGTAAACTTTATGCACCAAGAATGGATTACAGCAGAACCTCAGAGTTTTATGTGCACCAAACTAAAAAACTGGTCAATCACACACTTCATATGGAATCAGAAGCTTGCAGTCAATCAGCAGAGATAAAACAAAACAAATAAAACACAGTACTCTACTGTTTTAAAAATAAACTGCTAAAAAAAGGAAACTTTTTTTAAAATTGACATGGTAAAGAGACTGTTTCTGTGCTTGTTTCATTTACATTAAAATGGTAAAAATCAGCATTTTTCTTCTACATAATAAAGTTTCAAAGCTATATTAAGGTCTATGTTCAGTTGTAACCATAATGTTTTGTTCAGTTACAAACATTTTAGAGGTACAAACAACCTCCATTCTGAGGGTCTACTGTTCTAATATTAAAAAGTATCTTCATCCCCATTGTCTGTTTAAAACATATTCATTAAGTTCAGTCCTTTGTTTTCTGTTTTCATTTGAATGTAATTATCTTGAGGATTCATGTTTGTTTGTTTAAAAGCTTTCATACTGAACCCAAAATTATTACCATTCGTGGTATCACATGCAATGCATCTTCTCACTGAATGAGGCACTTTCAAGTACAGTGCCCTGAAGTCATGGTGTATAAAATGCCATTAGAAAGTCTTGCATTATCAGCATTATTATTGTTAGTTCTTCATAACCGCTCTTCATAACCGCTGACTATGTCAGCTGAAGTGTTGTGATAATGTTTCAAAAGGCTTCGAGCCATGGAAACAGTGACTGTGAATATTTTTGTAGTGTTTTTCCCCTGCTTATAACAGCGGGAGCCCAATACAAATAGTAAATTGGGCTCTATAGACTTCAGAATGTTCAAAATCTTTCTTGCAACAAGTATAGTGCAGCTGATTTTTCAAAAATGTACTTGGACCCAGAGCTTCCGGTTACAGGGAAGCCTGATGTTAGCTTGTTGTTTTGATGAGATACCCAGTGCATGGCCAGTGTCTGGCAAATTTCACCCTCATCAGTGCTTGCTCATGTTTGTATTAGAATGTGCAAATTAATTCACGTCATGTCCAGTTTTTGGAGACACATGTAAAGCAACAGTGTTGTTTAAGGTGTAGTAACAACACCTACGTGTTTTGTGAGAAAATGGCAATATAGCCTACCGCTTCACTCATTCAAGTGTCTTGTGTTCTGAAAGGGTTAAGCATTATTCCTCTTTCAGGGAGAAAGGTTTGTTGTGTTTGTTTTAAAGAAAAGATAATAAGTAATATGCTTACTTGCATAATTCTGGTTTCAAACTTAGTGGACAAAATCATTCTATAAAATATTGCTATAATGGAAATGGCTAAAATAGCTCTTAGCTACATTAACTTTGTACTGCTATTGAGTGCTTAAATGTGATGGTGATAGGCACTACATGGGGGAAAAAAAACTAAAATAAATAAACTGACAATAATCATCTGATTGGCAATTTGCAACAAGAAAATGGCAAAATAGCCAATATGAATATTAACTGACTGCAGATGACTGGTTGTTTTTCTTTTATCTTACTGAATTTCTGGTATTTCTCTCTGGTATCATTTCAGGGTAGAACTAGAAACTTTCTGTTCCTGTCTTCAACCCTCTGTCACACTAATACTGTTTCACTGTTAGATTCTTTTTAATATGAAAAAGGGGTTGCATGGCACTTTTTAGATAAAATAAAAACTGACCTGAGTCTTAGCCTATTCTTCGAATCAACCCTGTACCCAGACTTCTTTGAAAGTAAAAAAAAAAAAAGTTTGGATAGCAGTCATTCAGAATAAAACCTCCATTTCATACTTGTTACATCTTCCATGGACGATAGTGTAGCCCTCTCTTCTTGGCTGTGCAGCTTTGAATTTCTGTCTCAAAGTAAGGTCTAGAAGCACATTATCCCTGAGGGCAATACAGAAAAGGATATCATATGCATCAGTGATACCACAGTATAATCTGGGGGATAGATTGTTTTGTAGCCCAAAAATGTCTTAAATAGTAAAAGGCTCTGAGTGGTGCTTCCAAGGGCGCGTCAAGGGGAGCGGAGCTGGAGGAGGAGAACCGGCCAGCAGGAAGCAGAGCTGGCTGGGAGGGGTCGGAGGGAGCAGGGCTGGCCGGGTGGGGGGGAACAGGGAGGGAGAGAATTGGCCAG
This sequence comes from Pelodiscus sinensis, assembly GCF_052426305.1. Taxonomy (NCBI): domain Eukaryota; kingdom Metazoa; phylum Chordata; order Testudines; family Trionychidae; genus Pelodiscus; species Pelodiscus sinensis. The sequence continues at coordinate 187,888,883 of NC_143053.1, read as the reverse complement.
CAGGGAGCGGGACTGACCCGGGCACATGCAGATCCCAGGGTGCTGCCTGTCCCATGCACGGTCCTGGCGAAGCACGAGCGAGTCTGGCTACGGCTTCACAACATGCTTGAACAGCGCTCAGGAGCACAGACAGACGCAACCAGAGGCTCCCAGTGCCAATTGCGCCCCGCCTCCCACCTCCGTCGGGTGCCCAGCTAGAAAACCAGAAAATACCAGACAATGCATGTCCGGTATTTTCTAAAAAAATTTACTGGACAGAGGGCCCAAAAACCAGACTGTCTGGTTGAATACCGGACACCTGGCAACCCTAGTCCCTGGGCAAAGGCTGAGAGTTAGGCTGTCTGCCTCAGTGCTTGACTGGCCCTGGTGCTCCAGGTGGGGGTGTGAATGCATGTTCCTAGCTGAGCTCCCATCAGCAGTGTGGGGTCTCAGCCTGTTCTGCTGGCCCCACATTGCACCTGGAAGCAGTGCAGGCATATCCCTGCGATCTGCAGCCTTTGGGGGGAAGGGAGCAGCTGGGGTTCTTCATGCTCTGCCTTGCCTGTAGGCACTGCCCCTACAGCTCCCATTTGGTCAGGAACAGGGACAGCACGGGACAGAGTCACCAACTGGAACTACTCTGGTCCCCAGCCCCTCCCCTGCACTTCCTCCTATGCATGCCCCTCCACACCCACACTCCAAACCCCTACCCCGAGCCACCCTCACACTTCCACACCCCAGCTCCCTTCCCTGAGCTCCGCACACTTGCGACCCCCTGCCATGACTCCTGCACTCTCTCATAAACAAACACCCCAGTGTAACCCTATGCCATATATGACAGTGTGGCTTGAAAAGGGTCGAAATGCAGCACATGCATCTCAAAGCATTGCACAATGAGCACAGGGAGAGAAGCAAGGCAAATTGTATGGGCCAATATTGAATTTTCTATAAGGTTACTTCAGGTTTTTATTTCCATTTTCAAGTTTTATTCTAGCGTATTGGTAGTGGCTTTAAGTATCAAAGTCATTCAAAGTTTAGGAGTGGATGTGGGAAGGGGATTTGCAATATGACAGTACCTGTAATAAATTTAAGTTCCTTTCACTCCTGTATAAAATATACACATACAAATATGATTTGTGTATTTTAATCTGATTCTTTTTATTTTTAAGTGTTTGCTGTATTTTCTCTCGCCTTAGTAGCTTAGCCATACTGGGGACAAAGAGAGTGAAATGGCATTTGTTTTTATTTTAATAAACAAGAATAAATATTGTCTAAAGCAAAAAGAAGTTTTTGCTGCCTGGCTCTAATACATAGAAGGACATTTCTGCACAAAAGGAAGAGGACGAGTTTATTGCAAATATTTTAATTGAATAGTTTAACTTCTAATTAAGTGGATTTACCACTATACTGTCTTCCCTCTGCAAAACAAAGGTTTTTGGCTGTGTCAAAGAGGAAATATAAATTTAGTGAAGTAATAGAGGAACATACTCATGAATTAAATAGAAAATGTCTATTCTAAAATATCTAGGGATTTATGCATACATTTTGTACATTCTTTATGTGTTGCCTATTTTGTGGCTGAAAAAAACAGCCATGTGGAATATTTGATCTTTTGCTCCTTAATACAAACTGGAAGGCAGAGTCGAACTAAAGACTAAAAGTGTTCCAAGGTGCACCTGTTTTCTCATTTTAAAAAAGTAAGTATTTTTGTGGCCACTATGCGAGAGTCTTTTATATGTTCTTATTTAGAATGACCATTCACTGTTAATTAGAATGTTGCCAAAACACATATGGCTTTTTATTGGCAGCTTTTAGTGCCTATTCTATATTACATTGTTAAAGCCATTAAAAAGAGTTTTCTGTATTTTTTCAGCAACTCTTTTTGTATGAAAACAAATAAGTAATGCCATAAATAACAAGGGATTTTTTTTTCAGTTTTCTGTTTTATGGTGGCCATTTATGTATGTAAATTATTGGGTACAAGCCTTTATTTCCATCTGTTCTTAACTATTTTTCTCACTTCCCTGTTGAAAAGAAATAAAATTTAAATGTAACATCAAACCATAAAAGAGCACACTTTCTGAACTAAAATGTAACTACTTGTTGGGTTAATGCTAGACTGAATACAGAAAAGAAAGTTTTCTGTGGAATTTAGCTTAGTGCAGTGGCCAGTAATATGTTATCTGAGGGAAAGTTTTCTGTTGCTCGCTGCCATTCTATAAAGTTTAATAGAAATTCTTTGTCATTATTTGTAGTTGGCCTCATGAATAGTAGTATTATATTATGAAACTTAAGTGTCAGTATTCCATATGCTTCATTAGATTCCTGCACCACTGCCTTTTATTAGTGTTTATTGAATAATACTTGCTTTTTAACATTGTCCATGCCATTGTCACTGTGAATGAGAATTAAATTCAGTTAGGCTGAGTAAGAGAGATAGGGGTTAGGTTTTTTCCCTTTTACAAGTGAGAAAATAGTAACTACAATAAAGAGATCCCTTCGTTTTCCCCTTCATTTCTTTGTTGCATTTCAAAAACATTTTTTTCAGAAGACTGTGACGTTAAAGAAAAAGAAAATGCAAACAGTGAGGAGCCTAAACATTTGGGTGAGCATGTGAATTTAGTGCTGGTAAATGGGGTCAGGATAACAGGCATAGCAACAGCAGTCCTCTGTTTACCTACAGAATAGCTACAACATGTGAAGCAGAAGCACGGGCTTCTTTTCTTTCCCATGCTGCCAGTTATCCTTGCTCTGACCCAAAGGAATTGCCACGGAAGGGTGAGGTTTGTTCTGTCTCCAGGTTTATTCAGTCATTGGCCTCTTTGTTGAAACTGCCAGAAAGGACCTAATTGTGGTGATGATTTTGTAGATGTGGCCATCTCTTCATTAGGAAATGCATGGAGATAGTAAGCTCTCACATGCTACTGAAAAAGGAATCCAGTCAGTAACAATTTCTGTCCATGCCAAACTGGATTGGCAGAAAGCAGAAACCCAGATGTGAGAGGTTTCATATCCTTGTACCAAAGTTCCCCAAAAACCTGATTAGTGCAATACTGGGTTCTTAAAACTCCTGTGAAGCTAGTGGGTGTTTTATGACCAGATCGATGGCAGCTCTTGCTAGACTGTGTTAAGGACGTAACTCTCCCTTTATTTGCCAAACAGTCCCAGATGTGTTCCTTTTTTTTTTTCCTCAGTGCATTTTGTTGTTGTTGTGTGTTTAGATTCTTCCTCCTTCTGAGATTGTGCCCCTCTCTGTGGACTTGGAAGCCACCAAAGCAGCTTATCTGCTAATGTCGCAGGCTATATCTACACTACAATGTAAGAGGTTAACTGGTTACTTGGTAAGCAGGTAGCTTATCAGTATGCTTATCGGTTAACTGGTTAACCAGACTAGCTGTCTGGACCCTGTCTTTGGCCCTAGCAGGGCCAGGGCCAGGACTGGGACCAGAGCAGCCCCTATCACCAAAGACTGTGGCAGGGCTGGGCCTGGGGTTGGGATTGGAGTAGCCCCTGCAGCGTGCGGCCATGGTGTAACCTAGGCCAGAGTAGAGTCTGCCGGCTGCAGCAGGGCTGGGGGTGGAGCAGCGGTTCCCCCAGATGCAGCCCATCGCACCACTGGTAGGGGAGAGGCTGCTCCAAGCTTAATTGGTTAAACCCAGCATTTGACAGTCTAGGAAGAGCTACCATCAATCTGCTCATAAAACACCCACCCAGCATTTAACCAGTCAACATTTTAAATGTTAATTAACATCCCTAATCTACACCAGGAGATAGGGTGAGATTCCTAGTTCAGCTTCACATATTTGCGCTAGCTCTCACTCAGCAAACACACAAAAACTAGTCACATAGCTGTGGTTGCATGGGCAACAGTGTAAGGTGGCAGAGCCTAGTCCTTAGCAGTGCAAATGTGCCCACATCTGATGGCAGTGCTCACCCAGAAAGTTAAAATAATCATTAAATTGGTCAAAATGTCATAGTATTTTTTTAAATCATGTTTTTTATCTGACTTCTGGTATTCCAATATGAGTATGTCACAACTGCAAGATGAAAATTCAACCTAAAATGGATGTAAAAATGTAAATTGCCCTTTGTCTCTGCTTCCTGATTTTGCCTCTCTGTGATTGCTTTGAGTGCCCCAGTTGCCTCTCCTCTTCTCTGCCCTGCCCTGCATCCTTGGTTACCTGGTCCATCAGATTCCCCATGAGCAGGAGCTCTCTCCCCCTGTCTCTAGCCTATATGGAGTTGGATTTTCTTGGGCTCCTCCCTCCATTTACTCCTTGCTACTATGTTGAAATCAAGAATGGGAGAGGAAGTTCAGTGGAAGGGATGAGGCAGGCCTGCCATGCTGCATCTGCTTGGCGAGCCCAGCACACTGGTATTGTCGGCACTTGCTTGGGAGCTGTGGTCGGTACTTCAGGAATCTCAAACAAAGTTCCTGAGCTGCCTGTGGTTGATTACGCGATCATAAGCAACCACAAAAATCTGTCCCCAAATCACTGTGCTCTTAAGAGTTTTGCAAGGGTTGGCAAAGTTGGATCTTTGAACAATATGTCAACATCTCCATCTTGATAATTGCTGTAGGGAGGGGAGGAGAGTTTCACTCTCCTGGGGTGACACTTTTCATTAATGTTGAGGAATGTTCCTGCTCCTGCAGCATGGTCATTGCTCCCAGTGTTGGTGCGCCAATGTCAGCTGATAGTGCAGCATGTCAATTCAGCAGATCTCATTGTCGGTCACAGGAAAGGCCACAGGCTTGGGTCAGTGGCGAAAGTGTTTGACCACACTTATTCTCAACAAAACTAGCCCCACAGGGTTACAAGTATGCTAACACATGTATACCCATGACAAGTTAGGAGACCAGGATCCTATCCCCTTGGCTAGCACAAAGTTGCCTCTCTTGTGACTTTTCCTTTTATGCATTGATACAAACAAGTTACGTATTAAACTCCAGATGCTGTTAATTTCCACCCTATGTGTCTCCCACCGTATGTGCAATGTAGGACCCATGTAGCTGTGGTGCCCTGGATAAGCATACATTAGGCCTGTTCTTGTCAAGCTCAATAAGCACATGATCCGTAGTGCTGTGCTAATAGTGAGGAATGGTGGTAGTGTGAAAATGTTTAATTTTAATTGTATGGTGTAGCATTTGTAGAACGTGGTGATGGTGCTGCCTTCCTAACTTGCCCAGTGGTTAGAGTACTCACCTGGTATAGGTGTTCCCCTCACTGTCTGATGTAGAGATGGATTTTGAACTTGGATATTCCACATTTTAGGAAAACACCATAGCCACCAAGCTGTGGGATATTGTAGTCTGGGTCTCTCAACGGTTCCTTTTAAAGCTGTTCCACAAATAATTAGTCGTTGGAGCAGGGTGTTGAACTGGGATTTTCCATATCCTAGCTGAGTTCTCTAATTATAGTACTTGTAGAGACATTCCCAATTAATCATCTGGTCCACTGCTGATGATTCATTTAAATTCTTAGTGGTAATTCATATTTGACCTGGAAAAACATTTTTTTTATTTGCTGAAATTTTTCTTTTTCCGTAAGTAGTTTGTCTCAAAATGCACACCCCTCTCCCCATCTTTTTTTAAGAAATGACTGTGAAGTGAAATAGCAGTTATTTGCCCAAGTCTAAATAAAATACATTTACTTTGGAGCTGAGAAAATTGTGTTTGGAGGGTTGGGATTAAGAAAAAAACCTGCAAATTGTATCTTTAAAAAAATTATTGCAGATAGTGTTTTGAATAATCAAATAGAAGATTTGTACGTAGTTTTGAACAAACATATAATGCCAATTGATTGTATAAGCACAGTCGTCTTCTAAGAATAAATATATACTGTAGCCTGCACATTTTCTTTAACTAAAATTACAACTTCAGGGAAAATATATTACTTGTTTACAGAAAGGGTTGGAGCCTTTGTGAAACAGAATTTACAGTAGCTGCTTTTATGGATTGTCTATAATTGTTTTCAATTTCAGACAGTACTGTTCTCTCAGTGTTGTTATATATCTGATGGTTATTATTGTTCTAGCATCTAAGGTACATTTCTCAAACTTAACAAAGAAAAATGACAAAAGGAATTTCCACACATAATTAGAGAATTTTACATGGTCTCGTTGAAGGAAAAGCACCAAGGCTTTGTCAAAATTCCTGTAAAATTAAAGCTATTTCATCGGCCATACCATTTATTCTAATTATAGCATCAGGGATTTGGTTTAAAGCTGGTCTGCATAGCTCTGAGTAACACAAAGCATTACAGATACACACCAAGTTCAGTCTCAGCTGGTCTGTGGTCATGGTGAGAGAGAGAGAGACTGCATCTTTACAGTGCAGAAAAGAAACAGTGAAAATGTCTCTACAAATGGAGGTTGGAGATAATGGGCACGATTACAGTTAATGAATGGTGTTGAGTGATTTGTACATCTTGCATCATGCTGTCAGGCAGTGATCCTTTCATTCTCCTCCAATCAACACCATTGCAGGTTAGCAAGCTGGCAGGAGGAATGCCAACAGTGGAAGTGAAGAATGCACAGGGAACATGAATAGTATTTCAGTGTCTGCCACCTGAAACAGCTCTATATCCCAGCAAGTCACTTAACTAATGTTGTCTTTGGGCTTGTCTGTGCTGCACTGTAGCGTGGACAACAGGGGTATGAACTTTAGAGCCTAAGCCTGGAAAATATAATTTCCACATGATACTGTACAAGAGAAGAGGAAAGCTAGGCGCAGTGGAAATTTACCAGGTATACAACAAAACAGACCAGGTGACCAAGATGAGTTTAAATTAAAACACATACACACCCACACACAGGAGTAGAAGGAGCTGGACAGAAATAGGAAATATAGTGCATGGAGGGCAAGGCCATAAGCTGGATATAAATTCAACAGCTTGGACAGACACCAATGGTCTTTAAAGATTCCCAAGGGAAGGATGAGATAGGGGCATGTGGGTAATATTTATAGTTTTGTAGGATCCATATTCTCCTGTGCTTTCCAGGATTAAGTGTGAAGGAGCGCAAAGGTGTTAAGCTGTGCACAATATTGTGTATGTTTGTGTGTGCCTATCAACTGCTTCAGAACTGAAAGAGTTAAACTGTGAAGCTTCATATCTTCAGGTTGGAGTTCTGGGAAGCGAGGGTCTAGCAGCTCAGTTTACCCCAGGGAATTCAGAATGCAGAGGCTTGGAAGACTAGTGGGAAGCAGTGGAGAGGCACTTGCTAAGATCTGGGACGGATGGTACATACATGGTGCTCAAAATAAAGTTTATAACTTAAAGAATTTTTTTCTCCTATTATGGCTTTTCTTCTCATTTTTTATAATAGGAAGGAGACAGGATGGATATAAAACTGTGGATTCTCTGTGATCTCTATCCAGGGCATACTCCAAACATGGGTCTTATTTATCTTGATGCTGTAGCATGGTCTTTATACAAACTCTTTCATCCTGAGTGTACAAATTTTCCATTGTATCTAAGACTACAACTTCCCTTGCTCCGGGAAAGGCAAGATCTTAATTCCTTACAGATTGAATACAAATTAGTTGTCATTCCCTCTTTCAAAAGTATGGAGCAGGCCTATTGTGCAATAGTGTTGTTCAGTATAAGACACTCAAATACTATGATTATGAGCCTCGTGTTAAGAGGGCATAAACCTCCTTATAGTGAATCACTTGCACCAGCTAACCAACCACCAGCAACCAAACCAACTGATTTTTTTTTTCTTCAGTTTGAGGGCTGAATTGAAAACTAGTATTTTGGGTCAAACCCAAATGAAAATTAGTTTCAAGGGAGAAACTACTTGTTTGCAGAACTAAAACACTGTAATTTTGTTTTGGGTCAAATGAAACATTTGTTCAAATCAAAATGAAACGTGTTTAGTTATGAGATGCTTTCTGCCCCTTTTTAGTTACACGTAGCTAAATTTCACAAGGAATTCAAATGTGATTTTATGAGGAAAAGAAGAAATGTTTCATTTTGAAAATATTTGCAACAAAAAGATTTTGACCTTTTTCTGAATTCTCCATCCAAACAGTTTGGCCAACACAAATAGGGTTACCAGATGGCTTACAAAAAATACTGGACACACTTGATCTCCGATGCCGGGAGGGGAGCGGGAGGTGGAACCGGCCAGGAAGGGAGCGGGGCTGGTCAGGGAGAGCAGGGTTGGCCGGGGGAGATGGGGGGAACGAGAACCAGCTGGCGGAAAGCAGGACTGGCTGGGAGCAGATCGGGGGGCAAGGGAGGAGAGAATTGGCCAGCGGGGAGCGGGGCTGGCCCAAGTGCACGCAGATCCCAGGGTGCTGCCCATCCTGCACATGGTCCCAATGGGCCACACGGGTGAGTCCGGCCCTGGAGATTCCATCCCGTCCCAGCCCTCCCAACTCCCCTCTACTGTATAGTTGCATACTTCCTGGCTGGTAGACACGCTCACACAGTGTGAGCGTGTCTACCAGCCTGGCAGCATGCAACTACGTATTGATAGTCATAATACTAAAACTGGCTTAATTAGAAAATACCAGACATTTATGTGTCCGGTATTTTCTCAATTTGTTTCCCGGACAGGAAGCTCGAATACTGGACTATCCAGTTCAAAACCAGACACCTGGCAATCCTAAACACAAAACTGTATTTTTAGGCAAATAAACTATGCACCAGAAAGAATTTGCCAAACTGTATAGGAGTCCCTTTTTCTAATAACTAAATAAATTCACGGAAGATAGATCCATCAGTAGATATAAAGGTGTCCCTAGCCTCTGTTTGCCAGAAGATGGGAACGAGTGACATTTGATGATTACTTGCCCTGAAGCACCTGACGTTGGCCACTGTGGGAAGACAGGATAGTGGGCTAGATGGAACTTTGGTCTGACCCACATTGCCGTTCTTATGTTCTATTAGGCTTACAGGTACCTAGTTAGTTTCACAGTTTGGCCTGATGTGCCTTGCCTGCTAAAGGGGGCAAAGGGGAGAGGGTTAAGTACATAGAATTGATGAACTCTTCCACAGGGAATTAGACTTTTCACTACCTTCCTCTGGCTCTGCTGAGATTAACTCAAACATGCCTGTGTATATGACCTATCCCTGGGGAAAGGAAAAATGGAACGCTACAATTAATCCTGGAAATATAATCAATTAGAAGGGCCCGGGTAATTATGTGTAAGGGGGGGACATGATACAGTGAGCTTTGAAACTTCTGGGACAGATATGGTTTGTATATGGAGGTTGTGGCAAGAATCATATTCCAGTTGAAAAAAATATTTAACTACAGGTTTCTCCCACCACAGTTTATTTCCCTGGATAATAAAGACTACAGAAAATGGAATTTTATTATGGTCAGCTTTTTTCGTTGTTGTTAGCTTTTTTGGCTGTTAAGTCTCTGCAATTGCAGCAGGTGTGTTAGCAGTGGCTCTATCTCCCCTGTGATTGCTGTCATTTACAGCGAGCTATATGGCAGTGCTGAGCAACTGAAGCTCCGAAGACATGATGTCACGTACCCAGGACTTCCAGGTTGTTGTGACAGAGTAATTACTATTCTGTGCAAACCTAGGCATATGGCATTGATTCTGCCAGTTTTGTCATTTCATGTCAGGAACAGAAATTGCATGCAGCACTGAAACCATATTATGATTGAAACTGCCAGGGAAATTTAACTTGCAGAATCATGTTATTCCCAAGCCGCGTAACGAAGTGCTACATGTACCATAGACGTTGCGTTGCCATAACCTGCAAGAGGACACATGAATAATTGATTTTATTCAAAATATTATTCTGATATTGTGGTTATTCGAGTTTCCCTATTCCCTTCCTTTACATTATTGGGAAATTGGAATGGCATTGCTATGAAATCCAACAGGAGCGACATATAATCAAGACATAGAGGCCCAAGGAGCTGACTAGACTGGCCTAATCTGTCCTTTTTCTTTGTTTTGTGTTGAGTAATCAGTATGACAGGGGGATGCAGGGATGAAATGGGTCATGAATGAAACCTTTGTGTGAAACTCGAGTTCAGCATTTTGAAGCCTAACTGCAATACAGAGGCAGCTTAGGATATGTCTACACTCCAGCGCTGCAGCTGCGGCTACAGCACTGTACTACCGAGATGGGAGGGTTTTTTTTGGTGCTGTAGTAAATCCATCTCTCTGAGAGGGTACAGCTAGATTAATGGAAGAATTCTTCCATCACCATAGCACAGGGGTGGGCAATAATTTTTTGCCAGGGGTTACTTCAGAACTTTTTGAAGTAGCCCCGGGCTACACCAGAAGGGGTGGGGCTTCAAGAGGAAGGGAAGGGCCAGGGGCAGACTGGCAATCAAAATAGGCCTCGGAAATGGGTTGAGAATGGCCCGCTTTTTCACATCAAAGAATTGTTTTAAAATTTACTCTTTGACCCCAATTAGCCACACTCCTGACCCCTGTTAACCATGCCCCTGACTCCCATTCGCCACACCCTCTGACTCCCATTAGCCACACCCCCTGACTCCCATTAGCCAGGCCTCTGGAGGTAACATTCTCGGGGTAAGATGGACACATGACCAGAAGTAAAAGGTGTCATGTGACCCCTCTAAGTACTTTTTCCACCATCCATCTACCAAAAGGGGTTAGTTTGGCCCCTCATGCAACTATCCTGCAATTGCATTAACCCAATGTGTGTGATATTAACTCGGGGGCGGAGAGGCTGAGGGACATGTTCCCTCTATGAGTTTCCTCATAGCAGAATGAATTTTGTGTTGTACACCAGTACTGAGTTCATGTGGCTTGTTTGGATGTGCCACTGTAACACCCAAGTTATTAATAAATACCTTATAAACCTCTACCTTTTCCCTCTGCTGCCATGTCTCCTCCCCTTGCTCCATCAGCTCCCCTGGTGCCTGCTGCCCCTCAACCCCTCATCCTCCTCTGCTGTCCTGACTCAGACTCCTGCCCCTCTCACTGCCTTCAGCCTTCCTGAGACCTGCCCCCCCTCCACCAGCCCTTCTCTTCCCCCAGTGCCCACTCCTCCAGTAGCCCCACTCTGATCGTGTGAGCTACCCCTCTTCATCCCCTCTCCTAACACCTCCCTCTACACACCTACCCTACCTATCTCCTCTGGTGCTGGTCCCTCCCCTGCAGGTGTCTGCCCTTCTGCTTCACCCCCAGAATTCCCTGGCCCCTGCACCCTCCTGGTACCTCTCCCTTCCCTCACTGCCCCGTCCCCTTTGCCCTCTTTTTCCCCGATGCCCACCTCCTCATCACCCTCATGCCCCTGTGCACTCACACATGACTTGTTCCATTCCTGCCTTCCTCATGTCCACCGCTTCTTTCAAGCCTTATCCCAGCACCTCGCTCTCCAGCCCCCAATGCCCTTTCCCTCTCCTCTCCCAGCATTATCCTGTCCCCCCTCCCACCCACACCTCCCCTCCTGCCCTTTTCCTCATTGTCTCCACTTGGCCCCCTGGCATTTCTCTCCTCGACCCTGTCCCTTGGTGCCTTCCCCTTTCTTCTCCTGACCTGCCCCCTTCCCCTCAGCACAAGTCGCTTCCTCTCCCACCCCTTCCTCCTATTTTCCCCCCTCTTCCCACCTACCTTCTGCCTTCCAGTTTGCAGGGCTGGAGTCTGTGACCGGGCCCCAGCTGCTTCCGGGGCTCCAGACCATGTGCTGGGCCTCGAGCTGGGTCATGCGGTGCAACGCTGGGCCGAGAGCTTTTAAAGTCCCAGGCATTGATGTCACGCCATGCCCGGGCATCTCCCCTCTCACCTGTTGTGCGGCGTTTGAGCACACTGCGCATGCGCTCCCTCGGCCCCATAGTGCCCAGTACATGGCCAGCGCGTGGCGCCGGGGAATTTAAAGTGCGGGGCTGCGGCTCCCTGTCACAATCCCCCTCCTCCTCCAGAAGCCTCCAGCTGGCCCTTCGGAGTATGGCCCACTGGGAAATTCCCAGTGTCCCACCAGGCCAGTCCGCCTCTGGGCGGGGCCTTAAGCAGAAGGATGGGGCCAGGATACCTCCCTGCTTCCCCACCCACAGACCATGATTGGTCTGGGGGTGAGGGAGCACCTTTTGGGGAGACAAAGGTTCCCATGTCCCTAGTGGTGGGAGGAGGAGTTTTAGGTTGACAATCTAAAACTTCCTGTAATCCTTCAAGGATAAAGAAAGTGAAGCAAAGAAGGGTAACTATAGCAAGCTAGTAAGTATTTTTTTGAACTGATTCTGATCTCAGTCACACTGGTGTAAATTAGAAGTAACTCCCTTGAAGTCAAGGGAGTCACCCTGGTCTAAATAAGAAACAAGCTTATTTTGACTATTTTCATAGCTCTCCTCTGAAAGGTCGGGGGAGAGCACTTCTTAGGGAGCTGCTTCTGAGCTATCCTTGTGGAATTAGGTTTGAAGAAAATGCTAGCTTTGGATTGCAGATTGTTTTTCACTTGAGTGCTCTTTGAGAAATGAGTAGCTCTGGTTCCTGAGAGCTTAGCAGTCTATGAACATCAGCTCCTTCTAGATGACAAATGAAGTAATAATAAGGTGAGAAAGCAACAACATAGGACATGTTTAATTGCTCAGCTAATCCTAATGCAGTGCAGTGCATGAGCAGACGGGGCTTTTGCATGTCTATGGTATTGAAAGCAAGTGAAGGAAGCACTTCAATCAACATTTGGAAGACACCGTAACCCCACTTACATTGCTTTTGCAGAATAGGATTGTTAGCATCCACATTTCAGTCAGTTTATTTTTCCTAAGGGGCTGAGACAAACGCCGATGACAGAAGCGGATACGGAGACGTTCCTTTAGACTATTTCCCTTTTCGGCCGGGCATACCAGTCAACAAGGCAAATTTAGAGGATTGGAGCACTCTTTTCAGGATTTTCTCAGTCTGAGCGGTGGGGTGATGCACAGTTATCATTATGCTGTGTCCCTCCTGAATAGGGATGTTGGCTGCGCAAAGTGTTTAACTGTCTATCTTTATTTCTGTACATTGATTTCCAAGCAGTGAGTTGGCCTGTACAGATTGTATTGACCCTTTGCATGGAGGCCTGCTTAAAATCAGATTTGAAAATAAGTATAATTGCTAATGTAAAAAGATGGCCTAATCTCCCCTAAAAAGTGGTGTGAAAGTTATTAAACTCTGCCTCTGAGCATGTAAAACCTTACATTTTTCTTAGTGTACTCTGTTAATCTAAATGAGGTTACCCTGGTGGACAAGTTACAGGACCAGTTAAGCAACAGCCATGAGAAGAAATATTATTTTTTTTAAATAAAATGTTCCTTTAAAGATCATGGGCCAAGTTCATGGGCACACTCTGCTTGCTCTGTGCTGCTCTAGCGATGCAAAGCAGCTGCTAACCCAGTTTAACTGGCCCAAGGAGCAGGGTTTACAGCTGCTTTGCATTGCTAGAGTGATGCAAAGCATCTGGAGAATACCAACAAATCTGGCCTTTGAAATGAGGAAAAAATACTGACAAATAAAAATACAAGAGAAGCAATGATATTCCCTATGTTTTGTCTCTAACCCTGAGTTCTTTGAATCTCTATTTGTTAAAGGAAAGATTCTATCCCCACCTCTCTTACTGTGATTTGTACCTTTTTTTTCAAGTGAGTTTTTTAAATCAAGATACTGTGATGTAAAAGACTACGCAACCTGAGTAAGGGCAGGAGACTCTAATCTAATTTCTATATTTGGACCAGCCTCCTAAAATTCCATACCTATTCAAAATAGGATTAAACATCACTTGACCCATTGCCCCAATGATCAAATGCATCCTTATTAAACAGATTTTCTGCTACTTTTATCTGTTATCCACTGGTGATTATCATTCACTACCATTAGGTTTCAGCTGTTTCCTAGGATACGTACCAGCTATTCTGATAGAGGGCATTCCATTTATTGGCTTGATTGTTCCATGTACATCATGTTGCATTTTATCTAACTCTACACAAGAAGCCTCACAGTAGCGGGTTTTAGCTGTACCTCTTTGCAGGATGAGGATGGTAGGATCTGGCCCCAAATGAAACCCTGCAGATATAGATGACACCCTGAATGACCATTAGCCATTTCTGAAAGCAGACACTGGTAATTTTTGATTTATTTCATCATCTTCATAGTGAAGATTATATACATGTAATTATTTTTGTATGAGAGAAAGAAAATGATGCTTTTTCTTTTATTTTTCTGAGAGAAACAGCTTAATCCTCATAGAAACTAGTGGGCATGTTGAGGCAAACCTGTAACACATTTTCTGTTCTTGAAAAGCAATGACAATGTGATTTTTTTTAAATGCTAGTTTCCTTCACTGTAAGACTTTTTCTTTTCTTTTCTCTTGATATTTCTCCTTGTCTAAGAAGAATAGTAACAGTGGACTGCACACAAGGACACTATTGTAAAAAGGACAGGCCGAAGCATGCTGTCATTTTTTTTTAGAAAAGCCTGCAAAATGCCAAAAAGAGAAGCAATTGTGTAGTGTCGTTACACAACTGTTTTACTACTTGCATAGGTTCATTTGATTCATCATAAACGGAATGCATCTCCACTAGCTGGCCTTCAGGCTGACAGCATGGGAGAATGGTGCGCTCAACAGCAGGTCCAATGTAGGGTGATTGATCCCTCTGTTTAGAAAGCATAATGCTTTTTGAAGTAAAGAGCAGATCAAAGACTTTAATGATTGACAGTGATTTACGCTGCTTTTGTTTTTAATTCCTTGACTTCTGACACTTTAAGATGGGTCTTTATAAAGGAAGGATGCCAGATCCTAGGGTTACCTCTCCTTTCATAACACAGAAAGCTGAAGGCACAGTTGAGACTGACACCACGATCTCAAATAGATTAGGTTTTTATTTAAATATGGAGTTGAGAGGTTTGTGGGCATGCTGTTTCTGTTATTAAATCATTATGCACCTACCGGGAGTGTGTGTGGGGAGGGGGGAGAATCCAACAATCTTACCAGGAGTGCCTCTATAAACATTTCTGACTCTCTCCATAGTTGTTAAGCTGGTATATTAAAAATTCTTCAAATAGCTGACCTCGACAGGTGTTTTATTTGAGCAAACAAACAATAAATAGTAATATAATCCCTGTGGAGTTCACATTAGGCTTTGTGAGAAATGCATAATTTCCTTCACTAAATGTAGGAAGCAGCAAACATTTAATGTCTTTGTATTTGTCCTTTATATCAAAGAATACTGAATTCTATGTTTCTCTCAGGGACAGAGTCCAAAGTATGCAGCAAACAATTGTTACTTTTACTGTGAGGATTTTTATGTTTTTCTTCTACATGAAATTCATGGCTTGGATATCTTTTTATGCAAGGCATAACACAGAAGTACAGAACTTAGTTTGCCTGATGATACTTTGTTCTTTACACTATCATATTCTAAAACTTAAAGAACATAATGGAAAATTGCAGTGTGTTCTGTTTTGTGTGATACACTGGAGTATTTTAACCATTGATGTGTCTTCTATCCATGGTATGCCCACATCTTGAATACTTGCATGCAGATATGGTTGCACCATCTCAAAATAGATGCATTGGATAAAAGTTCAGAACAAAACTTATTAGGAACACATAACAGATTCTGTATGAGGACTTATTAATAAGTCTGGGACTTTTCATCTTTGAAAGAGATGACTAAGAAGGGGTATGATTGAGGTCTAAAACATCGTGACTGGTATATAGGAAGTGCTGTTTATTCGTTCTCATAATGAAAGATCTAGGGCATCACCAAATGGAAATAAATAGGCAGCAGGTTTAAAACAAACAAAAGGAAGTACAGTAAACTTCCGATAATCTGGCACCTTTAGGACCCAGGGGGTGTCGGATTATCAAATATGCCAGATTATCGGAAGGGGGAGCTATGAGGGGTCTAGGGTGGGGTGGGGTGGAGGGGAATGGGGGGGGCGGCGTTGCGGGACCAACCCGGCAGCACCCCAGCTGCTCTGCCCCAGGCGTCCCCAAGTCAGCCGCTGCTGAAACTGACCAGCCGCTGACTTAGGGAAGCCCAGGGCAGAGCAGCTCCAATTGTCCGGTTGCCTGGAGCACTTCCGGGTTCCAGGTGGTGCCGGACTATCAGGAGTGCCGGACCACTGGATGCCGGACAACTGGAGTTTTACTGTAGTTCTTCACACAATGCATGCTCAACCTGTGGGACTAGTTGGCAGAGGATGTTGTGAAGACCAAGACTGTAACAGGGTTAAAAAAAAAAGATTAATTAATGGAGGATACGTGTATCAATGGCTTATTAGCCAGAATAGGTAGGAGTGGTGTAACCAACTTCTGTTAGCCAGAAGCTGGGAAAGGGTGACAGGGAATAGATCACTTAATAGATCACCTCTTCTGTTCATTCCCTCTGGGGCACCTGGCCTTGGCCACTGTCTGAAGAGAGGATATTGGGGTCGATGAATCTTTGGACTTAGTCAGTATGCCATTCTTATGTTCTGATCAGTCATGAAGCACAGTATATTATTGTACTTCTGAACCCTTGCAGTCAGCAGTCCATGTAAATTAAATTTTAAAATATCTAGTCCATCCGTATATTGTGGTTTTAGCAGTAGCTGTTGACATGTTTTAAATTGGTGATGTCAGTTTAAAAATCATATTCTTCTCTGAAAAGGATGGAGCTGAAGAAAGCAGAGAGAAGAGTTCCATAATACTGCCTTGGCCTCTCTGAGAAGCACCCCACTACTGCCATATTCTTGAGCACTAACTACTGCTATTTTATCTCTTAACTATTTACCTATATATAAATATAGGGCACTCTCATAATATTGTTCACACTAGTGTTGAATTGTGTGTAAAATCCCTTCAATTCAGTTTGCCAAGGAACACAGATCCATAGGCTTGAACGTGTTTTTCATAAACTTTAGTCCTATCTGCACTAGCCAAATAAGCAGTGCTTGATTTTAAACAAGTTTAAACACCATCCAGTAATGAAGGGTTTTTTTAAATAAAAAGATAAACACTTATTTTTGACTGAGAAGTTGAGCACCAAAGAAACATGGAAGTCCATTGACTGCATACTCAAAAGTGTCAGATCATAACATTAGCCCAGGTATCTTAGGCTATGTTTGTGCTGCACAGTTATTTCGGAATAAGCTATTCCGGAATAGTTATTCTGAAATAGCTTGTTTCGAAATTGCACGTCTACACTGCAGGGAAGCCTCAAAATTAGTCCGAGGCAGGCTTCCCTACTGTAGATGAGCTATCTCGATTTAGAGCCCCAGGAGGAATAACTTAGAATGGCCCTGGTGAGGAGCTATTTCGAAATAACAGAAGTGTAACATGTATACATGCCTTATTTCTAAATAGCTATTGCTGAATAGGTGTTATTCTTCGTAGAATGAGGTTTACAGAAGTTAGAATAAGAACATAAGAACATAAGAACGGCCGTACTGGGTCAGACCAAAGGTCCTTCTAGCCCAGTATCCTGTCTACCAACAGTGGCCACCACCAGGTGCCCCAGAGAGGGTGGACCGAAGACAACGATCAAGTGATTTGTCTCCTGCCATCTCTCTCCAGCCTCTGAAAAACAGAGGCCAAGGACACCATTTTATCCCCTGGCTAATAGCCTTTTATGGACCTAACCTCCATGAATTTATCCAGCTTCTCTTTAAACTCTATTATAGTCCTAGCCTTCACAGCCTCCTCTGGCAAGGAGTTCCACAGGTTGACTACACGCTGTGTGAAGAAGAACTTTCTTTTATTCATTTTAAACCTGCCATCCATTAATTTCATTTGGTGTCCTCTAGTTCTTCTATTTAGGGAACTAATAAATAACTTTTCTTTATCGGCCCTCTCCACACCACTCATGATTTTATATACCTCTATCATATCCCCCCTCAGTCTCCTCTTTTCTAAACTGAAAAGTCCCAGTTGCTTTAACCTGTCCTCATATGGGACCCGTTCCAAACCCCTAATCATTTTAGTTGCCCTTTTCTGAACCCTTTCCAAGGCCAAAATATCTTTTTTGAGGTGAGGAGACCACATCTGTACACAGTATTCAAGATGTAGGCGTACCATAGTTTTATACAGGGGCAGTAAGATATTCTGTGTCTTATTTTCTACCCCTTTCCTAATAATTCCTAGCAACCTATTTGCCTTTTTGACCGCCGCTGCACACTGCCTGGAAGTTTTCAGAGAACTGTCCATGATAACTCCAAGATCCCTTTCCTGATTTGTCGTAGCCAAATTAGCCCCCATCATATTGTACATATAGTTGGGGTTATTTTTCCCAATGTGCATTACTTTACACTTATCCACATTAAATTTCATTTGCCATTTTGCTGCCCAATCACTGAGTTTGGTGAGATCTTCTTGGAGTCCCTCACAGTCTGCTTCTGTCTTGACTATCCTAAACAGTTTGGTATCATCCGCAAACTTTACTACCTCACTGCTTACCCCTTTCTCCAGATCATTTATGAATAAGTTGAAAAGGATTGGTCCCAGGACTGACCCTTGGGGGACACCACTAGTTACCCCTCTCCAATCTGAAAATTTACCATTTATTCCTACCCTTTGTTTCCTGTCTTTTAACCAGTTCGCAATCCAAGAAAGGACCTTCCCTCTTATCCCATGACCATGTAATTTACACAAGAGCCTATGGTGAGTGACCTTGTCAAGGCTTTCTGAAAATCCAAGTATACTATATCTACTGGATCCCTCTTATCCGCATGCTTGTTAACCCCTTCAAAGAACTCTAATAGATTGGTAAGACAGGATTTCCCTTTACAGAAACCATGTTGACTTTTGTCCAACAAATTATGTTCTTCTACATGCTTCACAATTTTATTCTTTACTATTGTTTCGACTAATTTGCCCAGTATTGAAGTTAGACTTACCGGTCTGTAATTGCCAGGATCGCCTCTAGAGCCCTTTTAAAATTATTTTGAAATAACGGAATGGCTGTGTAGACACTCGCATAGTTATTTCCGATTAACGGTCATTATTCCAAAATAACTTTGCTGTGTAGACCCACCCTTAGTATTGGCTAAAAGCCTGCGTCATTTTTAGAAGTGGCAGTTGTGCTGCAGTGGCTTATATGAACAGTGATATATGCTCTTTTATTGGATCATGCATCACAGCACTTTTTTATCCTGTGGCTCAAAAAAGTATGCCTTTTTAGATAGATATCCTCTCAAGTTTTAGCTTCCAGTTCCTGATATAAAATACTTTAGTACAACTAGGTCATTCCCTTCAAAATAAGGCTTTGGTGCTGAATTAAATTTTCCAGGTAAAAACTTTATTCTGTGTTTGATTTTCATTACAAATTCTAATTCAAACATGCTAGCATAAAGTTCACAAGCTGTTTAAATGAACTATGGCCAAAGCATTGTTGTGTATCGAGACTGTAGAATTTGCAGTTTCACAGGTTTTTCTTATGCATACAGTGCTTCGTGCAAAAGATTAGAAAATTTAGTCCTTTATATTTTAACGTTTGTTTTCAGAAGCAGCATCTTGATGTTGGTGATAGTATTCAGAAATCAATTACCAATATCGGACAAAAACTTTAGGGGGTAGCTGAGTTAATCTGAAACTGGAAAAACTTAAAAAATAATGAATAGTCTAGCAGCGCCTTACAGACTAACAAAACATGTAGATGGTATCATGAGCTTTCATGTGTACAACCCACTACTTCATGAATCTGGACTTCTAATACTCCAGTCACCTGAATAAATAAGGGATCATGGGGAATAAAAGAAGGGGGGAGGGGAGGAGAGAAAAAATAGTGAACTTGAACTATCCAATTCACTATTTTTTCTCTTTTTTCCCCCTTTTCTCTCCTCTTCCTCCCCCGTCACCTGCCTTCCCTTATTTATTCTTGGATCTAGACTTCTAATACTCCTGTCATCTGAAGAAGTGGATTGTACCCACAAAAGCTCATGATACCATCTACATGTTTTGTTAGTTTTTAAGGTGCTGCTAGACTATTCATTTTTAAAAAGTTTTTCCAATATTGGACAGTTACTCCGTCCATCTCTAAAAAGAACTCCTCATAATTGAGATATATATATGCAAAATAGTTATCACCAAAAGCCAGGATTGTCCCAACCAATAACATTTGCTCTATTTTTTTTCTGCAAGTGAATTTAGAGATGTTAATTCACACAAATTTAGTAGTGAAGATTTTATTTTAGAACTGTTGGTTCTAAAGCTGTGAATCCTTTTGCCCAATGCTTGTCACATCAGGAATTACTCACGGTTAATCCCTCATCCTTAGAAGTGTGATTCATCCTTCAGATTGTCCTTGAGTTGACCCATTAACTTCCCTGCATTAGTGGTATTTCCATCTGATAGCTTTAAGAACCATTTCTCTCCAAGCTCACTCCCCCTCTCACTGCCTCTTCATGTCTTATCATTACTTTCTGTTCCCAAACTCTGTTTCTACAGCAGAAAGTTTTACCTGCTACACTTTTGTATCCAACAGATCTATTTTTGGACCCCATTCTCTTCCCCCCCCCCCTTACCTTGCATGTAGTCCAATTAATATCAGCGAGGCTACCTCTGGACTAAAGTAGTTTTCAGCATATATAAGGCCTGGCAGAATCCATCAGCAGTGAAGAGTGCCTAATTGTAAATGGTTGCCAGTTTTTCATATTAAAATTAAATTATTTCTAGTTGCTCTGAATGAATGAACGTTAGGACTGTGTTTCTCTCCAGTTGTTCTCACCTGTAGAGCCTCATTATTTTTTCTTCCTGGAATGTTGTGTGATTGATTTACCCAATGTTTTCTTGAGGGCATTCTATTCATTTACTGTCATTCTTGTCATTAGTAGTTCAAGGTGGAAAATTACAGCAACATATATAGCTCTAGAACTGTGTTATGTGCACATTTGATATGTGCTTCACTAAGTCCACTGTACCCTGCTCACAGGAATTCTTCCAGTGCAAGATAGTTCTCAGCTAACAAATAAAAGAGAAGAAGGTGCCACAGCAAATCTTTTATATTCACTGCCCCACATCCAGATGTAGGGTGAAGAAGAGTGCATGTCGGGTATGGCAGGACAGTAGCAGAGGTTCTTTACAACAATTGCTGCTCCTTAGCAGTTCTCACATATGCTCAAGATGGGCAACAGAAGGTCAAATAACTGCAAATAGAATCTCCACTGTATCCAAACAAAACTCAGGTAGGATGGAAAATCTAATCACTAGATGTTTGTGAGGTTTTGCACTTACATTGGTGTTGAATTTGACCAACTAGCCATAAGGATTACACTTATTCATGCCCATGAGGCTCAGACTAGAGCAAAACACTCCTTTTATTTCCATGCTGTGTAGATCTGAACAATTTATGGGAAAAATTTGAAGCTTTTAAAAGAGAAGCAGAATTTACTGTGTCAAATAGCAAGGACAAAAGTTGTTCATTATATTTGTACTTAACACTCAGTTAAAAAAAATACTGTACATTTTGCATTTGCTTTCAAAAAAACCTGTCAAGATTCAGAGGGACAATTTTCATTCTCCTTTCGATAGCCACATTTTCAAATATTAGGTTCATTAAGCTATGGGCACACTGTATAATTGAACATACCTAATTTAGGCTTTCAAACACCCTAATGTGTTTGAATGCAAATTGAGACTTGCCCAGACCTAGTCATATTGGAAAAAGTTAGATGTAGCCACATGTCTTGTTTTCTATGCCCAAGTATTTACTTGTCCCAGACTAAATTTACAGCTTTTTAAAAAGTAATTATTTGACCATGCCTAATTTGTATAACTAAAAGATTCCAAGAAAATCCATGTAATCCAAGTCTCCTTTCCAGCTGTATCCTCAGGCAATATTACTTACAACTATTGGTTCTTATACTAACATAAATAAGTTTACCTCACCTGTAATAATTAAAGTGGTTTTGCTACAAATATACTGAAAGATGGGTCAGCCTGAAAGCAATGACTGTTGTCTTGTTTTCCAACACACAGAAACAAAAGCTTTGCTGAAATAAATTCTTCAGTCTCATTTTTATATTGTTTACAAAGATGATGGCAAAAACTGGTAATTAAGCTGGGGGAGGGAGCGGAAGGAGGAAGAAGAAAAAAATAGTTGTCTGTAAATAGATAGGTTTTGCAACATGACTTTAAGGTCAGAAAATGTTGCATTGTGTAGCACTGAATGAAGGGAAATGAATTCCAAAGTCAAGAGCCCCTTCCTAAAAGCATCTTATCTCCTACTTTTCTCATTTAAATCTTGAGGTTGTCATCTTGAACAGTTAATCTTAATCAGCTAGAATGAAGATGGAGACCCAAACCACTTAACGGATCAACTGCCATACAATATTTCTCCTGTTAAAGGCTCTCTTCTTACTGATTCATACCAAAGAACCTGCTTAAAAGTAATGTGCTGAGAAGTTTTAAAAAGAGAGGTTTTTATATGACTTCATTAAAATATTGATTTAATCCACACCCCAACCAGTGGTCCCATTGAAACTGGTCCATTCCTCTGTTCATTGGATTTTTTTTATCTGTGAAAACCTTGGGTTTTTCTACTGCCCTGTTGCTCATGTTATTAAATGTGTGCTTGTCACTCACAGTACCACCTGTTATGTTGACAGCTACACAACAGCAGCAATAATGTTCCTGAATTTGTGCTCTGTGGCCTAAAGCTGACTGAAAATATAATCTAAACCATTTTGTGCCTGTCAGCAGCCACATTGTTTTGATGTCTTCAGTTCACAAACTACAGACTGACAATAGGGACCAGTGAAATCATCATTTGCCAGTGCAGGCAGATTTGGTGGCCATTTTTTTTTTTTTTTGGCGATGCTGGTTAACGCTATAGTATTTGAATTAAAACTTCAAACCTCTTTGTTTAAAAAGCAAATAGCAAACCACTTCCGTTCATATAATATCCGAGAATTTGCTGCTTTCATCACAAACCTAGTTTTTAATATATTCTATCCTTTTCTCATAGTGTTGCTTTTTTGTTGTTGTTTTAGTTTGTTTTATATAACTGAGGTCACACATGAATGCATCTGAGAACTTTTTTTTTTTTTTTTTTTTTTTGTAACTGAGATCTATCTTTAACCTGAGAATCCCTGTGGAAAGCTGATTCCTACCAATTGACCTCTGATATGAGCTTGATCACTACTTTGGCATTGTACTACAATCCACCCAACATGGTGAGAAAAAAAAAGGAAACAGCATTTTGAAGAACATTTTGGAATAATGGGTGCATTTTAACAATCTAAATAATAGCCGCAAGAATGTATTTCTTTCAGTTCTGTACACTATCGGTCTTACCGGTAGTCCTGCAAAAATCTCTGGAGTGGTTACTGTTCCCAGAGTTCTTAGTTATACTTCGTTTTTTGTTATACAATAATTTTGTTTCTTTTGCTTTCCAAATACAGTAATTTACTCTTCAATTCAAGATTTGCAGCTGTAACATGAAAACTAACAAAACCATAGTAGATGAAAACTCACTCAGAGGCAGAATCTTTTACTCTGAAAATGCATCTCCCGCTCCCCCCAACTAAAGTATATTACAGTGGATAGACTTGTGCTTCTCCGTCCTCTGACTGATAGAGGCTGTAGGCATTATATACAATTTCTGCAGTCCCTATTGAGGAGGAAATCAGTCTCCCGGCACAGCATAATACACTATTATTAGATCAAGGGGAAGCATTGTCTTTAACTGCTGTTTGCCCACTGTTCAGTATGCAAAATTAGTGACTTCCAGCTGAGACAAGTTTAGCACAGACGAGCCTTGTTCAGTCAAAGGGAGGTTTAATTCTGGTTAATCAGGACAGCTTCAGGATCCTGTTTTGAGTCTCTGCTACCTAATGAACAGGAAAAATGCACCAACAAGTTGAGCAGTTGTGTGTGGGAGGGATGGGGTTGGGAGGTGGGCTTTGATAATTGTTTGACTATTTTAGTACCAGTTTTCAAATGTGAAGCCCATCACCAAAGTGAATGGAGCAGCAAGGAAGTTTGTAGTGTGGTACATACAGAATGAGAGTGTGCAACTAACATTAATGAAAACAGACAGTGCGCTGTTAATTCCATTGCTTTTTGCTCAGTAAAATGACACCCAAGGAAGCAGCCTCCATTGGGGTGTGAATTTGTAGGCTGAAAGAAAAAAAACAGATCATGTTCTAACTTTGAAGTTGATTTACTTATTATTGACAGAGAAAGAAATTAAATTGCACTCTAACAGATCGATGTTAACTAAATTGTTTGTTGGTTTTTTTAATAGAGTGTGTTAGCAGATTTTTCTGCTTTACTTGGAATATTATATTGGGTTGCTAAATGAAAGAGGTTGGCTGAGAGGTTAGATACTAGTTCTGCCTCAGTGGTTCATTAAAGCAGAAACGAAGGAGTGGAAGTTGTCCTCCTCTTAGGTACGGGGAGTGTTTTATTGTTCTAAATAGTTTTGTGAATGCCAATGATTCTGAGGCTGTGAAAAAGGCTCTTAATGAGTTTCAGGATTTTAATGTAGATCAGGTTCTCAATTTTACAAATTTCAGTAGCTTAGCAATTCAATATCTCCTGAATAATAGCATTTATTTTATAGTCTAAATATACGTGAAGAAGTCTGAATAATGTTGCAGCTTCTCAGCGTTAGAGGGTCTAATTGACTTGAACAGTGGAATTGGTTCTACACACACATTCTCTCTCTGACTCTCCTTTTTGATTAATGAGCATAGTAATAAATCATTAATCTTTTTTGGCTCAAGAATGATATGAATATTTTTCAAAGTGGAGGAAGTTCTCTGTATATTTTTCTGGACAGTCTTATATATACAGTGCTTTCATGTTAAATCTGTCATCCTAAACGTACGGAAAAATAACCTAGCTAACTTCATAAAATAACAGTTCAGACGAATGCGAAAACACTTTTATAGATGCATAATTGTTCTGATAATATTAAAAGGAACTTTGATTGGTTGTGTGTATTTTTTCCTGATGGATCCTGCAGTGCTTTTACATATTCTCTAGTAAATATGGATCCCATTGCTTAAGTGCAACAACTCTTCACTGGATGCACTGAACAACAAATGCTATAGGAAAGAAATCAAGAACAATTCCTGCATTTGAAAGTTCAGGGAGAATTTTAGGTAGTCAGATTTTAATGATCCAACTTGGAATGTGGCCAAATCAGTGGTATTAACATTTGACCTGTAGGAGACCTTAATTAACCACTACTGGTCAAGTCCTTTGTTTCATTTGTCCTTGTTCTTTGAATAGCTTTTATTTTCATTTTTGAAAAATACTGGTTGATTTTGGTGCTTATGAAAGGTGCCAGATCTGCCTGTTGGAATATATTTCTCTGACTTTAAACCATTTCCATTGAAAAGCAAATCAGTCTGTTGGTTGTTGATGGAGCTCTCGGTGATCCAGCCCCATATTCTCCCTTAGGGCCTATACACGGGGCAGATGATTTCATGTTGCAATATTCCAGTTTCCTCTTTCTGTGGTTACCTTCCATTTGAGGTCTCTGAATTTAAAATCAGGTTCTGACATTTCAGATGTGTGGCTACCTGACTAGTCACTGATACATAAGAATAAACATGGGTTGAGACATTCTCCATTAGGGCTCAATAGATGGGGTTTTTTTCCCCATGGGGATCTTGTTATGTTAGTTAATTAATTAGTTTATAAAAGACTGTGGGGTGGGTGGGAACAAATTCCATAGGTAGCACATGATTCAGGGGTTCTTGAACAATTTATATAGTGGGGGGGCTCAGAGCCATTGAATCAAACTGCAAATCCTGTATCGGATGGAAACCATTTCAAGCCAGCTGGTGTCTAGCACCTCTTGTTTCAGCACCTGTGTCATGATTTTTGTAAAGTGGGCTGCAGATTTAAAGTTAGAGAGATGCAGCAAATCTGAGCTGGACACAACATGCACAAGATTGCAAGCTATCATGTTCAAATGATGGTACCTTTCCACTTTCTCTCTTTGGTAAGTGAAGTTGATCACCAAGGATTGCTCCCACAGCCAGACACTCACACCCCCTAGGTCCCAGCCCTCTGTGATAACCCTGTGAAAATGAGCAACTGACTAAAGATGGAGAGCGTAAACAACAGAGTGGTAGGGGAGAGAGCAGAGGTGGGGCACAAGCAGGTCTCAAAGGAGGGGTCGGGGCAGGGCAAGTGTGTTTGTTTTTGTGCAAGTTGGCAACCCTACATGTAGACCTGCAGCGTCTTCTTTCTTTTAAATCAGGTTATAAGCAGGTGGGAAGTTAAATCATCCAGGAATGGTAAAATAAAGCCCTAGTTCAATTCAAGCCCTTTCCTCAGCACTAGCTTCATTAACATAGGACAGATTCATAAACAAGAACAAAGTAGTTTACAAGCCTTTGCATCCCTGCATAGCTACCACAGCTTGCCCTGTGTTTTGATAGCCTAGTGTCAAATCAGCCACATGAGAGGAAGGGCAATGCCTTTATACTTTGTCGGTCAAGTAGTTTTACTATGATATAAATCATTAGAATAACTCCAGTGAAGTTACTTCTGATTTACATCAGAATAAGAGAGGAAAACTCAACCTGGAAAAATACATTCCTCTCTCCTTTTATATAAATATATACACATGTACAACACTGATTAGGCACATACATGGCTGTGTGTGTAGATATTTGATTTGCATATGCAATCAAGCTATGTGTATGTACAGTTTCAGCATGCATCCATCTTTAAAATCTGGGCATAGATTTGTGTGATTATACAGACACACCTCTCTACATACCCCGCTTTTCAAAAAATGAATCCATGTTTCCATGGTGAATGTACATATGTGTACAAAATATATTCAGTCACTATATATCAATAGTTAAAATGACCGTATAATGTATTTCAATATATATGTTAGATAATATGCAATATCAGAAAGAGATAAAGTAGACTATGTAAATAAGAACCACAGAGAGCTCAAAATTGTACGTTAACTCAGCATTTTTCAAAGGCAAGCTGGCTACTTCAGTGCAGATCAGAAGGGAGCAGCAGTCAACTGTGTGGTAAGGTAAAAGAGTAGGTCTCTTGAAACACACCTTTGACAACTTTGGTTATAGCAAGAGATGTGAATGGTTAACCAGATAAGCAATAAGCGTCACCCTTACTGGGTGATGTTTACCGTTTACAGTTAACAGGTGAGCAAACTCAAGTTAAATTGACTTAAACCTGTATCCCAACAGGAATTCCCAGACAAGATTTTAACTTCATTTATGATGTATAGGAAGTAAAATAAAATATGACAAAAGAGAGCATTTGTTTTTCTTCTTGAGCAATCACAGTGGATTTAAAAGCTGCTTGAATTCACCTGTTTGAGTGGTTCAGTAGAGCATACATACCCTCCTCAAAATCTTATTAAAGTCTCTAATACTTTTTCCGTGCTTATAAGCTAGTATCCCTGATAGCAACCACATCTTTCACTTGTGAAAGTGGACATTTAAGTTCTGGTCCTTTGGATATTGCCTAAATTAGTCTTTTCATTGTAGAGATCTTTCTGAGAGAGCTCTGACTCTTAAATCCATTGATTTACATGGGTATTTGCATGTGAAGTTTTGAATTCAACTAATTCTGTTTCCCATGCTAATGAGAATGGAAGGTTTGTATACTTATGTAATTTCATGCTATGTACTTGTAATTAGAATAATATCAATAGTCTGCATTGAATGGGTAGCATGAAAAATCCACTTGACTTCAGTATGAATGTGCCTTGGTAAGAATTGCACTGCAATAGTTCTATTGACTTTGTATTGCAGATAATGGAGCTGTGTCTGAATATAAATAAGACTGGAAATTATAAGTTAAAGTATTGCCAACCCAATACAATGTAGTGGAAAATAAACATATTTATATATACTATTATGTGCAATAGTATGTGCCTTACAATAGAAGAGGCAACACAAAAGTTTAGTAGGACTCAGTGAGAAATAGAGTAAAAGAAATTGGGAAAATTTTGAAATTATAATTAGTCCAAGAGAACAATGTGCACCCCGGTCATAGTGGGCATCAGTAAATTTTTAATTGAGAGTGAGCATGCTAGGAAGCTAGGTAGTACTTACAGAATTTGTATAGATTAATTTTCAAGTGATTTCTTGGAATAAAATGGCTCTTACAGGAACAGACACTGAGATAACTATGTGGTTTACAAATTATATGCAACTTTATAAAGCATCAAAGTAATCTTTAAACTTATTTGACATTGAATACGAATCCAGCAGAACACCCTCAAAATTGCAGTGATGTGGTAAATTTGCTTATGTACAAGTTAGAAAGCATGCATATTTGTTCTAGAAATCAATAAACTCAAGAAACTGAAATAACCTAGAAGTTACAAAAATATGAATAATTGTCTCTGCATCAGTCTGTGATAGTTCTGGTTGAATTATGACAATATTCTGTGTACAATAAAAGGAAATATCAACCCACAGATCTGATATAATGCTCAAAAGGCATAGTCTGTAGTAACTCTCGCATTTGCAGTGTAAGATGAGAGGAAAATCAAATCAGCATTGGCAGATAATATATATGATGGAAGATTCTGCATCAGACTTAGTAGATGTATAATAATTCAGTTCTAGCATTATTTAGGTTTAAAAGATGCTGTGCTTTCCATGGGCAAACTTAATTAAAAGAAAGCTGAATACATCACATAGCGCAGCAATTTGAAAGTTTGCAAAGTGCAAAGAATTCCTTAACATATATGCACACACTATGAACTCAATTTAAAGGTCAAGTTTTTAATTAAAACAGTATTTATAAATACTATTACTCTATAGAGCTAATCAAACTATTTGATGCAAATAGCATACTTAAATAATTTCCCCTTTTTCTATTTACATGTTGATTTTTATGAATTTGCTTGTTTGTAATTATTTAATGAAGTCCATTAGAAAAAAATGTAAGCTATGACTTGTTTGTTAACTAATGGCTGTATGTATTCACTGAAGACTGTGTATGCAATCTGATTGGTCAGATTGGGCTTTTTCTTTTATTCTTCAAGTAATATTCCTGTGGGTTCTCCATGGTATGAGTGTCTGTGTCCCTGCACAGCTGATCAGAGAACTTTGATAGCAATCTCCATTTAGCCCACGAATCTGCTGCTCTTCATCTGCCGGGAGGCCAGCCAGAGTACACTGGTGAAGTCTCCCCCACCACTCTTGGTTATCGGATAATCAACTAGTCGTTTACATCTCTAGTACCAAGGCAACAGGACATGTCAGGCTGCCTAGTGGGCACAGGCAAAGTAACACCAGTACCACCAGGGCACAAATACATAAATCTGCCTGGGGGAAGGTAGGATCATGGATGTGAACTTTAGTACTGCCTGCAGTATGCCAAACACTAATGGATCATGCTACCAGGTTCACATCTCTGACCCAGCTCGTACAAGCCTTTCAGTGCCAACAAACACTGCTTATTCTGATACTCTGAGCCTCCATATTTCCACTACACAATAGGTTTTCCAGTGACTAATGTACAGGACTTGTCTCAGTTCAGTATCCGAGCCCTCGTACCAAGTTCACTCAGAGGCCATGATTTGTTGCCATCTTCCTGCTTCCTTCTCATCATCAGAAAGTGAGCAAGGCGACACTGGCCCAAACAGACATACCTTCACCTATCATAGCTGGCTCTGTGTCCGCAAAATGAAAGATGCACACTCTATCCTGACCTTCAGAGTCCGTGACTCTCAATCTGGCTCCTTCATGATTCCAGCACATAGAAACATTTTACTCTGAGGAGGTACAGCAGGTGTTACTAAACAGTATGAAGAGAGGTACTTGTGATACCTACCTACAAAAGTGGAAAAGATTTCAAATCAGGTGTTATCCCAAAGGCACCACTCTGAATGCATTCTCTCTGGTGGTAGCCTAGCCTACCTGTTAACTCTTAGGAAATGGGGTCTTTCTATTGGCTTTCTAAAAGTTCACCTAACAGCAATTGCAATCTTCCATCAGCAGGTAGAAGGCTACTCAATCTTCTCCACCTGTGAAGATGTTTCTCACAGGCATAGCAAATCTCTTTCCCAACCCAGATTTTCCACTTCTCAGTGGGGTCTTAACCTATTGTTAAAAGGACTGACTAGACCACTAGTTGCACCATGGCCAATCATTCATTATTTTGCCTGTCCATAAAGATGGCATTCATGATCACTATTACCTCAGCAAGAAGGATAGGGGAGATAGCAGCTCATTTCACTGTGTACTTCCCTGACAGTGTCACTCTTAGAGAACATCTGAAGTTTAATCCCAAGATGACTGGTACATTTCATATAACTTAACTTAGTTAGCTTCCAACCGTTTATCTTTAATCATGGAGATTGCCTATCTCCTAGAACTGGAAGGGACCTTGCAAGGTCATCAAGTCTAGTCCCCTGCCTTCACAGCAGGACCAAGTACCATCTCCTGATGAATTTTTGCCCCAAATTCCTAAATGGCCTCCACAAGGATTGAA
This sequence comes from Pelodiscus sinensis, assembly GCF_052426305.1. Lineage (NCBI taxonomy): Eukaryota > Metazoa > Chordata > Testudines > Trionychidae > Pelodiscus > Pelodiscus sinensis. Next base: position 187,858,551 of record NC_143053.1, on the reverse strand, counting down.
CTCACAACCCTGGGTTTAGCAGGCCAATGCTCAAACCACTGAGCTATCCCTCCCCCCAAACCTCATCAAGATAATAGGGAAGCCTTCCTTCATATGTTCAACATAGGAGCTCCTTGGTCACCTATTCGGACAAAACAAGAACTTATAGAAAATCTGAGACTCTTCCTGGCAGTTGCAGCTAGATCAAAAGCTACAGTGATTTCAGCCCAAAGACTCTCAAAATAGATCTTGAAGAGTATCAAGCTCTGTTACCAGATACATAATGTAGCACTGCATCTTCAGTATGCACACTTTTCTACTGCCTTCTCAAAAAGTATCTCTGTATCAGAAATCTTCAGAGAAGGTACCTAGCTGTCTGCACGTACTTCTGCAGTGTATCAAGCCATCCTGGAGGACTCAGTTACAGATGCCAGATTCAGTGCCATGGTGTTATCTTCTGTAACAGACTCAACTCTGAAGAATCAGCCTCCAGTGGTAATTACTGCTCAGGAGTCAGCTACAGAGGAGCACCTATAAGGACACTATTCAAATAAGAAGCTGTTACTCACATTGTGCAGTAATGATGATTCTTTGAAATGTGTCCCCCTATGGGTGCTCCATGACTTGCCTTCCTACCCTCAATGTCAGAGTTTTTTGTCATTGACTCCGCAGTAGAGAAGGAACAGAGAAGGGTTTGCCTGCACACATTGGTTCATGGCCAGCAAAGAGCAGCATATTCAGGGACTGAATGGACACTGCTACCAAAGTTCTGTGATCATTGGTGCAGGGATGCAAAGACATCTGCAGTGGAGCACACATCTCAAAGAATCATCGTTATAGCACAAGGTGAGTAACTTCTTCTTTCCTGAATGGATGACCCCATGTGAGCCCTTTTTTTCAGTTCATAAAACGTTCATAATTTTTCAAATCTACTTGAGTGAAACATAAAAAGATGGTGAAAAAGATTAGGAGACCATTTTTGGTGGGGATACTCTCATGAGATTTTTCTGTTGATTTATAGATAGTGGAAATATATTTATTAACTTAACTCTTTGTAGACTGTATGTAGGTATATGTATCCGAGTTAAGCATTTATTTGATTATGGACTTGAAATGGAAATTTTAAGAAGGCAAAAAGCAGATGCATATGGTGATGGGTAAAAAGATATAAATTTGTTTGCCCCAAACCTTCAAGCTGATCTAAAGCTTGAAATGCATTCTTCAAGTCAATGGGAATTTTGCCATTAACTTCAAAGAGCACATGATCGAACAAACACTTATGCCCTTCTGGAGCACCATTGAAGTCTATTGGCAAGTTATGATGTCCATGAAGACCTCAGGCACAATGAAGAGGGGATGTACTGGTGATTAGTAGTGGCTTCCTGATCCTCTAAGCGCAAGTTAAACCTGATGGGGAAAAACTCTAACCACTGGCACAAGTGTCCTTAGGCACCTTGTTCCAGGGAAAGATGCATTGTGTTGCTCTGCCATGTTCCTTGCATGCCATGGATTGTCATAACATCTCTATTTTCTCTCCATTGGTAGCAATGGGGAGGCAACTGGTACAGCCTTATCAGCTTTCTGTCAGTGGTGAGTTCCCCTAAGCAGGTATAATGCTGCACTGGATACCTCCAGCTGCTGTCATCTCTCTGTTCATAACAGCTTTGCTTTCTGAGAACACTCTCGCTGTTAAAAATGTGTCCTCCCAAAGGAATGCCAACAAAAAAGGGCTTGTGAATGCTGGCAAAGTGAATTGGGGCATTCTGTTTATCTAACTCTATTATGGTAATGGCCAAACTATTTCAGTAACACTGTTTTAAGCCTAAGTAATTTGGACTGTTATTGTAGCATTTTTATAAGAGCAGTTTTAATTTTTAAAAAACCACTGGGTCACCATCACCTGGTGTAAATCAGTTTAGCGTCATTAATTTCAATGAAGCCGATTTACACCAGTTGACATTCCAGCCCATAACCTTAAATATAATCCAAATTTGCTATATAGCAAAAATGTTCCCTGACATGCCTGCTTTTTAAACTGCTGTGATGTGGAAGTTGGATATACATTTCCTTTAAGTTTTAGAATCCTCTGTCAAGCCAAATGCGTACAGTTCATTTGTAAAGGAGAAACGAGAAGTTTGCTTTGTGAAGAATGCAGTGGAATGTTATACTATTTCATGTATAAAATTAATGAGAAGGGTCAAAATGTTTGGGATCAGAATGTTAGACTTGCTTACTGAAAATTGGGCACCTCTGTTTATAGTTAGACATTAGTGTCCTGATTTTCTGAGATGTCATGAAGTTTGATAATGTTGGCAGTAATGCCAGTCTGTGAAAACAAGAAGAAAGAAAAAGAAAGTAGAAATGACAAAAATGAAATTCTGGAAAAACCGTTCAGTTCTCATTCATGGAATTGATTGAATTTGACCTTCCAGATTAAAGGTCACAGACTATGACTAGCCAGTCAAATACAAACCAAATCAGTTTCCATATATGATATATTTTTCAAATGTCCTAGAAGGGTCCCCTCACCTACAATTTCAAAAAAAATTGTCAATACTAAAAAACAGGAAGACATTTTGAACGTGAGTCCACAAAAAGAAATAAATGATTGAGTCTTCTCTGCATTCTTTCAGCTTTGACTTGTCCTAAATCCAGACTGACATTGATCATATAAATTGGGACTCCAAGCATAAGACTAAAGATACATAACACTACAATTTGAACCATATTGTCAAGAAATGAGAAATGTGTGTTACAACTATATTTTAAAGGGCAATTCAGTGACATGCGGATGGTTTCCTCCATAAGGATGCATCTGTTTGTTATTTAAAGGTAGCACTAAACAGCATGACAGAAAAAGTAATAATTGTGTATCATTTGAAGCAATTTGTGCTTAAAATCTTCTGGATGAGGTTACAAAGATTCTAATGGCAATCTGTAACTGATATTGATCAGTTTCAGTCTCAGTATGATGAAAGTGGTAGTATCTAATTATTCAAGGGAAAGGCAATTTGCATATAACCCATAAATATCAAACCTGGCTAAGCTTATGTAAAGAGGACTTTGAAAAGTGACACAAAACTAGCTACCACAATGTTGTGCTCAGAGTATCCAAAGTCAGTCTGGAAAATGTAAACTGAAACTCCTTTTAACTGATAGTCAGTGGTTACCTCCCTTTTGCAAAATGCTCCAGGGAGTTATGATGGATTGTTAATAAGGTGAATTAATTCACAGGATTCCTTAGTAAACCAAGATCTGTTTGGTTCAAATTGACATGAGGCTAGTGATTTAAATAAATCAGTTCCAAAGCAACACTACTGAGCCGAAAAGCATATTATCAGAGAATAAATGACATAAGATGGCATGGGCAGAATACTTGGAGCCTAAGAATCTCAGTTGCATCCCTCATTAGCAGCCAAATATCACAATTGTTCACAAAAAACATTTATGTTCCCAGTTCTTCCAAAGACTGCAGTGGGAAACCCCATATGAATACAGCCTCTTTTCCATCAAGAAATGTCAGGGTCAAACATAAGAAAACAGCATCCCAAGGTCTCAGCAGGCCCTCATATGTGTTTTATAACCTCTAAACTTCAGCTGTGTGGAATATTTCAGCCTGCCCCTATAATAAAGCTCTGAGATCTTTTTGGCTCAGCCCTTCCCAGCTGAATGCCTGACTCAGATCTTCCTAACTGCCAATGCAGTTTTAATCCACTTCTCCAACACACATCCTCCTGACTCCTCTAAAGCTCAACTCTTTACAGCCGGACAGTTGCTGCCAAGTGTTTGAAAAATTCTGATGCTGAGATTTAGTCTAAATATTGTTTTTAATGAACTGTTAATCTACTGTGTTAAATGTTTTAACCTTTAAGGTTACATTTTCAGACGGCGACACAACTGGCCTTAGATTTGTGAATCCCCACCCTTGCAGTCCTCCTTTCTCTGTGTGTATGTGTGTGCACACTAATTGGGATGTGGCAGAGTGACTCTGGCCCTTCCAAGGATGAAGCCAGCGCACCTGTGTCTGGTTAGCTAACCCACATTTGTTCTTCAAAGAGAGCACGTGGGTACTAGAGGCTGGGAGAGAGCTAGTGAGTCAGAGCTGCCATGGACAGTCAGGGAAAAAGGCAGGTGAGAACTGCGTAAGAGTGAGAGATTGGCAGGTGAGAACTGCCAGAAAGCAGGATGTCCCAGAAGGAAGTGGTTGGAGGTTCCTACGGGAATGCTTATGGCAGCAGGAATAGGATTTGTTGGCTGATCTCCCCAAGCTAGAGAGCTGAACACCAAAGAGCAGTAGAGGGAGTTCCCTGCAAGGTTTTCTAAACTGGAAAACCACAGCTGAGATCTCACTGAGATCTCCAAACTGGAGAGCTGGAGCCAGGGGAGCCACGGAAATACTTGCCTGTTGGCTTGTCTAGGACATGGGAGGTTAATGGAACAGGAGAAGTGATGGATGTACTCTCACAGAGAGGCCATTGGGGTTCCCTGTGGGAGGAGCAGGGTTTCACTCCAGCTGGAAGAGCTGTCCTGACAGAAAGGACTGATGAAGAGCCTTGGTGTCATAGAAGACACCAAGTATAGTATATGGGGCATTGATGGATTAAAGGATGTGGAATTTCAGGGATTATAGCCACTGTGGAGAGGTATCCTAAATGGATTTTGTGTTGGGGCTTTGTTTATGACTACTTGCACTATGATTTTGCCATAAACTGGCCTCAAAGAGGTGTATTACTAGTCAGGAAAGCCTACATGGAGTTACTGGGAACTTTGGAGGAGGGAAACAGAGTCAAGTCCACCTTTTCTGCTGTAGCCTGACACTGAAGACAGGGAACCCTATGACATAGGAATAGATCAGTTTTGCATGCAGAAGACATGTATGTATCAACAAGATGAGTACCCTGGCAAAGATGGGAATGAAATCACCTGTATGAACAAAAACTGCAGTTCGGGACTGAAAAATGTGATCCTGTATGTGCTGTTAAAACAGACTCTCTTTGATACTAAGAGAAGATGATTCAGTCTGGGTGAAATTAGTAACAGTGAAGCGAGCCATTACCAGGCTTTCTGTATTGCTTTAGCCCTATATAGGAGCTATATTGGGTGACTCTGCAGAAATGTGTCTTCACTCTCCTGCAGCATGAAAGGGATCTTGTCAGCATGGAGTGCATTGAGGAAGCACAATGTGTGGTAATACCAACACCAATACACACTGTGTAAGTGGTACAGAAAGGCTGAGGCTACCACACTGATCTACAGGCTAAGTAAGTAGTGGTTTATGTGTAACCTTTACTTCAGGTGTGTATGTGCCTGGGGGAGAGGGGTATATTTACCTTTCTTCCTTCCATCCTCTTCTTCAGTATTATCACTTCATCTGTACAAGTCCTCTTACTGATTTATTATATAGGTGAAGTGCTTTTCTTCACATCAGAAGCTCAGTCCCTCTTCTTACAAATAGAACAGCTGGTTCTATTTATAGAATGACAATGACAAGTCAGTTTAAAACATGAGTGTGACATCAATAGCCCCACAGAAGAAAGAGGGTTTACAAAGAATGGTGCAAAAAGCCAAAACCAGATTGAAATGAAAGAGGAGAGGCCTGAGCCACAGTATTCAGACCCTGACTTAAAATCCCCCTCTAGTGTTGGAATGTCCGGTTTGGGAGTCTCCCTTTCTCGAAGTAAGGGTTCAATGTTACATCTCAATTCCAGGTATGGACTCCGAAGTTCCCAGTAACTCCATGTAGGCTTTCCTGACTAGTAATACACCTCTTTGAGGCCCAAAGTTTTTGAAGAGCTTGGGCTTGTGGTTCTGGCTCAACAATTGTTCTGTGACCCAACCAGCAATGGTGTGCAGGAAGGTTATAGAAATCTACTAAGTCTGGGTGTACATTCTTGTTTATCAAAGAATGGCATGTGAGCTCTCAAATGAAAGCTGGTGTCCTGCTAGTCGTGAATATAATTGCAAAATTTATGGGTGGGTGATGTATAAGGAGTTCAGCACAGATGCTGAAAATATGTTCTTAAAGGTAAAGGTCACTAGCAAGAGATAAATACCCATCTACCTGTGTATGTGTAAACTGAAGATTGTCTCATTCACAATGGGTATCCCTTCACCAGTATGAAGTGAATGCAAATGAAGGATCCTGGGGACTTAGGAAAGAATGTGACAGGAAGAGACAAACAGCAGGGTAGAAGGAGCCCTGTCTGTGGCTGTATTTCAAAGGTTAGTGTGGTTATATTTGGGAAGCAACAATGACATCTGGGCACCTGTCAATGAGGAACTAAAAGGATAGTGGTTTTGCTTCATGAAAAAAGGGGTTTCAGCCGGTCTTTACTGAAAATGCTCAAGGCCTTTGGCTGAGAGAAACTTTTTTAGAAAGGAGATTATCCTGTTAACATGCTTTCTAGAATGTGTGATTTTGTTTTATATGCAGCCATTTGTTTCCAATATTCGTACTGTTACTTGAATCTCTTTTCCTCGACAATAAACTTTTACTCTTATTTTCACTGTTAATATCTGTAAGAGCTGGGTTATTAAGCAAAGTGGTAGTCCTGAATTATATTGTGCCTACTGGTGTATAGTGTTCCTTTGGGAACAGCAGGCCTGGTAATTCTTTGAGTGTTCAGAGAAGATGGAGCTGAACACTGTAGGGAACACTCTTTAAGCATTGCTATCTGTGTGGAACGCGCAAGGTCTGCAGGGGCCAGGAAAATCTTGCACATGCTGCTAGGGGTTAATGCTTTTGGGGTGCTGGTCCCTAGTAGATGCAGAGAAAACTGCTTTGTGTGAAGACAGATAGAGGTGAGGTGCCTTATCATCCTGGGTTTCTTTGAGGAGTGTTATACAGACACATTTTGGCATGGAAGATATCTTTTGCAAAAGGAAGGTTACTAATGAGGAGAAGGGAAAGTGATTGATGAAACTGGGGAGGAGGGAAAGTGTGTGTGTCATTCAGGAACCAGGGAATCCAGAACACAAAGATGCAGAGTTACTAGGGGGCTGTGCCCCCTGCTCACTATGCTCGCCAACTCCCCTCTCTCTGGCCGGAGGAGGGTGCAAGAGCAGGCTGGAAGTGCAGGGTCTTGGTGGAAGGGATGTGTGAGGGGACTGAGGGAGGTCCCAGCAGGGGGGTGAGTGAGCAGGCTGAGGTGTGGGGTCTCAGCCAAGGATGTGTATGAGGGATCTGGGGTGTGGAGACGGGGAAGGGTGCATAGCTCGCAGGTTCCACCTGTGGAGTACTGGGGAGGGGACAGAGAGAGGGAGGGAGGAGGCAGGGCAGCTGAAGGCAACGGGGTGGCAGAATGCAGTGTGACATGATGATGTCACTCTGTCCTCACACAGGAAAAAATTATAGAGAGAGAGCAAAATGCAGGTATTGTAATACCCAATCCACAGAGGAAGAGTCCTCTGTGTTTAAAAAGAATTATGGGAGCCTTAATGCCAGAGGCAGCATGGTACACTGCTTACAGCTGGAGCTCAGTCAGGAAAGTGGATTGTAATCTAGGCTTTGACATTGGTTTCTATGTGACCTTGGGCAAATCATTAAAGGAAGCAGTCCCCAAACTTTTCATGGTCATGCCCCTCCTTTCCCCTGTCTGCACCGCATTCTTTATGTCCACGTCTACAACTGTATTCACAAAAATGAGCTGCAAATATCCGTGGATTTGCAGGGCTTTACAGATAGGAATTAGAAAAACAGAGAATGTTCTTAAGATATTATTATAGTAAAATGTGCATAAATGAGTGATCATATTTTATAGGGGAGGAAATAAAACCCAAAAGGGGCAAAGTGTTGAAAAGTAAACTGATCTTGAAAATGGAAAAAAAAAAAACCAGCGTGCCTCCAGCCTTTCTCAACTCCTATAATCACCTGCCTTCCTCTCCTTTCTTTTAAACCTTCCCTCATGCCCCATCCCTTTTATAGATCAGAAGATTGTTTCCCTCCACAGTCACTAAAATACATTTTTTGCTTATATTGCATTTCATAACTGAATTGGGAATGAGGGGCTAGGAATGTTACAATGTCAGCAATGTGAAGACAAATCGTGTGATACAGTCTGAGACTATAAACCTGGCTGATATTTGGAGGTGGAGAAAAAGAGGGAGGCGAGGAACAAGGAAGGCATATTATGAGTTAAAAATTAGATTAATTAATTAAACTTCTTAAAAGCGCTTTCCCTTTTCAGCACTTTTCTGTGTGTATATTGTGAAGTGTTACTTTACTGTAGCTGAAAGAAGAGGGACGATTAAGAAGTATCTTTGTTTTGAAAATGCTGAGCAGTGGAGTCAATTAAAGCAGCGACGTGATCTCAGACAGAGCCTAATTAGACCAGAGATCTGCAATTTCACAGGCAGTGTAGTTCAGAAACAATCCGATCATTATGCAAACCTCTGCCTTTTGATTGGTTAACTGTTTGGATTAATCAACTAATGCGTGCTTACAGATCACTATATTCTACCATTTTTTATATATATATAGAGAGAGAGAGAGAGAGAGAGAGAGAGTACAGGTTGGACCTCCCTGGTCCAGCGCCCTCAGGTCCGTGATGAAGAATTTTCCTAGACCAGGGAAGGTCATTTCTGGCCCTCTCCACCACCAGTCCCCCCAGCTATGGCTTTTCTACCAGCCTCCCATCCAGCTTTCCCCTGCTGCCGGCCCCTCAGCGCAGTACTCTCAGCCCCACCGTGGCAGCCCAGCCACCACAAGCACAGACTTGCTGCCGGGCTCCTGGTCTCATGGGGCAGCCCCACTGCTGGAGTTCAGCTGTGCTGCCAGGTTGCAGCCCTGCTTGGGCTTCAGCCTTTTGGGGCAGCCCTGCTGCCTCCCAGTCTCACCTGGCAGCTCTGCCAGGCACAAGCCCCACTTCCAGATTCCTGCCCTCACCACCAGGCAGCCTTGGGCTCAGGCTCCTGGCTGCATGAGGCAGCCCCGCTGCCTCCCAGTTCCGCCACATAGCTGAGCCACTGGTCGGCAGCAGGAATTAAGGACTCCTGGTTGTGCTGCCGGGCGGTCCCAGTGCCGGGTTCCCAGCTCCACCGCTGGGCAACCCCACTGCCTCCTGGTCTTGTTGGGCAGTTTTGCTGCCAGGCTCCAGCACACTAGGCAGCCCTAATGCCTCCCGGTCCCCTGGCGCACTCTCCCTGCAGTGTCGCCACAGGGTCAGCCCTGCTCTTAGGCTCCCAGTTTCACTGCGACAGGGCAGCCCTTCTACTGGTCTCCAGTCCTGCTGCAGGGCTCCCAGCTACCAGCCCTCCATGGGACTCTCTGGTCCTGGAATATCCCTGGTCCTTGTGGGGCAGGCATGTAACCAGACCAGAGAGACCAGTTAAGAGGGGTTCAATCTGTAGTGCAAGTTAGACCTATAACCAGAATACAGAGAATAGAATAATTGAGAAAATACAGAGTTATGCATCAGAGAGTTGATAGCCTCTCTCATGCTCGCTGAAACAATTCTATTTCAGTAGAATATTCAAGTGTGAGGTTCTGTTTTCATTACTGAGTCTTGTTCATACCTGTGGGTAAATAAAATTACAACCAACATGTTCCATACCACAGGGCTCCCGCTATTTCCACTTTATAAAATGGTGGCTATTTCAGACTGCTTTGAGGTGTGGTAATTTTGGTGGAGATGCATTATGGACAGGGCTTAGGAGGTAATATGCAATTTATCACATGTAGCATTTCCAGTGCCAAGCATTCATGAATTAGATACCAAAAAGTGTGAGGTTGGCTAAAAACCAGGAGACTCTAAACATAAGAAATGCTACTATTGAGGGTTTTGAGCTTGTAGGGTTCATGTTTTCAAGTGTGTATAAATGGAGCCTCCTTTTTTTTTTTAAAGGTAAACTGAGATTCTCCCCCACTGACCTATTCCAGGGATCTGGGGCTTTAAGAAAAACATCAAATATTGTGAGACTCTTTATATAATTGTGAGAGTTGGCAACAATGCACATGTCACTGAAATAGAGTATCAGGCACCATTACATTTCTGATGTATGGATGTTTTCATATTCACGTGTGTATAAACTGTGTATATGTGTTTATATATGTAATATAATTAAATGTTAATAGAATTCCTAAAGTGTTTAAGTGATAAAGTAAGTTGACTGCTTATTACCATTGTTAGACATAGTACTATTCTGTTTCTCTATTGTATTTCCAGTTCAATATAGTTATTTGATGCCAAGTGTATTAGGAGCAATTTATAGTGAGACGGAGCTGGGTCTCTCTGAATTTATAATCTTATGTTCATCTTCCATACATTAAAGGCAAAAATCAGCTACATGTGTATGGCAGAGATATGCATTACTGAACTGCTATAGTCACCCAGCTCTTGCCTTGAAACTTTCAGAAATCCTTTGGACTTTTTTCTCTGCAGGATTGCGCCTTTTGTTTTCATTTATACCTTTGTACGGTGGGTATAAATGGCCACAAAATCAGAATTCCCTACTGACTCATAGTGATGGTTTACTTTACAGGGGATGAATGAGGGGCAAAGAGGTGGAGAAACAGGCTTCTTGGGTTTGCATGTTGTTGTTCATATGTTTGGCCTGATGCATGGGATCTTATATGCTTGTCCACAAACCAAAATGCAGTGGGTTAACTGAAGGTGTGATTTTAAAGTTCATTTAGCTAAACTCGTGCCAAATCAATTTAGCTAAACTCGTATAGACATTTTGAGTTTGGTTTAAACTACAGATGTGAAAGGTTAACTGTGTGTCCTGAGCTGTCCCTGTCTGCAGTGGCTTGTGTGCGTCAAAGGCAGGTGCTATTCTGGGCATCCGGAGCAGCCGGCTGTGTATGGCAGGTTCTGGGTGGCAGGCATGGGCTGCTGCAGCCCATCGGGGGGCAGATATTACTCCAGTGCAGCTTTGCTGGAGCACTTCCCCTTAATTGGTTAACCAGTTAAATGGGATTTTACATCCCTAGTTTAAATCAGACTTATTTGGGTTAGCCTAAGGCCTGATCTACACTTGGAATTTACATTGGTGTAGTGCATCTCTCAGGGGCACATGAAAAATCTACACCTCCTGAGAGGAATAACTCTACTGAACTAACTCCCAATGTAGACAGCACTAGGTTGACAGAAGAATTCTTTCATCCTCCTCCTACTCAGGGAGCTGGATTATCTATACCAACAGGAGAATTCCAACCATCAGCATAGGTAGTGTCTATACTGAAGCTTTACAGCGATTCAGTAGTGCAAGTGTAGTGTATTAGATATAAAGCAGCCCTAAATTGATTAGAAACACATATAAGTTAAAGCGAAATAATCTGCTCTTAAACCAAAACAAAGTGTGTCCGTACAGGTGTTTAACTGAATTGGTTTAATTAAATAGATGCAAGTTTGTGTGTAGACAGGGCCTTTCTTCATAGTTTGTAATGTTTTTGCTGCACCTGTGTTTTGTGTTCCCTTTCTGAGAGTATTTTAGAAAGTTTACGAGCAGGAATGTTTGCCAAAACTGCCATTTTAAACTAATACTCTTGAGTATTAATAGAATATGATTTTCAAATGTGTAGTCTTGTGTATTCACATTTTAACATATTCTAAGAACTATGTTAATCCAATAAAGAAATAAAGCATATATAGTCAAAACATCTTGAAGTTTGAATTGGAAATATCGAACATTCAAGGCAAAATTCCTCGATAGAGCTTTTTGGAAAAATTCCACAAAATACTTCTCTGTTTTCAGCTAACCTTACTCATAGACTTTGTCTACACTGCGGCTTTTGCTGCAAGAGTCTATGCAAATGAAGCTCATTAGCATATCACCACATTTCATTTGCATAATTTATTCAAGCTGTTTTTACGCAAGGGTTTTTTGTGCAAAAACAAGCAGTATGGCACCTGCCTTTGACGCACACAAGCCACCGTTTTTTGCAAGATTCCGGAGAGGCATAAGGATCTTGTGCAAAACAGGGTTTTTGCGCCAAAAAAAAGAGTCCATTCTGCTTGTTTTTGCACAAAAACAGCGTTAATAAATTATGCAAATGAAGTGTGGCAATATGCTAATCCACACTTCATTTGCATAGGCTCTTACGGCAAAAGCCACAGTTAGACATAGCCATAGTTACCAAGTTGCAAACAGTCTTCAGGCTGGTATATAAGTCTCTGCATACAACATGTGCTGAATATTTTTGAGCAGTGAACACATAGGTGGAAATCATGTGCTGTTCAGCCAACTTTCTAAATCCGGCCAAAGTCCTGAAAACACTTGTGCATGTGTAATGTCCTGAACCTGAACGATCCTATTGAGTTAGATGGGACTGCTCAGTTCTGGAAAGAGAAGCACATGCATGAACCTTAGCAGGCTATATTTGACAGATAAATTGTCAGCTGTGAATAGCTTTCAGAGCTCTGCTACTAATCATGTTATGGTTTCTTAGCATTGCATTATTTTGAGTACCCAACAATTTTGGATATTGGGGGCCACAGTTTGTTCTAGTACTGAGTTTAATCAAGGCTCTTCTTTTTGTTTTATCTTAGCAACAAGAGCAAGACCCAACTAACCTATACATCTCAAATTTACCCATTTCCATGGACGAGCAGGAATTGGAGAATATGCTGAAACCCTTCGGACATGTCATTTCCACCAGAATATTAAGAGATGCTAATGGAGTCAGCAGGGGAGTTGGCTTTGCAAGGTGAATCCCTTGGTCTATTTGATTTATTCTGGTGTCAGGGGGATTTTTTTTCGGGGGGGGGGGAGTCTTTGACTCTTTGCAAATGATGTTTCTTCTGTAGTTCTAAAGCCTCATCACTATTGAATATGCAGAGCAATCAGGTAACAGCATCTTTATCAGATTGAGTGTCTGTCCTTTTTGCAAAATTAAAAAACACCAATGCAAATGGGAGTTCATCCCATGGGTCCACAAATTTATACTTTTGTATATGGAAATAAAATAGATAGCAATAGTGAACTGTTCAGGCATTATCAAGTTTAGATAATAATAAATGTCCTGTGGCTGAATGCATTCAGAGATTTAGCAAAGTCTTTCTAACAAGGAAAGGTAAATTTATCAGTAGGAAGAGCAGAGGAGAGGAAGCATATCTAGAGAAACACAAGTTGCTACAAAGCCCAAAGGATTCCAGGCCCCTGAGAGGAGGTCAGGAGAAAGATTTACATTTGAGAAACCCTGGCCGGTGTAATGTTTTAGACAGACTAGAGAAGAGCTTGTGTCATTGTCAAGAGAGGAAGGAAGTGTTTTCATGTTAACTAGAAGGAAATACTTACAGAAAGCTCCCTCAGTTAGAAACACTGCTAGACATAGTAGATTTGTTTAAAAATAATAATTGTAAAGAATGGGAACTGTACATAGAAAAGGATAGAAGAAGTAAGTGGAAGAAGGTGCAACTTATATAGCGACTTACACTGTACATAAATATCTCCTGCTTCAAAAGAAAAGCAAACATCACTCTGCTTTACAGAGCATTCACAAGACTGCTCTTTTGAAGAGCAGGGCAAATTATGACTGAGTTATCTTGTGGATTTCCCTGCAATATATTATGTCTTGGTATATATAGCATGACACTTCTCCCAGTACCGTGAGAGCATTGAGTAAACTGGGGATAACTGAGTGATAATGAGGCATTTTGTGAGATAATTGGCATTGTATTGTTACCCTTGTCCTCGATATACAAGATCATCACATGAAAGGAAATGTTAAGGTAATATTGTCTGAATTCAAATAGTAAAAGATATACCGGTGAGGGTGAAAGATGACACCATTCTTTACTCACCCTCTGTGTTAACAAAGTTAACTTGCCTTTTTAGAACTCACTACATGCAGCTCAGTATTACTGGCTGATACACATTGAATTGTAAAAGCTGGCTTTTTCATGGAAATGTATTTAACTGTTAATTTTTTAAAAATCTACATGATAATGCAACATGAAGGCCATGTGTTTCAGCACACAAAAACAGGAAGAGTGAAATCCTGGCTCCATTGAAATCCATGAGGAAATTTCCATTGACTTGAATGAAGGCAGATTTTCTCATAGCCACAATTGCATGCTGAATCTTCACTTTGCCCTTGGGCATTAGAATTTACAGTCCAATCTTTAATGCCACATTTCTCTTCTATTTAGTTTCTTTTTACAGAATGTGTCACTGTATAGAGATAAGCACTTTATGGTTGCCTAGAAGCATGTGGGGGTAAAGGCTAATACATCTATAGTATGAGGACACACAGTAGATATGGGTGACTGTAAGGCAATGATGGGATATCAGTTGCATTTATATGGTCCCTCACCTTTGCCTCCATTAAAGACACCTAAACACTCAAAAACAGGGGAAAATAAATGCATTATGTATTTTGAAAATCATGATTTTAAGCCAATTTCATGTTCTTTTGGGGACAGCACCCTGAGTTTTGAATGCTTTGTGTTAGCAATGCAGCTGGTGAGAGTAGCAAGGGAAGCTGAGAGGGAAGATCCATGAGAGTAGGGTGAAGCTAGTACATGAGGTGTGGTTTAAAACATGGAGTGAAATGTTGGACTGCATCCTGAAATGAATGGGCAGGCTGTGGAATGAAATAAAGTTGATGTATCTGTGGCCATACTTATTTAACTCTCTGAAGAGAGAGACTACGCAAGTTGAAGTCCGGAGAGCTACCTCTCAGGAAGGCCATAAGGGATGGGGTTATGATCATTACGGTGGAAGGACATAGAGTCAAGAAGGTGCCTTGTTGCTCAATGGTGGTAGGCATATTTAAAGATACACAGAGAGGTATTGGAGAAAGAGCAGTTAGGAGTGAAACACTAGAAGCAAATAGAGGGTGTTAGTTGAGGAGGGAAATAGGGATCAAGTTAGCGTGAGGATGCTCCTCTTAACCAAGGAACGCAACTTCTGTCTTTGAGACACTTAATTGAAGGCAGTTGAAATGAAACCATACAATTATTTGAAAAAGTCAGATATTATTTTGAATGCTTATGTGAATTATAGGAACAAAATGTTTCCTATATTGAATCAGATGAATCAGAAGAATGGTCTATCAGATCCAGTATTTTGCCTCTGGCAGCGGACAGTAATTTGATGCCTTAGAAGAGAGGGAAAATTCCCCAGATACATTTAGATGGCTATCCAATATGCTGTTAATATTGTTTCTTATTGCCTATAGTGAATAGGAAAGGAATAGATAATAAAACTAAATATTATAATGGCAGCGCTCTCTCTCTCTCTCTCTCTCTCTCTCTCTCTATCTATATCTAGTATGCATGTATATCTCTCTCTCTCTCTCTCTCTCTCCATGGTGCGTTCACACTTTGAATACTGTGTGCAGTTCTGGTTCCGTCATCTTAAACAAAGGTATATTAGAAGTGGAAAAGGTGCAGAAAAGGACAATAAAAATGTTTCAGGGTATTAAAAGTTTCCATATGGGGAGAGATTAAAAAGTCTGGGACTGTTCAGCTTAGAAAAGGAGGGACTTAAGGGGCATTTGATTGAGGTCATAACATCTTGAGTGGTATGTAGAAAGTGAACAGGGAAGTGTTATTTATCCCTTTACAGAACACCAGAACTAGGTGTTTTCATCAGAATTTCATCAGCTGATGAAATTAATACACAGTAGGTTTAAAACAAACAAAATGGAATATTTCACACAACACACAATCAATCGGTCAAACTCATTGTGATGGGATGCTTTGAAAGTCAAAAGTATAACTGGGTTTAATAAAGTCTTAGAGGCATAGCTGTGTTAGTCTGTAATTTTAAAAAACAATGCATAGATAGATAGATAGTATCTTGAGCTTTTATGGGCAAAACCTACTTCCTCAGATGAGCAGATTGGTGTGAAAAGGGGGGACCCTCCATTTTTAACAGAAAAAAGAAGGTAGATGGGGAAAAAAGTATGTGTCAATTGTAGTGCCGATACTAATGAGGCTATTTGAGTGGGCTGGAAGTGTACAGCTATCAACTACATGATCAGTGGATTACCCTCCTCTTAACATCCTGAGTTGAAATCCTTGTGGAATTCTTCAAGGCTCTCCTTCCTGTGAATCCATATAATGAAGATGTCATCAGTGTAGTGTAAGTAGAGTAAGGGTTCTAGGGTACGAGAGCTGAGGAAACATTGTTTGAGGTCAGCCAATAAATGTGTTGGCATATTTCGGGGCCATGTGGGTGCCCATAGCTGTGCAGCTGACTTGAGGATATAAATTGTCCTCAAATTGGAAATAGTGGCGAGGACAAAGTCACACAGCTCAGTCACCAGGTGTGCTGTGGCATCATCGAGGACAGTGTTCCTGATAGCTGCTAATCCGTCATCATGTGGAATGTTGGTCTAAAGAACTTTTCCATCCATAGTGGCCAGGATGGTGTTTTCAGGGAGATTACTGATGTTCCATAGTTTCTTCAGGAAGTCAGTGGTATCTTGAAGTTAGCTAGGAGTGCTGGTAGCATAGGGTCTGAGGAGAGAGCCAACACAACTGGATAATACTGCTGTAAGACAGCACCTCTTTTGACAGCCTCTTTGATTATAATGTTAGAATTGTTTTTGAGGCTGTGGATAGCGTTGTGTTCTGCATAGGTGAGGTTGTGTCACATGTTGTTTGTTCACACTATCAGCCTGTGCATGTTTGTGGAAGTGCAAATGACTATCAGGAGGGGTCCACAGAGAGGCCTTCCTCTTGTGGGGTTGGCATGGGAGATCCCGAGAGTCAGTGCGATGTTCAGTGGTGTGTTGGAAATATTCCTTCAGCGGGAGGTGGTGAAAATAGACTTTGAGGTCACCACAAAACTGAATCATATGTGTGAGGATGGTGGGGCAGAATCTCTGAGATAGGACAGATTCTTCTGCGGGGCTAAGAGTGTGGTTGGAAGGTTGACAATGGTGTTAGGTGAGTTGAGGATACTGGAGTCATTAATCATAAAAGTATTACTCTTTAAAAATTTAGTCACTTTATTTAATTGTAACACACAGGTGCTCTGGGAGTGTAACATGGCACAAGTTCTTTGCATGCATCTGTCATGGAAATACAGCCCTTTCAAGAAAAAAAATTCTACCTGGGAACTACTTACATGCTTTAGGCTGAGTTGGAGGGAAAGCAGGGACTAGGAGATGCCTACTGTGGGACTCTCTACTGCAGCCTGAAGAAAGATACATTGCCGAGGAAGAACTGTGGGCTGTGATTGGATTTCTGGAGGGAATAGGACAAGTGGAACTCCCTGTGTACTGAGAGCTAGAGCAGGAACTCAAGAATAAAACTGGTGAGAGAACCTGATCCAAGGGGCTACGTCTACACTGGCCCCAAATTCCGGAAAAGTCATGCAAAGCAGGTAAGTCAGAATAGGGAAATCCGCGGGGGATTTAAATATCCCCCGCGGATTTAAATAAACATGTCCGCCGCTTTTTTTCCGGAGGATCTTTTATTCCTACTTTCAAGTAGGAATAAGAGATCCGCCGGAAAAGGGCTTTATTCCGGAGGATCGCACCAGTCTGGATGCTTTTTTCCGGCTTTTCCCCAAGCCGGAAAAAAAGCGGCGGACATGTTTATTTAAATCCGCGGGGGATATTTAAATCCCCCGCGGATTTCCCTATTCTGACTTACCTGCTTTGCATGACTTTCCGGAATTTGGGGCCAGTGTAGACGTAGCTAAGGTGTCTGGATCTGAGGTATCCAGATACAAGGGTGATGTGTTGCATAACTTTTGTTTTAAATTAATTACAAACAAGACCCTTGCAAGGGAGAATTTAATCTGAAACATCAGTGATTGGTGATTACTCTAGCAACATATAAAAAGGAGAAATTGAGGCATGGTGGCATGCTTCAAAGAGAAAGATACATCAATTGTGTTACAGTGCCAAATCCTGATCCCGTTGATAACAATGTTAAAACTCATCATTAAATCAACGAGACAAAAATTGGCCCCCTAAAATCATCTAGTAAAAAACTCCTTGGATATTTTTGTTGAAAAGTAGTGGATCTTCAGACGTAGTCATGTAGACGGGTTCTTTTGTAACAGAAATAATAGGAATGCTCCTGGGGGTTTTGTTATGAATGCCGTAGTTAAATGTTCTGTTCTACACTATAAATTATGCTGCATACTGAGCCTTTTTCTAAGATGTTTTTAAATGGTAAATACAAAAAAGTGTTAGAAGCCACTAACATTTTTTTATTGTGTTTGCTCTCTCGTAACTTAAAATGACCTTGTAAGATTCAGCCCCAAGCAACATTTTACAGCAAAGTCATAAACCTCCAAAACCAGAAATTTATGATGGAAATGCTGACAGTCAACCATTGCAATACTAGCAGGTGCCAGTATAATAGAGAACCGGCAAGTGAGAAGACAGTAGCATAAATCAGCTGAGCTCTGGCTAGAAATAACTGTGTGTTCATCTATCCATTTCTCTTTTCCAGTAACATGAGAGAATTTGTCCAATATAAACTGTCTTAAAATAATGTTATGATGCTGTTCACAGAGGATGACCAAAGTTAAGAACTTCACAATTATGTTTCTCCCATACCTGAGAGCAAAGAGGAACATTAAGAGAGCCACATTTTCCCCCCTTTGGTGACTAGATGCTTGGGATTTGGGGGGTTGGTTTTACTTTTTTGCATGTTTTTAACTATGTTTTAATTGATTTGCATATGATTGGTGTTTTATTAAAATTATTGCCTTCATTACACTTTACATTTAGTCTTTGGAAATCCCTTTTGACTTGATGTCTGAAGTTTACTTCATGGACTAAGAAAAGCATGGAACATGGGCAGCATCATAATAGGTCACATCGGTTCCTGTGTCATTTATACTAAATTACACTGACTTTAGGGGAAATAGGCCTGCTCCTGATTTATTCTGGCACAATGAGATGAGAATCAAGCTCTCGGTTTTCTTTCTCAAATATCGCAGGGTGGGTCTCTTATAGCATCTCACTAGTGTGCTGCACATGTATTTGTGTGTGCTGATGTGTGATAAGTTCAGATTCCAGTCAAATGGTGAAGCCATCGTAGGTCTACCTCTTACCAATAGAGAGGGTGTTTAGCACAAGGGAACACAAGCTAGCTGAGTTAGCCATAGGGAGGAATGGCTTCACAGAATTTGCTTTAAGAAAGCAAATTTATGAACGTATCCAATGAGTATTGTACTCTGATAGGAAGTAATAAAATTACTGAGCATGGAGGAAAGCCTGGAGAATGCTGAGAAGCTGCACAATTTACATGCAATAGATTTCAGTTCCTCATGGGGGCAAACAGGAGCCGAAGGAGTAAAAAAGAATGAAAAGGAGGCAAAATAGTTCCACAGGTACAGCTAATGAAACCATGAAGGGTCCATTGGGTGGGTTTGGAAGGGAACAGGTGACTTGTTTGAGAGCTCAGATTGTCACTTAGTCACTCTCCACCCTTCCCATTGCACGGCCAGGAACACCTTGACATCTTCAGAGTCTCTCCCATACCCTAAGCACGTACCTGTATTGTCTTTGTGCGGGGGGCGGGTGGAGAGGGGAGGAGGATCATGCATCGCATTGTGCATGTGCCCATGCACACAGTCTCTCTCACTCTCTCTTCCCTCCCCCCTGGACTCTAGTCTGACCTTATGAAGTCCTCAGGAGTGGCAGTTCTCACATATGACTGTAGGGGACAAGGAGAGCCTTTTTCCCTTACTTCCATCCCACAGGATTCCTTAATGATGAAAGAGAAAGCATCCTGCCTCTCTTCCCCTCCTCCTGCCCCACACATACACACAGGTATGGGAAGTAGGGAGATACTGACACACCGCTGCTAGCCAGCTCTTAGACTAACAACCCAGATCTATTGTGCATTGTTAGTGTTTGACAGAAGGGTATCATAGACTGTGTAATAGTTTCTCTCATAAAGTAATGTAAACTCCAAGAATGGAGGCTAGTAGAAGGGCTTGGGAGGCGGAGTACTAGAAAATGTGTTGTAATAAATTATCTTGCACAGGACTAGGTCAGCTCTAATTGCTGCTGTTTGATGACTATGCAAAATACACAGCTGTATGCTTAGCCCACTTACTCTCATGCTCCCACTGAACAAAACCCCTATCCTCATCTGAAAGCATAAAAACTAAATGTGGTCTGAGATACATGCCTGGGAACTCTGAGGTCTGGATTGCTAACCCTGGTGCAGAGCCAAATTCCTTTTGTGTCCTTGGGCAAGTCATTTAACCTCTTTCCTGTACTTTCCTTATTTATAGAATAATTTGTTTCCCTACCACATAGTGGTATCACAGGGATTACTTGATTAATGTTTGCAAAACACATTAAGATCACCATATAGTAATTACTCACAGAAGGGAACCATAATTTAAATATACATTAAGGTGACCCTTTAATTCCATAAAATCTCCCAATATTCAATTGGAATTTAAAAATACGGGGTGTAGTTCTCTCACAATTTACACTTATCCCCATTATTAGATATCAAATCTAATGATCAGATATCAAATATTTTGCTATATAATAGCCACTTCATCAGCATGTTGCTCTTTCTAATGTATGTTTACGTGCTTTAACTTTTACTTGACATATTATTAATTGGCAAATGAGTAAGTACAGTGGATTTTGTTTCCAGAAAGGTTTCCTTACATTTATTTGCACTACTATTATGAATGATCCTCATTATTTATAACAACTTATAATGACTACTGCAGAACCACTATGCTCTATAGAGGGAAATAATATATATTTTTAAAATAGAGTAATTTTTTGTTTGCTAGGGAAGAATAAACCTCAAATGGTTGGGTGGTGAGATTCTCTCGGATTAAGTATACAGAATTCTGAGTCTTTATATGAACTTTGTCCAAACATCTTGAGTTTGCATATTTGGGCTGGACATTTGACAAGAGTAGCCTCTTTTTGGTATTTTAAACACTCTCCTGCTGGTCCAGGAATGTAGTAATTATTGCTATCTGTTTAGTATTTGAGCGCCTCAATTTCAGGTCTTGATAAGAATCAAGAGGTACAGAGACAAATGAAAAGTTTTTAAAATAATTACCCAAAACTTTAAGAATTTTAAAAGGATTTGGCCTATGGCTTTTGTGGGGTCTTATTTTCTCCAAACTAGTTCTTATCCAACAATGATATTTACAATATGCACGCTAGTACCTTGAGAATTGTTGAAGGGAATGAACATTACATTGGTCTAGGGCCTGGGACATTGTTCCATTAAACTATGGACTAGTACCAAATGTGCACTATTAAAATAGAGTTTGAAAGTGATATCTTGTGAACTAACTGAATCAGAAACAAATTTCATTTATTAGAAAGTTATTACCCATGTTTCAAAGGTATTTTACATCCCTCTCTTTACATGACAAATTGTAATATTATTTAGGTCTTAATTTTTAACATCTCTCAGATTGTCAGCTTGTTTTCCACTTTATTTCTTATATAACTATGAGGGCATTTCTTGAATGAATGATTCTGACTTCAATCCTGTGTTGAGCTTCATGTGGGTGGGTCTTTTTGCCCACACACACAGCCCCATGTGTAGACTCAGACTCTTGTACAGTATGTTATGTGAGAATCTCAAATGTTATTTCTGCCCATGGTAACTGCTGAGAGGGTATCAAAATTTCAAGGGAATTAAAACAAGCTGGTAAATCAGAATGGTAGGAATCAGGTTTCAATATCTCACCACCTGCCAAAGCTAGTAATGCATTGGGAGGCCAACAAAACTATTTCCAGGAATAGTAAACATTTTTTGCCGCTAGTTATGAATTAATGAATAGATCAAAATGCATCAATGAGCTGTTTCAGTTTATTAAATAAAATATTGCGCATGTTAGGATCATCTCTTAGACATACTCTTTTACTACATTCTTAACCCTTCAAATCCCAGAATAATTTTGCTATACTATCACTGACCATTTAACATATTCATGTTAAAAGAGAGGACATTTGGAGCTAAAATTTCAAACTTAGGGGTCTACAATTCAACTTAAAAACATAAGCACATATAAATTAAAACATGGAATTATGGTCCCAATTAGTATAGTTCCTACGTATGTGTGCAGAATTGGAAATCTGTAATTTCCTTCTGGAGAACCATAAGAGCAACTAATGCAATGTGGGATGAGTAAAGAGTTTACAATATTAAACCAGACATTGGTTTATTTTCTGAATTCCAGAACTTTCTCTGAATTTCTAGATTCTGCAGGATTTGGGGAGGGAGCTGGGGGCGTACTTCACTAAATTAACATGGTCATGTTGTCCTCATAATTCCATTTAAGGCTTAACTCCTTTTTCCAATCACATAGAGTTGTCATAAGAACGCTATACTGGGTCAGAACAAAGGTCCGTCTAGCCCAGTGTTTCTGAAAGTGTTCCGCGGAATCACTCTCAGAAACACATTAACTGGCTGCCCCGGTTTGTTTATTAACCAGCGCCACGGTCACAGATCCTTATAGTTCCTATTGGCTCAGTTTTGTCCTTTGCAGCCAAGGGGAGCCACAGTATCCTGTCTTTTGCCAGTGGCCAATGCTAGGTGCCACAGAGAGAATGAACAGAACAGGTAATCATTAAGGGATCCATCCCTTGTTGCCCATTCCCAGCTTGTCCATTTCCATATGCCTAACCATCTTTGTTGCCCCTTTTTTGGCTTTTTCCAATGCCAAGATACAGGTGACCCCCACACGTATTACCAAATTGGTTCCTGGAGAACTGTCATAAGTCAACCCATCGTAAGTTGAACTCTTCTTTCCCATAGGCGCAATGTAATAAAAGGTGGTTCTGTTCCTGGACACCCATTTCATACCCTAAAAATACCAAAATTGACTACAGAAATGGAGGGAAACTAAACTAAACTAAATAGTTCAAATAATGCACAAAAATAACTAAAAAGTGAAGACCAATGTGATGGAGACATGCGCAGTTCAAGCATTAACTGTAGACTGGTGAGTCTGACTGACTTGTATGTTTCCTGTTTTGGAATGATGCGTGGAGTGTGCGTCATACACGTCATAAATGCAAGCTGCGGATGTAAATTGGGGGGGGGTTAGAAGCTATCTTGCATAAAAAAATGGTTGTAAATGCGGAGGGTCGTAAGTCAGGCAGTCGTAAGTCGGGATTGTCTGTACTTTTTTTTGAGATGAGGTGATCACATCTGCATGAAGTATTCAAAATGTAAGTGTACCATTACAAACTGCTCTCTCACTTGCATTTGTAATTATTTGTTTTGTGTGCATAAATAATTTTTTTTTCAATCTTTGTCTGTCTTGCATATTTTTGTATATCTTGTGTTTTTTATGCATAGGAGTAAATGGTAGGAGAGCTGAAGTAGTCAGTTTTGAAAATGTGCCCTTAATACTCAGTTTAGGAACTCTAGGCTGCCAATGGTTGTCCTTGCACTAACTAACCGTATTCTTAAAGCCAAAGGGTGAATTCTGATATATGGTACTGCAGGTTCTCATACTATGAGGAACTATAGGATCGAGCATTAATTCTAAATATTCCAGGTTTCTATATTAAAGTAAATCAATCCCTAAGAGTAAGGGGTAATTTTTCAGAGGACTCCATTTTTCCATCTTCAACTTTGTCAACAGAAGTGACTTGCAGATGCAAAACTTACGCATAGCAATAAATGTATCAATTGCAAAAACCATTTGCACTCAATTTACAGTCAATTTATGCATCCTTAAAACATTTTTATGTGTAAA
The DNA here is from genome assembly GCF_052426305.1 of Pelodiscus sinensis. Lineage (NCBI taxonomy): Eukaryota > Metazoa > Chordata > Testudines > Trionychidae > Pelodiscus > Pelodiscus sinensis. Next base: position 187,834,953 of record NC_143053.1, on the reverse strand, counting down.
TTCTTCCTTTGAAAATTCAGAATTCATTTTAGCACTATTCTTATTTAAATAAAAATGTTCAGTGCAGAAAAATGCACTGCAATAGAACACACACACACACACGTATGTTGCCGTTAATATATAAATACATATACCCAAACTATGTTAAGAGAACAATATTATACTTGCAAAATGTAGCACTTAGATGTTAAGAATTGCCAGAATTTCTCCCTTTTGCTTACACATTATGATATAGCTTTCAATTACATGGTGTCACATTTTCTCCACAGGACTGTTGACTCATTCAGTCCTAATGGCTCCCAGTCCCAATTTTCTTTCCCAGGCTCCTCCCTATATAGTCTTTGGCCTGGTTCCTTTACTCAACCAGTCCTTACTTCTACTCAAATATGTCTGATCTCCTTTTACCATCTTTCCCCACCCACTACTTCTCAGACCCTATCTCCTTGGCCAGCCACTCCATCTCCCTGGGTCTCCTCATTTGGTTTCATTCTCTTCACAGTTCCATCAGCACAGTCTCCGCCATCCCCTTTCTCCCATTCCTATTTTCCCTTTTCCCACTCTCCTCATCAGTCTAAGGCCTGGTCTACTGTAGACCAGGTAGGTCAACTCAACTTAAGGTATGCCATCCAGCTACACAATTTGCATAGCTGGATTCAGCTTTCCTTAAGCTGAGCCACTGCAGTGTCTACACTGTGAGAGGCTAATGGGAGCACATACTCCCATCAGCTTCCCTCACTCCTCACAGAATGAAAAATACAGGGCGCCAGTAGGGGCTGCCCTCAGCATTTGAATTGTGGCTCTATACTAGCCCTGCTAAATTGAAGCTAGAAAATCGACCTCCAGGGGGTGGATCTTTTCCATAGTGTAAACATGCCCTAAGATTTCAATCTTCACTCAGTCTATTCCCTTGCGGCTCCCAGATCCAGTTCTTGTCCTTTATGCATTCAAATCACAAAATGTCTTCCGTCCTGGTGCTTCAACATAGCAGGAAGGATGGGAGTATGGGGGGTGGTGTCGTTGAGAGCACAGGAGAAAGCCCTGACTAAGCCTGCTGCCCAAAACTACAATTGCAGGGAAAGTCCTGCTTAGCCCAGGGGTGGGAGATATTTTTTGGTGAGGGGCCACTCCAAGATTTTGGAAAGTGGTCAAGGGCTGCACTTTTCTGTGGAGGGAGTGCAGGGTGTAGGATGGAGGTTAGGCACAGAAGGGCATTCGGGGTAAGGAGCTGGGGTGGCTGAGATTTGAGATCTGAGAGGGAGTTTGGGCAAAGGAGGGGGTTGTGACCTGGGTCAGGGGATTGGAGTGTATGGTTAAGGAGGGGTTATGGATTCAAGAGAGGATTCTGGCCTGGGGGAGGGGCTTTAGGAGGGAGTGCAAAGTCTGGGAGGAAGCTGTGACCTGGGAGAAGGGGAAAAGGGGGTGCAAACTGCAGAGCATGTGGGTGGTGACTTGGGGCAGGAGAATGGGGTTCAGGGTATGGGAGGGTGTTTGGGTGCAGGAGAGGATTCTGGCGTGGAGTGTTAGAGGGGGTACAGGGTCTGGGAGGGTGTTGTGACCTGGGGCAGGGGTGTGCAGAGCGTTTGGATGGTGACCTGGGGGAGGGAGTTGGGGTGCAAGGGTGCTAGAGGCAGGTTCTGACTGGGAGGCGCTTACCTAAGCCAACAGCCCTGCAGCACCCCTAGTCCTAGGTCACAACAGCCCTGCAGCAGCCCTAGTCAGGCTGGCTCCCTGCCTGCTGCAGCCCTGCTTGAAATCACAGGATGCATCCTCCATGTAGCTTGGGAGGGGAAAGAGTTGTGCTACTCTGATCCCCCAGGCCAATCTCTCAGCTCCTGTTGGCTGGTTGTTTCTAGTCGATAAGAGCTGAGAGATTGGCTGGGCTCAGTTCCTGTGGGCCAGTTGTCTCTGGCCAGTCAGTCAAAGCCGAGGATTGGGTTGGGGGTGGGGAGATCACATGAAGCTTCTCCCTCCCTGCAGAGCAGAGAGCACATGGATTGTGCTTTAAACCATGCAGCTGCATGCCTGAGGGTCCTGGCAGGGTGGTCTGTGGGCTGGATCTGGTGGCTTGGTGGGCTGGATCTGGGCCCCGGGCCATATTTTGCCCAGCCCTGGCTTAGCCCCATGCTGCACCATGCTTGATCCAAGCAGAATCTTGGAGAAATTTAGCTGCTGTCTTCTAAGAAGCATATATGTAATGTGATTTCTAAATACTTATAACTTGGCCAGATTTGGGCAGATTTTCACAAGGACAGAGGAAGCACTGTTTGTCAAATGTCAAGCCCTTGCTCCAAGGCATGGGGATGCTACATCTTCCCAATGCAAATAAAGGCAGATTTTTTTTTTAGTGTGGGCAAAAAAAAAAATGCATTTTCCCCTAATCTTGTTCTCAGAAATAGCTAAACTGGTTTGGCTGAAATTTTCCCTTAAAAAAAAAAAAACCTGCCTGCTGCCTGTCATGAAATATTTCAGCCCAAATAGTGACAGTTTGACAAAAGTGTAAGCAATTGAAAATATGATCTCATAACGAAATAGTTATAATATTACCGCCATATCTATTTTCCAGTTTTTTTATAGTCTTAAGTACCTCACACAGAAGAGATGGGAAAAATGTGTTTCCTAAACCGAATATAACATTGATTCTTCACCACATATTACATATGTACATCTGAAAATTATAATTCATGCCTCTGTGCTATAGGTGGGAGACATGACAAAGATGTCTCAAGTGTTACTAGATGGCTAGAGGTCTAATTAACACTTCTGGAGGGAAGGTCTCCCTGCCACACACAGCCATTCTGAACAACTCAAGGGATTCAGGTAGCATGGAGGAATAATGCACACAGTTGTCGTTATTCAGCAGCACATATGAATGGGACATGTAAAGACGTCTTTGTCTATTATGCTGCCTTTTCAGGCCAAGTTGATAATGCTAGTGTCAGTTTCAAGTGAAGCGTGTGCCAGATTACAGATAGCGAGTGCTGGCATTTGAGAGCCGTTAATTGTGAAACTTGAGAAGAAAATGGGTGCATTCTTTCTAAGACAGCTATTCAGGAGATGGCCCTTTTATCCCAGAGCACCATGGGCTTCACTTTTATTCCCTGCCCACATAAAATGCATGGAGTGCACGGAGGCTCTTTCACTTGGCAGCTCCTCTATTGCATTCTTTGCTGGGGCTGCTTTGGCTTGTTAAAACGTGCCCCATGTATTCAAATGAAATTGTCACTGCTGTGTGGTGCAACATAACATGGTTTGACACTAAGCGCCTGCAGCTACAGAAAACAGACTTTTCTTGCATTTATACTTTCAGAGACAAGAGTCTCTAAAGGCTTGCTGCAGACATTCACTTAGTTAAACCTGAATGAAGCGAAAGTGAACAATTTAAGTTGCTGTCTTTGTGCTTCTGGAAAGAGCCCATTCCACATGATAGGGCCTTAAAAACTGAGCTGCAAAAGACCTCAGAAGGGGCAGCTTTAATGGTTTCACCAAAAACAAACTAACAAAATATATTGTATTGCTTGCTTGGATTATTAATCATTTCATTCTCTTGCTCAGTTTCTTTTTCCTAAGTCTTGGCAAACTCATACCCAAGCGCTGGGTTGAGGCTCTAGAGAATATTTACGCTCTGCAGAACGTCATCCTTTCCCCCTTATCTACTCTGTGGTAGGAGTAGTATAGGAAGTCATTTAGAAAAGGACCTTGAGTTTTCAGAATGAAGTAATATTTAAATATGTGTATTGAATATAATCTTTGAAGACAGCTCTCCTGGGGGGAAAAATCCACAATGTAATATCTGTAGTGTCTTTGCTGTTTAGTTATGAGTCATCATCCCTGCTTCCCTCTAGGCGCCCTCCCCACAAGCATTGGGCAACTATTCTCAGGATCAGTTAGCCTGCTGAGTGGTCAGTTTAGGTCCTGTGTAATGGCTTCTTGGTTTAGGATTTCGATCATACCATTATATAATCATTTCAGTCCTATAGAGGCATATTTATTATTATTGCTGTAGAGTCATGGGCATCTTAGAACTATGATTCATAATTATATCAGGTGAATGATCAGTCATTTCACCAGGACAAGGTCACATATAGTAATGTCTGTCTCTGTCCAGGGATTGGACTCATGAAATATACAACTGCAAATAGCTGTTGGTTTTGTTTTATACTCAATTTTGCAATATTACTTTACTCTGTATAATCATCATTGAATCATAGAAACGTTCTTAATGAAAGGTTCTCAAGTCAAGGCCTCCATCCGGAGGCACCACTCCCTGTATACTTAGTTTATCCCTGACAGCAGGTTATCTGTCCTCCTCTTCTTCCAGTGAGGCTGGTTCCATAACTTCCCTTTAAAGTCTATTCCAGTGTTTAAGTGTCTTTATTGTTAGAAAGTTTCTCCCTGTATCTAAACTAAATCTCCCTTATGGCAATTGTTGCTTGTTCTACCTTCAGTAAATATTGACAACAATTGATCACCATTCTTTTTAACAGCCCTTAATATATTGGAAAACTTTTATCAGTTCCAATTTGGTCTTCTTTTCCCATGAATGAACATGTCCAACTTTTTTAACCTTTTCTCATAGGTCAGGTTTTCTAAACCTTGTATGATTTTTGTTGCTTTCATTTGGACTCTCTTCCCTTTGACCACATCCTTCCTAAAGTGAGGTTCCTAAAACTCGACACAGTGTTCCAATTGAGTTCTCAGCAGTGCTGAGGAGAATGGAACAGTTACCTTCTGTGTCTGAGACACAACGTTCCTGTTAGGACACCTCACAATATTACCTTCCCCCCACCCTCCAACTGCCTGCAATTGTTGGCTTAGATTCAATTTGTGAGCCACTATAACCTCAAAATCCTTTTCTGCTATACTGTGGCATAGCCACTTAGTTCTCATTTTGTAATCATGCATTCAATTTTTTAAATTTTTTTCTTGTTGATTTTAGATCACTTCTACAATTTATCCAGATCATTTTGAATTTCAATTCTGTTCCCCGAATTACTTGCAACCCATCCCAGCTTAATGCCATTTGCAGATTTTGTAAGCATGTTCCCCAACCCATTATCCAAGTCACTAATAAAAATATTGAATAGTGCCAGATACATAACAGACCCAGTAGATTCTTCCTCCCCATTTGGCAGCAAACCATTGATAACTATTTTTTACTGTTTTTTATATGGTTTGTACCCACTTTATAATCCTGAATTATTGTAATTTTATTCCCCTTCAGATGTATCTTAGATCTTATATCACTTGCACATCCTTCAGGGCATTTGGAGGTATCAGAAATTTGGAATGAGGTCCTGAGTTTTTGCGAGAAGCGCTTGACATGTCCTTGTTTGGGATGCGCCCTAAAACTCAAAAGCAAACTGTTCACCGCCACGGTTCCCGCTTGAATGCAGCGAGGAAAAGAGCTGCAATGTTTACAAATGGCAAGTTCTCCTTGCTAGCGAACACTATATTGTAATGAACTATTTTGCCTGCATCTCTGCAGAATTCAGCCAAGAGCAGCTTTTGAGATTTCTCTCAACATCTATGTCAGGTGCTTCCTTTGCTGACTGCACATTTTTATAACACTCTAATAATAATTGCTTCCTCTTCCCCATTTTCTTTTCCAGAATGGAGTCTACAGAAAAATGTGAAGTAGTAATTCAACATTTTAATGGCAAATATCTAAAAACTCCACCTGGTGTACCAGGTAAGTGTTCCTATTACTTCTTTACTAAAATAACATACACATTTCTGAGGCATGTTAGCTTATTAAGATGATAGGAATGCAGAGTTGCAATATTATAGGTTTGCTGTTATATCTTCTCATCTAAGCATACACATATTATGAGCAGCGATCACTATTTGTTTTGTTTTTGCTTGTTACCCTCCAGTCCTCACTAATTTGACAATAAGCATTTATGTGTGACAAGAAGAAATTTAAATAACCACTGCAATCATTTTTACTGGATAAATGTTTCATTTCCATTGTATGGATTTTGTTTGAATTTCTTAGTTGGAGCAAAATCCAGATAGCCAAAGAGTAGTGGTGTGGTAACATAGTTTTTTTTTTAAAAAAAAAAAGATCAACAAAGACTGAACTGATATTTCTGTGGTTCCTGAGATTAAAGTGATGGATATTTCTAAACCTCTTAGCATTTTTGATGTTCTCTTCCGGAAGCTGTCCAGTTTGCCCACCTATTTCTTAAGTTGAGCTGCCTGCAGTTGGACACAGCACTGCAGCAGAGGCCTCACCAGAACCAGGTAGAACAAAATAACCACCTTCTTTGTCTTACAAACAACTCTCTGTTAATACATTCCAGAATATCTAAATATCACACTTCCATATCTGACTTGTTCTTGTCCCTAGTTTGTTTCATTTTCCAAGTTTGATGCTTGGGTGAAATCCTAACTTTACAGCAATCAATGGGAAAACCCCCATTGAGTTCAGAGGGGCAGGATTTCAATCTTTGTGAAGAGTCAGTTTCCCCCTTGTTAATTTCTCCTGTTGTTTGCGTGAGTCTTTCTTACCACAAGAGGAGAGACAAAAACCTAGGAATACAACAAATGGGAGAGGATCTCAAGAGTATTTGTAACATCTGTAGCTACTTTAGATTAATTTATTTTAAGTTGCCTATACTTCAGGTCATCACTGTCTTCCTAGTAACTCTCAGGTATCTACATAACATATGATCTTTGTACTTACCTTTTGTGCTTGCAGTGCCTCAATTAAATCTCATCATTTTCTGTTTGATGCAGAACATTTAGCATCATTGTATATTTGCAGTAGCATGTACATGCCACTCATCTGGCTCTGACACTGGCCTTATGTGTATCTCTGGCAGCACATAGGGGAAATAAAGGAGTGATAGTGTTCTCATGAGAATTCCACCACTGCAGAAGCCACTTAAGGCTGGCAGATACATAGCTCTAGATTGCCTTCCTCTTCTCAGATCTCAAGGGTGGGAGAGGGGGAGTGGATGATGGGGGAGCAAGTGACCATGCATCCCTGAAAGCAGGTAGAATCAGGGATGATTTAAGCGTTCTTAAAGCTGCTTTTCCAGCAACGCTTGCTCCTGGATGGTGCTTCCCTGGATATATTTTTTTTCTGGGTTTTCTAGTTCCTGTCCTATTCAAAAAGTTATGAGGTTAGGTACAAAAAAGATACTGACTTCAGATTTGCCTTAGAGGATGAATATTTGCTGTTGATAAATTAAGAATATTAATGATCATGAAGATGATGACAATGAGGAAAAAGAAACTGAGCTGAAGGTAGATAGTAGGTGGTTAACCATTCAGCAGTGGATATTTTAAATAACTACTCATTCATTACTAGCCTGCAAAGGTATAAATTGTTACGGTTTAAATTTGCTTAATTCGCTTAGATGTATTTGCCAAGGAATATAGTCAAATTAGAAATAATATGTGCGTGGGTTATATATGCACATGTGAATATACACAATATATATATGAAAGATGATGACATTAAGCTATGTATTAATTATTTTCATCCTAGCACTGTCAGATACATCATTCATACATTCTTTTCTTCAGAGCCAGAATGACCATATTGCAGACATGGTCAAAATGCATCTGAAAGGCCTAATTAAGCCTACAGTTATACGGTTTAATTGGCAGCCACCCTTATTTCTAGTGAAAAATTAGAGTGAGCAAAAACTGTATGTCTTACTATGGAATGATGCATCGTGGTCAATATGGCCTCTGCTTAGATCAAAATGAGTCACAATATTCTGTAATCTTCAAGGGCTACATTTACATGTCATTTCTTTCTTTCCAAGTGATATCCCATTATAGGCCCTGGTCAGTCAGTTTCCTATTGGGAGAAACCAGTGATATGGAATCTTAGGGTTTTTTTTAATATATATATGTATGTATATATATATGCTAGTCCTTGAACAGAGGTGGTCACAAACAGCATTCAGGCAATCCCTTCCTTCAGAAATCTCAGTCAAACCCTACTGCTCTTATCTCAGGAACAACTCTGTCCCCCAAAGCTGGCTCTTGCAGCAACCATAAAAAAAAGCTCTACCTCTCAAAATCAGCAACAGTGCAGGATTTCTTCAAATACTGAGCAGTGCTAGCATAGTGAGAAAAAGAACTGTGACAGTACCTCCTAGTGTCCGCTGCCACACAAATATTAACAATAAATATGCAAATTTGTTTATGCAAATTAGGCACAGCTGTCAGAATCTTAGATTATTGTCAGTATCATTATCAGTTGTGCAGGTTAGAAATCACTCTCATAGTCACTCCCCTTTAGCCTGAGTGCTTAACAACTCTGTTTCTTAATTCCCAGTTCTGCAAAGAATTACAGAATATGAGTAGCTCCACCATGGTTTCTGGGACTATTCAGATTATGTGAAAGCAAGAAAACTTTGCAGGATCAGTGGAGTTTTCTAATTAGTTTTCTTGTTTTGAGACGTTTACTATCATTAAACTCTTTCTTATACATTTCATGTTTCCTGGAAGACAAACAATGTTCTAATTGAAAGGGAGTTAACTTTATAGTTGCTCTCTATAGTAATTGAATGGTGTGATCATATATATTATGGTAAAATCACCTCTGTGCATGAGCGTGTAGCTTCTAATACAAGCTGTAATATTCCATTGTATGGACTTCTCTCCTTTAGGTATGTACAGAGCCCTTACTTTTGGCATTTCTTTCTACAGTATCTGCATGCAGTGGGTTGCAATACAAACCTATCTAATATCATAGCTACACCCGATGGAAGCATTGTGAATAGCAAGGACTCTGTTAGTGCAGACTGAGTCCTTATAACCCCAGATATTCCATAGGCAAGTTTTAGTGTAAGTCAAGACCTGCTCACATATAGGGAAAATAGATGTAAACACAACAACATTCTTAAATAATGTAAAACTATGCCTGTATTTCATGCATTAGTAACTCAGTTTGATAGAACATTTAAATTAATGTTACTGGTAGGTTTCCACATTGAAACAATGGTACATTTTGCATATTGAGCCTAAAAGAGCTATGTAATAGAGGATGAAACATAGAGACAAAGATATTTTGTCTTGATTTTGAGTAGTTATTAATTTAGATGTCAAAGAGGAAAAAAATGAGGTATGTAAAGGAATAAAAGTGGAACAGACAACAAAACAGGAATCTTGATGAGACAGCTTATTTACCTGTATTTCAAGCTGATACTGTGGAATTGGATTTTAATTATTATGGCGTGTTTTGATCATTCAGCTATGATATATGGATCAAATCTTATTTTCCAAAAGAGAATCCCCATTTCAGATAGAAGCTTGATGTACTTTTCCCAAGTTTATCCTTATCAGGAGTCATTTGGTTGAAGGGATCAGATAGGAAATGACTTCTCTGATGTTCTCATAATTCTCATCTGAGTACCATACAGTACCAGGTAAATAATATTACAGCTTATGAAAGAGCCAATTGGAATCATGAATAATTTGACTAATTTCACTATGCATGAGAACTCCTAGAAGAACTCAGTCTATCTTGATAATATGGAGGTTTTGCATCTGCAAACCCAGTTGATTTGGAATTCTCACATTTACATTGGCTCACCTGAATTGAACATTCTGGCATAATTATCAAAGCAAGGTGCTCCCTTGAACCATATTTAAAAGTCAGTTCTCCTGTATTCATTATTATACTTCTCAAGATCTCATAGGACAAATATAATCTTTTGAATTAGAAAGATATTTTTTCTTTTCTTACCAGTATATTAGTTTGCTTTTTGCCTACTGCTAAAAAAGGTTAGGTCCAAGTTATTTTGTAGTCACATAGTTTCTCATCACAGCTTCTAGTCAGTTTATATGTCTCTTTTATAAACCTGTATTTAAGTCTCTCAGCAAAAGATAGAAGCATCTTGCTTTATCCTCCCCCAAGCAATTGCTTATCTTCCTGCATGGGAACGCAAGGAGAATCAAATCTCCTAGTGTACTTGGAAAATCACAATCAGAGTTTGAAAATTATCCTTCCAACAACATAATTGTTGTCATATAAGGAAAATCATCACTATTTAATGTGGTGACCTCTTTATGAAATTCAGTAAAAAAAATAAGGAGCCTGATGACATTAGCAGAGGTTTGCCTCCATGTTTTTTATTAAATGCAACTACTCAAACAATCATCTGATTACGAGAGAAAAATTAGCCAATCTGGTTAGGGTTACATGCAGTTGATTAAAATTTTTCAGTTGGATTCCTAGCAACTTCATAGAGATGGCAGAGAACTGAGCAAATCTCATGTTTTAGACCACATCTTCTCTCCTCCAAATTCCCTTTTACTTCATCTTCTAGTTACCCACAAGCTTTTAATAAATATATAATGTATTGTTAATCCTTATTAAGACCCTTGCAGAAATGTGCCTGATTTGTTCACTTTTGAAGACAGTGCCTCCCTCAAGAGGAAAGATCCCTTAGCATATGAGCTCCCTTTCTTTACAAAAAGGAAAAATAGTTTCATTTATAGGTAAATCAGGAAGTCCTAGGAGATCCAACTTCTGTAAGGAATGAGACAGTTCAACAAAATTAAGAATAGACCACAGTCAGGTTATGTCTACACTGCAACTCTATTTCAAAATAACTAGCGCTATTACAAAATAACTTAGTCCGTGTCTACACAGCAGGCAGTAATTTCAAAATAGTGTCAATCTGGAGGACTTCTTACTCTGACCCCTGTAGCCCTCATTGTAGGAGGAGTAAGGGAAGTAGGATGAAGAGTGCTCTATTTTTAAATAAGTGCTGTGTGGACCCTCCCTATTTCGACATAAGCTATTTCAAAATCAGATACGCAATTGACGTAACTCAATTTGCGTAGCTTATTTCGAGTTAAGCCCTGCAGTGTAGACGTACCCTCAATGATTTAATTGTTTCGATCACCAGTACAAGAGGAAGGTATAAAATACCATGTCCCCCCACAAAGAACAAGCAGACAGACATGCATACACATGTCTTATATGTATTCAAGGCTAAAATATTGTTTGTGGCTTGATTTTCTAACTTCAGTCAGACCACACCAGGAAAGTACCCAGTGCTTTATATCCATCGAATTGTTGTCTACCCTACAGACTTGGATAATGGGTAATCGGAATTCATTTAGAGCTCCATCGATATATAATGCTGCAGCAGTGCAAAGCAACCAGAAGAGAGGCCAATGACTGACTCTGTAGTTTAGTTTACAATCAGTTTGTAAAAATGTGTTGTGTAATCTGAGTTTTGTGAATGGGATCTTAGATTGTACGTGGCAGGGAACATCTTTTAGTTCTGTGTTTGTACAGTGCCTAGCACAATGGGATTCTATCCATGACTAGGCCTCAGAGGTGCTACAATGATAAAAAAAAATAATTCCATTATTATTATTGTGGATTTTTTAAACAAAGGTGTTACATATTACACTTTGCTATTCTGTATTCCAAAGACAAATTAATTCCGTCATTTGTCTCCTGTTTTCCTTTAACATGTATGATGGTAATATGATCTGAATTTGTTACTTCATCTACCGTCCAAGCATTTGCTTTTTTGCAAACATCTCCATTTTTATCCGCGGAGTACAGTGCATAAAACTTCCCCTACTCTATCAGCAAATATGATCCCTGTAAAGACAGTTGCAAAATGACTGTTTAACAAATTTTCCATTTCCTTATCCACTCTCTGCAATTCCTTACTGTCATTTTTATCTTTTATGTATATATATATATATATATATATATATATATATATATATATATATATATATATATATATATATATATATGCAGAACTCTTTGTTGTTAGCAGAAATTTCTTTTTCATCTTGAGCCTTCAACATCCTTTTAACGGTCTGCAGTTTGCAATATTTTTATAGATCTCACAATCTTTATCTTTGTCAGATGGTTTATAATTTTTAATACTTTCTAACATATCTTTTATAGTAAACATTGCATACTTACATAACTAATCAGAGCCTCAGTTGCTTTTTTCTCCCTTGATTTAAATTGGTTGACTATCATTTGTAGTATCTCCAATTTGTTCTTACTTTTCAGCAATAGATTTCTATCAGGTGGTGATTGTGATTTTAATCAAAATTACACAGGCCCAAAAAATTGCTCTCAAAGGAAATTATTTTTAAAAAATTGTGGTGTTTTATAACTTTAAGTATTTCAAATCTAACTGCATTTTTTATCAATGAATGAGACAGGATTCTCAACTCCATTTTTCATTTGTGATTCAGTGTTACAGTGATGCCCACATATCATCTAGAGGCCATACTTTACAGATACTGATATAGATAACCTTTTGTTTTCAGGGCTGGTATTGGAAACTCTCTAGATCCCCTACATAGATTTACACATTTTTGTTCATTTCTAACTGTCTTTTTTTGTGGGAATGTATGTATTTTAGGTCAATAGATATTTTCTTATTGCGGGGGAGACTTTTTCTGTTACTAAGTGACTTTTGCTCACTCAAGACTTGATCATGCAGTTATTCAGTTCATTGTGAAAACACTCAATGTTTTGAATGGTGCAGGATCAAGTCTCGCTTATTAAACAACTCAACCTAGCCCTCAGCTTGCTATTTTTACAAACATAAAGGCTGTGTCTAGACTGGCCAGTTTTTCCAGAAAATCAGCCGCTTTTCCGGAAAAACTTGCCAACTGTCTACACTGGCTGCTTGAATTTCTGCAAAAGCATTGACTTCCTACTGTAAGAAATCAGTGCTTTTTGTGGAAATACTATGCTGCTCCCGTTTGGGCAAAAGTCCCTTTTACGCAAAACTTTTGCACAAAAGGGCCAGTGTAGACAGCTGAGATTTGTTTTGCATAAAAAAGCCTCAATTACGAAAATGGCGATCGGGGCTTTTTTGCGCAAAAGCGTGTCTAGATTGGCCACAGATGCTTTTCCGCAAAAAGTGCTTTTGCAGAAAAGCGTCCATGCCAATCTAGATGCTCTTTTCCGAAAATGCTTTTAATGGAAAACTTTTCCATTAAAAGCATTTCCGGAAAATCGTTCCAGTCTAGACGTAGCCAAAGTGTACATATTTATAGCTCAGATATTGGAATGCTCAGGCATGCAGGTTGTGTGATCAAATACTATAAGAGGCAAAGATGAACAGAGCACTCCTAAGAATATGTTCTTTTGCCTTAAATGTAATTGGTAGTTGCTGTAGTTAATGATGGGTAAATCTCAGAAGTGTGATGTAGTGTATGTTTTTGACCTATTTTATACATAGATTTCCTCATATTAAACCTCTTAAGATGGAAATCAGGCTGGACATTTCAGACACACACAAACCTCATCACAAACAGACAAACCAAAAAGGACTACCTATCTGGGAATCTGAGGTTTTCTGTAATTTTGATCACTGTGCATGAGCCAGTAAGGGGGACAGCTTGAATTTCAGTTGCCTCATTTAGTGTAAGGCCCAGTGGTTCTTGAATCTAGGTGTGCAGCATTGCTAAGAAGTGAATATCTCTGGCAGCCTTTCCTCTCTGTTTCTTGCTGTCCAGAGCTTTTCATTGCCACACATAGGGTATGTCTACACTAGCTCGATAATTCAAGCTAGGTAGGCAAATGAGGCAACCGGAGTTGCAAATGAAGCCCGGAATTTAAATATCCCGGGCTTTATTTGCATGTTCCGGTCGCCATTTTGAAATTTCACTAGCCCGAACTCACTGCTGCGTGGCTACATGCGGCAGTGAAATGTTAATTCGAACTAAGTCCTTAGTTTGAGTTAACTGTTACACCTCTCATTCCACGAGGTGTAACAGTTAACTCAAACTAAGGACTTAGTTCGAATTAACGTTTCACTGCCGCATGTAGCCGCGCAGCAGTGAGTTCGGGCTAGTGAAATTTCAAAATGGCGACCGGAACATGCAAATAAAGCCCGGGATATTTAAATCCCGGGCTTCATTTGCAACTCCGGTCGCCTTATTTGCCTACCTAGCTCGAATTAACGAGCTAGTGTAGACATACCCTCAGTTACACAGTGCAGTGGCAGCTCTGGACACAGCATACTTCTTGCTTTGTGTGAACCTACTTGTGTGGTGCCTATAGTCCACATGCCACCGTATGTGTAGATAAAGCATAAGTTACAACAGCTTCCTTCATCTACCCTATAGGTGACAGCAGAGCCCAGAATCCATCTAGCACTGCAGCTCTGCTTCGGCATGTCCCTCCTGCCCCTTGCTCAATCTTGTGTTGGGGCTTGGAAAGGGACTTTCTGGGGACAGTCCTTTTGGATGATTTCCACAGTTTCTGTGTCAGAGAAATCCTCTCCTGCTGGGGTACGTCTAGACTGTGGGGGGGCGGCTTCGGGATACCAGAGGTATCCTAAAAAACTCCACCGTATCCGGGGAACACGTTTGCTCTTCCACTTTTTTTTGTAGAAGAGCAAATGCGCTCTTTCGGAAGCCCCCATATTCCTTGTTCCACGGGGAAGAAGGGATCTTCCGAAAGAGGGTTTTTCCCCCCAAATTTGGCCCAATGTAGAAGGGCCAAATTTTGGAAAAGCCTCTTCCCCCCCAAAAAAGCAGAAAAAGGTGTAGTCTAGACATACTCCTAGCTGCCAGTCAGCCTTTCTGAGCCCCTTTATGCTGTTTTGGCTCTTTTTACATTGCAAAAAAGGGGCCTGGAATTGGGATGAGGTTCTCATACATCGTTTCTCACTTACGCAAAGTAAGATGTGCTATGGTACTTTTCTTGTTATCACATGCTTTACATAATAGTAGCCTGCTGCATAATTCCAGCTCTCTGGGCGGCACTGCATCACAGAGAAAAAAAATGCATACTGAAATTATGCAGCATAAGAATGGGAAAGAACCTGCAATCAAACATATTTTAACACAACAGCAATGGTCAGCACTTCCCATCAAGTGTATCAGTCCCCATTCCTGAGCACTCTTGGTCAGGGGCACTGGAACCATTTGCACAGTGAGGTGCTATGAGCCACTGAACCAAACTGTAAACCCTGCACATGATGGAAACCACTTCAAGCCAGGGGCTGCAGTAGCACCCACCACACTCTTGGTTACAGCACCTGTGCTTCTGGTATGTCTTTTTTGTTTGTTTGTTTGTTTGCTTTATAGGCTGCACATCATAAGACCATTGAAAGGTCATTCCTAGAATCAGTCACTGAATGTGAAGGTTGACACAGCCTATATATTTATACCGTAGCCACTGTGTCTGTGGTGTTTTTAGGGTTTACTCTAGAAGCATGCAGTACCCCTGAATGAGTCCACAAAGGTGAGAGCAAAGTCCCATAAAGCCAAATTCTTCATTTATCCTTACTGCTACAGCTTATAAAGACAGTGCTCTATATTAATTTGTCCACACAGTATCTGTTTGTAATTGCCAAATAGATGTTACTCCTCAAATAAAAAAAATTTCAGCAAAGCATGATGCAATGAACATAATTTGAATGTCTAACAGTGTCCTTTCATTGGCATTGTAGGGCAAATAGTTTTCTAAGGCCCACTTCTGCCAACCATGCAAGAAGAAATTTAATGAAAATCGCACATTTGAAGAAAAATGAAAAACAGTTCATAAAATGTTTTTCTTCTAGTAATATTAACACTTAACTCAGAAAGTCAACTTACTGATTGCAGTGTGAGTAAGGTCACGGAATCAGGTCCTACATTTTACTCTACAGTCTATTTTTTTTTTAAGTTAAAATCCATAGTCAACCTCTGGAACACCTTGGCAGAGGAAGTGATGAAGGTTAAGACTTTAACAGGATTTAAAAAAGAGCTAGATAGATTCATGGAGGTTAGGTCCATCCATGTCTATTAGGGTAGGAATGATGTCCCTAGCCTCTGTTTCTCTCGAAGTTGGAGACAAGGGAGGGTTTACTTGAGGATTACCTGTTGGGTTCCCTCCCTCTGGGCATCTGGTATTGGCCACTGTCGGCAGGTAGAATACTGGGCTGGATGGACCATTGGTCTTGACCCAGTATGGCCGTTCTTATGTGAGGACCACAATTTCTGGATAAAGGCCTAGGTGTGTTAGAATAAAATAATTGTTGTGAGTTCCAAAAAAAATACAAACAGCATATGTTTAAAAGGAGAGTATGTGGAGCCCATTGGCCTAATGATAATGCTCTGTATTTCCAAGCTGGGATCCTATGTCTGAATCTCCATCTCAAGGCTTTTAGTAAATAAATGTGATCAACCCTGCTCCATTTAAAGGTGACTCCTGCAGAAAATGAAGTAGCAAATGTTGAGACAAAGCTAAAGCAGTGGATTCCCCAGCATTATAGGGATTTGAAGGTAGCCCACATAAGGCAGTACTATGGTTTTGGGGAAGACCATCCTTCACTAATATGGGATTTGTGTAACTAGCCTTCTTCATCTCTAATTGATCACTTGGCCGTCAGAAGGATGGAAGCTTCTATATAAGACAAGGGAACATGGGGTGGGTTTTCTAGGCTCTAATAGGATATGGAGGATTCTTCTTTATTTTGCAACGCATTACAGTTCCCTGTGTGCATTCTAGGGTGTTTTCACACCTTCACTGATTCATCAGATATTGTCCAAAGTTTGGAGGCAAACAGAAAACAAAAACAGTTCATAAAAGCTAAAATAAAAGTTGAACCTATGCTGTGGCAGAGGCTGTGGCCTATTTGATGATTGTCATTCACTCTGGAGACTTCATTGTGGTTAGACAGAGATACTAGACAAGAAAGTTCTGTGGTTTGATCCTATGTTGCTAATCCCCATGTTTTTAAAAGTCTAATGAAACCTTCCTCATGGTATTGCCTTCTTATCAATACTGTAATTGCTGTTGTTTTGTTCCTCTTTTGAATTATCTTTGACTTTGTCAGTGTTTCCGCCTCTTTTGTTTAATGTGAAAAAATCATTAAATATCTTAATGCAGTTTTTTGTGAGAAGTGATGATAATGCTGATGTTCTTGCCACTTTGCAATTTAGATAATTGTGCTTTGTTTTCATAAAATCCCCCTTTAGTTTCAGTTAGTTACAAGCTGCTTGTTCTTTCTATGCCCATGAGGGATGGTGCTATGTGCTTGGCGTTTCACCTGAATCATGGCTAGGCAAAGTGAAGGCGTGGATGAGTACACAGTAATGGTGTAAAAGCAGTGGAAAAGCTAGGTGTCAAAAGTTATAAACTTAAATAAAGTTGGCCTGAATTTCTTGAGGAGACTAAACCATGAGCCATCAGTTTGGTATCCGATCATCATGGAAGATGCTTAATTATAGAACTAGCTTTTAGATAGGAATTTGTAATTGGATTTCATATTGCTCCCAAGTTGTTTTTTATTATTTTATGATTAAAATGGCTGGTGTTTTTAAGGAGTTAGGTACCCAAATCCTATTGACTGTCAGTGGCAATTAAGCTCCAAGAGCCCTCAGGTTCAATGGAAGATTTCACCCAATATTGTTATGTTATGTACTTAGGAAAAGTGTCCAACTGTCAATTCTTAAAGCTAAAAATCCTCTTTTTATCCACTAATAAAATAATAGTAGAGCATTTCAGGCATTCACACTCCACCCCTGCAATGTGCCTTGTCCATGTACTGTATGAGTGGGACCAAGTTTGGGACATAGAGAACTTCAGTCCTTGTTCTTGAGTTGAGGCTTCCACAAAGGTGCTAATTATATTGATTCGGATCATTTCTGTTAAACTGACTTTGCTAGGAACTGGAGTCAGACCACCAACATATTTAAACAGACCCCCAAACAGCAACATGTTAATGGCTTTCACTCACTTCTGACTTAACCCACGATTTGAATGTGTGACTGGCTTGATGTCTCATTACCAGTCATCTGAAGCATCAGGTCCTACAACTAGCAGCCAACTTGAAAAACCTGTACACGTGATTGTTACAATCAAGGTGGGCACTCTAATAACAAATTCAACATTTTTCCTATTAATGTCCACATTTCTGAATTTCTGCAAGACAGGATGACAATAGGGGGATAGTCTTGCATTAACTGCTAAACTGGAGAAGGGAGTTATCAGATTAGCTGCTGTTATACCTCCTCAAGGAAAAAATAAAACCACAGTAGTCAAGTTGATTATGAATCCAAGGCCTACAACAGAGCCCTGAGGGGACTCTGCAGCAAACCTCAACAAACATGGATGAGATAATCAAATTGAGTTTAGACCTCCACTCTCTTACCGCAATGAAGTCTTCAGAGAGAATGCACAATCATTTAATAGGACACAGTCTTTGCTATGAATGACAGAGGTTCGACTTTTGTTTCAGATCTTCTGTCGTTACTTTTCAAATGTCTAGCCTACAAGTCTCTGGATCATCCCTCTACATGAATACATTTAACCACTTGAATATACCTCAAGGGACAGCTGGCTGTACTGCACTTGCCCCTGGGGTTGCACACTTTTAAGAGTTACTTGATTAGTAATATAGTGGTCTGTCACCCTCTATAATTCCTGGTAGTCTTAGTGCTACATGTTTCCCTGCAGCTAGCCCTGCCTTGCTGTCATTATGTCTTTTACATCAGCCCGGCTGAGCGGCACAGAAGTCAGCCGAGCGCCAGGGCGGGAGGCAACAACGCCGCCCAGAGGGAACAGCCAGTGTTTCAGCATTACGGAGTCACAGACATTGGGCTACTATATATATGATACCCTCGTCTCTCTCACCAACAGAAGCTGGTCCAATAAAAGATGTTACTTCACTCACTCAATGCATCTTATCATTTATCACCCCTTTCTGAGGCAAGCATTTTACTCACTGATAGCATGACACCAATTCTACCACCTTGAATATGTATCGTCCAGATTGAGCAAAAGTTGAAGTGAAACAGCATCCTCTTCAAGATACTTGTTTCCAGCAGGGATTCGGATTTACTTAATGTCTAATGCTGTGACTGTTTAGTCAAGAGAAACTGGGAGGCTTTGTTCCCATTTCATGCTTATGGTGTTAAATCCAGGGGATGACTACTTATCGTTTTATTTTATTTTAATTTTATTTTATTTTATTTTATTTTATTTTATCGGTTTGGATTGTTGGAGTTCTGATAACTTAATGTTGATTGATTTTATTTTTTATTATTTATTTCTGTGCATTTAGATACAGGAGTGGAGAACTGGGAATACCTTGGTTCTATTCCCAGCTGTCAAAACCACACTTACTGGCAAGCAGCTTTTTCATCTAGGTTGACTTTCATGAGCTAATAAAATATGCATCTTATTTTGAAATATTAATGTTTTAAGTTTCAAATCAGAAAAGCATTTTTTCACATACTCCCATCCCACGGATTTCAAATTTACAAATGTGCCCAATTCCTTTCCTGAACCCAGAAACTGGCCTCATATTGAAAGAGTGAAAGTATAAGTTCAAGCAGAAATTTAGTTTCAAACTTCCCACAAAGCTCAGAGGGTTTGGAAACTATGTTTTGATTAATCCTTCTCCTCTGACTGAAATAGATGAAAATGACTTTATCCAGCCAAATCAAAATTATTTCATCAGAATTGTTTTGCATGAAGTAAAATCTCCTTTCAGTCTACTTGTCATATATTTTTGACCCAAACTCCTGCCAGAACCTTATGAAAAGTTCTTAAAAATACATCTTTAATTTTTGGTTGTTTTGATTTGTTATTATTTATTTGCATTGTTATAGTACATATCACCATACAATCAGCTTTTTATAAACAATAATAAAATCCTTAAATACCTCTCTCACATAAGTAAGTATTGTTATGCTCTTTTTATAGACGAGACTGCCAAAGCATAAACAGATTAGATGATTTTCCCATGGTCACATAGGAAACTTGTTGCAGAGCTGGGAATAGAACCCTGATCTGCAGATTTCCAGTTCTGTGTCTTAATTCCATCAGCCCCTGTGAAAATCAGACCCTGTTTTAAAAATAAAACTTACAAGTGTATTTTTTTTGTTGTACATACTGTTTTAACCTTTAGTTCCTTGCTGTCTGCATCTTCATCGTTTTTAATTTCCCTCACATGCTTTTTGTTCAGATTGCCTGACAAAATACATATTTTCACCCTTGGAAATAGAACCTCAGTTTGATTTCATTCAGGACAGAGACATTTATGTCAACATTTGCTTTCACAAATTCTTTTCTATGAGCTTGTGTAACTGAGTTCAGATTTGGGAACAGGATTTTTCTATTTCTTTCAAAAAGAATTTTCTTTTGCTCTTGTGCCATTTTAACAGCCTGTAAGATCTGCCAGAACCTCAATAGCAGCTCTCCTGCTATTTCCTAGAACTTTGTTTTCTCTTGTAAGAGCTCTAGGACAGCTTTCAGTGTAAAAAGATGCCTTCTCTTCTCTGTTAATTTCCAAAGTTCACCAATGTCTTGGACACAAATTCAAATCTCATAGCATTTGTCTGTAGTTGGGAAGCCAAAACCACAAATATTCTTTGTGATGTTTATTTCTTTTTCCTTTCATTCTTCTTTCTGTAGATTTAAAACCCTTCACTGCCTTAATGTCCATATAAAACGTTAAACCTCAATCCAGTAAAGCAGCTGCCTTGGAGGGAATGTGTCTACTCACATACTTTAAGTAGCAGTGGTTCTGCACACATGCTTAAGGGCTTTTGTTGGGTCTAGGCATTAATTTCCTGGTTAGAGTCATTCCCTGCTTTTCTTGATACAGTAAAACTCCAATAGTCCGGCATCCAATTGTACGGCACTCCCGATAGTCTGGCATCAAAATGGCAAGAGCCTACTGAGTGAGCTTCGGCAAAAAACAAGTCACAAGGCAGCAGCGGCAGCAGCTGAACCGAGCGAAACCGTATGGGGCTGAGTCAATCTGCCACTGGCATTGTGTGACACGGAACAGTGCTTGTGCTACAATAAAAAGGGTTAAAAACACTTTATATACAGCATATATTGTGTATATATATATAAAACCATCTTATAGTACCTCCTGATAGTCCGGCATATCCGATAATCTGGCACCACCTAGGTCCCAAAGGTTCCAGATTATCGGAAGTCTACTGTACTTTGTATTTTTGTTGTTCTCATTGCAGCTTTCTCCTTCTCCCTCTCTAGTTTTATTAAAATTAATTTCCCTAGTTTCATACACAGTAAGACAAACATTTCTTTATGCCAGTTGGCCAACAGAGTAGGCATCATACCCTACCTTCCAGTGTAACCATTACTCCTTGGCTTGAAAAAGAGTTTATTTTCCACACTATTTTTATACTTAGTCATGCTTATTGTTGAGTTCCTTACACAAAAATAAAAAAGAGGGATGCTTACAAGTTTTTTACCCATCTCTGCTATAAACTACAGGAACCCACATACAACTGGGTGCAAAATTATGAAATTGTTTCCTACCTTTCCACAGCAGCCCATGAAAATAGATCTGCCTTGCAGCATTCCCTGAAGGTCAGCAAATTCAGGCTGCATCACAGTGGGGACAGAAGCTCATTTGGGACCTGTCGGCTCTTCCTGGAGAATGCTCTACTGCCAATTTCCTGTCTTTTAGATCAAGGCAGATCTAGCTCGAGTGTCTCCGCCAATCACAAGAGTGATGTTATGGCATGAGGAGAGAGAAGCAATCTCTCAGACAGGATGGTTCTAAGCTATTTATGAATTTCTAGGTCTAGTCGTAATCCAACACCATAAAAAAATCTGTCTGGAAACCTGTAAGTAGCCACTGCAGGCAATGGAGCATACTTAATATAGTTGATTTCTTGCAAGATTGTATTCTGCTATTTGGTTCATAAGAATGAAAGTATTTTCATATATTTAACATATGTTAAAAGATTCAAATGAGTACCCTCATCCTTTAATAGTGATAGAAATGTAGCCGTGTTAGTCTGGTGTAGCTAAAACAAAATACAGGACTATGTAGCACTTTAAAGACTAACAAGATGGTTTATTAGATGATGAGCTTTCGTGGGCCAGACCCACTTCCACTATTTGATCTGAGGAAGTGGGTCTGGCCCACGAAAGCTCATCATCTAATAAACCATCTTGTTAGTCTTTAAAGTGCTACATAGTCCTGTATTTTGTTTTAGCTCATCCTTTAAGGGACTCCATATGGATGAATGCTTAATCCTGTGCAGAGCCCCGTTGAAATCAAATTTGGAGAGTTGACATAGAGAAGAATGAATTTTGTTATGCTGAGAGATGCTTCAGACTTTTGTCTCAAGGAAGTGAAGAGGCAAGAGTATTATTTCAGTTATAGCAGATAATCAGTGTGGCCCCATGTGGAAGAAGGGGCCTGCCCCATAGACCATCTTGTAGGATCAAGACCTTTGTTGAGTCCATCCAGAGCTTCATGAAAAAAAGTTATTCTCTGTCAAATCAGGTTAACCTCACTCCCTTAAACTACTGGGCTGCTGGATCTTCTACTTTAATTAGAGAAGGTGTCTGTCTTCTGCAAGAGGCTATGCCAGGATTTGATGTCATGCATGGTATATGCCATATCAACATTTATGGTTCACTTCCAGGCAGTAGGAATAAGTTAAATGGCAAACAAAGCCACTGTTATTTGTTTGAAGCTAGATCTATGCTACCACAGTTAGGCTACATCTAAACTACACCCCTCTGTTGGAGTACAGGATCTTTCAAAAAGTCACCCCGTTGTTGGAAAAAACACATCTAAACTGCAGTTTCAGTTTCGAAATGGCGCTTGTTTGAAACAGCGCCATGATGTGATTATGCAAATGAAGTGTGGGATATTTAAATCCCTGTTTCATTTGCACTTTCGAAGTGCTTCATTTACATCCCTCTGCCGACAGAGGGGTGTCGTTTAGACGTAGCCTTAGTCAACCTAAGTTATACAGCTCTAGCTATGCTATTTACATACCTGAAGTTGATATAGCTTAGGTCAACTTACTGTGGAGTCAACACAGTGCTGAGTCTCCCGTCAACTTACCTTTCTCTTCCCATTCGGGGAAGAGCATCGGAATCGATTGTAGAGTGATCTGTGGTCATTTTGGTGGGTCTTCACTAAACCCATTGAATCAGTCCCTTGTGCATCGATTGCTAAAGTGTAGAAATAGTCATAGATTGGTATAGAAAGCAGTCAAATACTTTGACCAGTTAAACACAGTTCAGCAAAGCAGAGCTGAACTAATGCAGACTGTCTAAATGCCGGTTAACAGATGTTTACTTACTGCTGTTGAATTGAATTTTCATGAAGCTGAAAGATACTTTGCAAAATCCATTCAGAAGATCTGCTCTAGTCATACCTCCTTCTTTCACTGTCGTAGTGGAGATAATTCCTCAGATGAAAGTGTCATGAAACTAAAATCTTAAAAATCCTAGGTATTATCCAGTTAGGATTTTTTTAACTATGCCTTCAGTTGTTGTGAGTTGTTATTGGAAAGTGATCCGTTAACCAGTGAATTAAAGATAGGGATCATAATTAATCCTCAGGTTTCTTTTATAGTCCCAATATCTCATTAACCTAGCAGCTGCATCATTTGTATGTGGTTAGAGTACACTTCCTGAATACCAGCTATTCCAAATGGTAAAAATTGTCTCTCTCAAAATGATTTGTTAAAATAAAATAAAGAATCCACTAAGTTCATTTTTTGTCATGAGGCTCTCATTTCAAAGCTTGTGCATAAAAGTTATTTCATCATAACTTTCTTTCTTTCTTTCTTTCTTTCTTTCTTTCTTTCTTTCTTTCTTTCTTTCTTTCTTTCTTTCTTTCTTTCTTTCTTTCTTTCTTTCTTTCTTTCTTTCTTTCTTTCTTTCTTTCTTTCTTTCTCATTAGTAACTTTTCTCTTGGAGACGAAAGGTGGATTCTTAATTCTTTAAATGAGTATGGATTGTGTGATTTCCTCAAGTAATCTGTTGAAGTACAATATGAATAGGAATGCTTTCCTGGCAGTTCCATCATTTTAGGGTTTTTTCTGGTTGATCTCACTTAAAGATTCAGCAAAAAGTGATATTAATTTTACTCTGTTTTTCTCACACAACTCCCTTGTATTACTGTCGGCTAGCCTGCCTTCCCCAAGGCATTACCAAGGCTTAAAATAAAATATGCTTTGTGGACTCCATTACTTGAACTGGTAGGCTAACTGCCTGCCAGTACAGTTTAGTTCCTTACCTTTGTTCTATATGTTCTAATGCTGTACATTATGTCTATAGGTTAGGGCTGTGAGGGGGCATCAAGGCTCTCTCCTCTACCAATACATTCTGCTCTTCCTGACAGAAGCTGGATGTAGCTTAGACGCTGCCCTTTCGTTCTCAGATGTATCCATTGGTTATGAATATTTCAGTTTTTGGGTGCCCAACTTTAAATGCTAAGTTTAGAGGCTAAGTTGATGACCACTAATAACTTTAGTTACTTAGTACTTCTGAAAATCAAACCTTAGAAATCCTAATTTGGCTACACAGAAGTGCAGAATTGACAAGATTCTGTTCTAAACACTGGCCTAAATAATTAAATATTAAATAGGAAATCCTGAACATTCCTCCAACTCCTTACTCTCCTGAAATCCAGTTCTGAGAGAGCCTACAAGAAGATCACTAAATATTTTGGCTGTGGCTGATCATGTCTGCTAATTATCCTCTAAGTCGTTCCTAAAATTCATCGTAAAATAGTGGTTGGTTCAAAAAGTACGTATTCTGATGCCAGAGATATTTAAACCCAACCCTCTCCTCCACCCCAATCCTGTAAGGAAAGAATCTATCCCAAGTCAATGTTAGATTTTCATGTTCGCCTTTGAATATTTTATTACATTAATTTTTCAAAACAGCAAAACAAACATCCGTCAAGTGACACTAAGCATGTCACCCTCGGATCTGTACATCTGTTGCTATCCGGCTGTTTTCCTGCATAATTCATTTGAATACATTTAAAGTGTACACTTCATTAAAATTCTTGACACTCCTTTGTGTGTAAATGTTACATTAAAGGAAAGGGTGGGAAGTCAGTCTATGACAATGTGCCTAGCTTATCATAAAGTGACTCCCTTTCTCCACCCCTACTTAATGTGTATCTATGGTCCGCCTTTGCATTTGCCTCAGTATAGACTGTGTTATGTATATATCTCGATTTGTCTGTCCGTAATGTCAGTCATACCTTCATTGGCATTAGAAATTTCCTTCAGTATGTTTTGTCTTTTCCTGCAAGTTTCTGCTCCTTATTGAAAAGAGATTTTTACAGGATGTATACATGTATGTTATTTTATACATGCTCAATTCAGGTCATATAATATATGTTCAATATATCCAGCATCACAATCTCTCTGTCAACCAGGAGAACACCAAGCAATTGATCATATCAACTTAAAAAGATGTGGATTGGCTTCTGTGGTGGAAAGAGTTTGTGATTTTTTTACCTCTCTGTTTGAGTGTCCACTAGTACTTTTCATGCCTGCCTGAAGGTATTCTCTTTGGTTTCATGTGTTTTTGTCACTGGGGGATTGTCTATGGTGAGGTTCTAACACCAGTTATATATGTACCAAAAAACAAAGAAAAGGGGCAGCTTGAGAGAAGAGACTTTTATTTTAATATGATGGCTTCTCACTTTACTGACTTATTGCAGAAGGCATCCCCAGGTTCTGGAAATCATATGTGATTTTTGGATGGCAAGTGATTACAGGTTAAAAACAAAACAAAATCAAAGGACGCTGAGATTATTAAAAGAATTAATATGTAACTTGGTACTTTGCAGCATGTGATTATTGCATCTTATGAAGAGAACTCTAAATGTTTTTTGGCCAAAAAGAGTCTGAATTTAAAAAAATAAGGTGGATAAGAACTGTTCCGTATAGAGGTGGCATTTTGTCCCTGTCCTTTAACTAGTTTGGCGTTGATTCTTCTCATGAGGATAGTTTCTGTGCTGTATGCACAAGGATTCTGTGTCTAGCCACTATTTCTGTGGATTTTCACATTTTGAGGCCAAAGATACTTAAAAATGGATTTTATCAGCTAATGTAATAATGATTTGCTAGTTGGTTAACCTTTCTCCTTACCATAGTTGGAATGATTGATCTTGAAAAGTTTATTCAAAGTTTACATGAACGACTCTTCTCTTTGTTTCCCCGATATGGTTCATTATTACACTGTAAGGACATGCTGCCCTGAGTCTGTGCGTGTACATGAGCTGTTCACATCTCTCATTAAAATACTATGTTGCTTGTTTTTTCCATGGGATTAAGTAACTGAGACGAAAATGGAGACTATTTTCTTTCCAGCAAAACTGTTTTTAATTGTATTCAGATTACCCACCCTTGAAGAAGCATTGATTCATATGCATTTGTTGTATAACTCCACTCAATGAAGTTACACCAGAAATGAAATCAGACCAGGGAATTTATGGAACCAAGAAGGAGCTGGATTCAGTTTTATTGGCATTCACTCCAGCATATACAGCACGTTTCTGTCTCATAACAGTCATGCAGACACTCACTTTTTTTTTCAGATACAGTCTAACGAACTGAGCTTCTGAATGTTTAACCATAGACACAGAAATGGATTCTGACGAAGTTCACAGAGACTTTTCACCAGTTGCAAGAAACCTCATTTTTTATAAGTTTTATATTGTGCCTTCTCTGTTCTCAGCTTTGAGGGTTATAGACTAAATGCAACCTTCCCCAAAAAAGGACAAAGATAAGGAGTTGGCTGAGAGAAGTTAGCCTGGAGCTCAAACCCTCTAAAGATGTATCTCCTAAAGAGCTAAGCAGTAGATGTGGGTTTGATATGAAGGGTTTTTGGTTTTTTTCATTTCTGCTTTTTTTTTGGGGGGGGGGGAGTAATTGTGCAGGTAGTCATATATATTCCAATAAGGTTAATCAGTGAGAAATCTTGTGGTGGTGGTAACGTCAGAGAACTAGGATGATAAAATAAAGAGTTTTCTTTATAAGCAGGTATAATATACCAGGGTGGTCTGGGGCAATGCTTAGAAGCTCAAATTGGAGCAAATTGCTTAGAACCAAGGCTACTTACAGCCCAAGACTGGGGTCCTGCTCTAGAAGGCACCAAAACAATCACACAGAGCACTTCTGCTGCCTCTCTGGCCAGCAAGAAGTTGCACAAGCAAATTCCTTTAGACGCTACCATTTTACCTGTGCCACAACCAGCACCACATCTTACACAAATGAGAGATTATGAAAACTAATCTCACCAACTCCAAACCAATCCCAAAAGGATCAGCCACAGTCCGTCAATTTACACCTCAGTCCCAGTGTTCCCTCTAAGATCTCCATCCTTGAATGGATTGAATTTTCTTTTGGGCAGGTTGAACTTTCTTATGTGCACCACCAACACTGAGGTAGAGTGTGGATGTGTACCCACCAATACAAACATAGATATAAATATATATTTTAAATAGTCCATAGGTGTGGAAGAAAGTATATTAAAACAAGGGATAATTAACAAGGAGCAATGCTTATGATTATTTAATATGAAATCAAATAAAAAGAAAATTAACACTTCCCTTGGCTGAAGAAGTGAGTTGTACCCACGAAAACTCATGATACTATTTATGTATTTTTTGTTAGTCAAAGGTACTACACAACACCACCAGAGAGCAAAGATTTGGCCTTAATGCAATACAATTTACCATATATTAATTAGTAACACAAGATTAAAAAAACCCATTAAAATCAGAGTTTTAGTTATCTGGAAAGATAATGAAGCAAGTCATTAAGGAATTCATCTGCAAACACCTGGAAGAAAATAGGGTGATAGGTAACCGCCAGCATGAATTTGTAAAAACAAATTATGTCAAACCAATCTGATAGCTTTCTTTGATGGGATAAGGAGTCTTGTGGATAAAAGAAAATTGGTGGACGTGGTATACCTAGACTTCAGTAAGATGTTTGATATGGTCTTGCATGATCTTCTTATCAAAAAATTAGGCAAAGACAACTTAGATGGGGCTACTATAAGGTGTGTGTATAACTGGCTGGATGACTGTTCCCAGAGAGTAGTAATTAATGGTTCACAATCCTGCTGGAAGGACATAATAAGTGCGGTTACGCAGGAGTCTGTTTTGGGACCGGTTTTATTCAATATCTTCTTCAACGATTTAGATACTGGCATAGAGAGTACAATTATTAAGTTTTCAAATGATACTGAGCTGGTAGGGGTTGCAAGTGCTGTGGAGGATAGGGTCATCATTCAAAACGATCTGGACAAACTGGAGAAATGGCCGGAGGTAAATCGGATGAAGTTTAAGAAGAACAAATGCAAAGTACTCCACTTAGGAAGGAACAATCCATTTCACACATACAGAATGGGAAATGACTGTCTAGGAAGGAGTACTGCAGAAAGGGATCTAGGTGTCATAGTAGACCACAAGCTAAATATGAGTGAACAGAGTGACGCTGTTGCAAAAAAAAGCAAACATGATTCTGGGATGCATTAACAGGTGTGTTGTGAGCAAGACACGAGAAGTCACTCTTCTGCTGTACTCTGCGCTGATCAGGCCTCAGTTAGAGTATTATGTCCAGGTCTGGACACCACATTTCAAGAAAGATGTGGAGAAATTGGAGAAGGTCCAGAGAAGAGCAACAAGAATGATTAAAGGTCTACAGAACATGACTTCTGAAGGAAGACTGAAAGAACTGGGCTTGTTTAGTTTGGAAAGGAGAAGACTAAGAGGGGACATGATAGCAGTTTTCAGGTATGTAAAAGGGTGTCAGAAGGAGGAGGGAGAAAAATTGTTCTACTTGGTCTCTGAGGATAGGTCAAGAAGCAATGAGCTTAAACTGTAGCAAGGGAGGTTTAGGTTGGACACGAGGAAAAACTTCCTGTTAGGGTTGTTAAACATTGGAATAAATTGCCTAGGGAGCTTGTGGAATCTCCATCTCTGGAGATATTTATGAGCAGGTTAGATAGACATCTATCACGGATGGTCTAGATGGTACTGGGTCCTGCCGTGAGGGCAGGGGTCTGGACTCGATGACCTGTCGAGGTCCCTTCCAGTTCTAGTGTTCTATGACTCTAACCTCCATAAATCTTTCTAGCTCTTTTTTGAACCGTGTGAAAGTCCTTGTCTTCACCCCATCCTCTGGACTTCCAGAGGTTGACTGTGCGCTGAGTGAAGAAAAACTCCCTTCTGTTCGGCCCACTTTGTACAGAATTTGGGGCAAACACACAATGATGATCTGCATATTCACATTAAAATCCAATAATGTGACAACAGGTTATTTTGCAAATACATGTGATGAGTATTGTTGGGCAATATGCCATTCCAGCAGTGGGATGGGAGCTGCCCAGCCAGCTGGCAGCAGAGCCAGGGTTGGGTCTGGCCCACAGACAGCCCTGCTGGGCTGAAGCAACCAGCAGTGGGGAGGGTCAGCAGGCTGAGGGACTGGTATCGAGGACCTCCTGTCGTCCAGCAAATTCCCTCTTCTGGGACCGGTTAGGTCCCGAGGGTGTCGGACAAGAGAGGTCCAAGCTGTATTTCTTTTTTATTTCTCTCTTTTTATAGACATATCCTGAAATCACACATATGGGACATAGCGGTTTATATTTGCAGTGACCATTTTTACTGTTTTACCACATTCATGTGTTTTATTTTTAAATGCAGAAATTGGTTTGTAATGTTGAGGATGCTGAAAATAAAAAGTTTTTTTTTAAATGTCTGCTAAGAGAAAATACAAGAAGATACACTTTAAAGGCGAGAAATCCATTTTTGTCTTACCACTCGCTATTGTGGAAGTGTAACAGGCTGCCCTCAAGGTGAAATCCATCAGTGTCTTATGCCCAAGTGGCTGACATGAAGTAAAGGACAGGGAGTCTTATTCTGTCAGTGCACAAAGATTTCTCTTCTTTATTGAGAAAAGACAAATTCTCATAATCCACAATTACAAAAAAACCCACATTCAAATCAGGATTCTTTAGAAATATGTTCACTAATTTCTGCAAATGTCCAGAAAAATGAAAAATTCGATTAGCTTTATTATTTATTTCCTCTCTTAGCCGTTGCTGCCCACAAATGCATTCACATCTAAATCTCTCAGTGACTTGTATCCAAAAATACATTGAATTCTTTAGGCTTTCTCTCTCCTGTACCTGCTCATTGACCTTACATAATTGTAATTATTTATACTCAATTTTTATATTAATGTATTACATGTAGACTTGATATTGTCAACCATGGAATGGAATACGCTCCGGGAAATCTTTCTGTCCACTGGTGAGCTGACAAATGAGAATGAAAATAAAAATGGATTTTGCAATTTAAATCATAGTGCGCTCAAGGTAGAGTGCATAGCTAGCTATAATGTGATATGATTCATTTCTGCATGTATGGGGAAGAGTGTTACAGAAAGTTTTACTGTAGGATATGGGATATTTAAAGTAACACGATGGTTATTCTACACAACAACGCTTGTTTAATCCTTCAGGAGATAGAAGAAAGAGTTAAACACTTCAACTTGCCCTCGATCCTGTCTCAATAAAATGTCACATTGTAACTCATTCCATTCCCTGGTTTAACCACTCTTATAACTTGGCTATTCAAGGTATAACCTAGCTGGTATGTGGTGTGCACCTCTTCTCTCTGCAAGATAATATCAGACCAGCTCAATAATGCTGTGCAGTCTCATTAATGATGATAAGTTTTACAGTGTCTTGGGTTCAAGAATCCAAAGGGCTTTGCAAACATCAGTTATATAAGCTTCTTGAAAGCCTTGTACATTCCAAAAGCAGGTCAAGTGTTTGCAATGGTCTTATCCTCTATTCACTGGCTTGCAAAATAGGGTAAAAGTCCTAATTCTAGTGAAAACTAATATTCGTTTTCATGGAAGGTTTCTATGTTTCTGGAGCATTTATGTTTAAATTGTTTCTCATTGATTTTTGTGAGAGAAAGCAATATCTGGATATATGATTTATACTCTAATATTACATTTTTGAGATTTTAGCATTTGTATATAAATAAACTATGTTGATAATATTGGAAACTCCCAAACTTTGTCTTGCTGTCTTAGGTATGTCTACACTACAGCGTTATTTTGAAATATCTTATTTCGAAATAACGCATCTACACACAAAATGTATTTCTAAATGTATTTCGAAATAGCTTTTTACTATTTTGAAATAGCACGTCCACGCTAATTGGATGCTGAATCGCATTTAAGGCCAGCCAGAACTGTTTCCGGCAGGGCATTAGGTCAGAAGTTACCTTGTAGCCAGGGCAGCCAGCAGGACACCCTGGGAAGAGTTGGAGGCCCCCTATTTCAAAATATGTGTCTACAGAGCGCTTATTTCTAAATAGCAATTTTGAAATTGGCTATATTCCTCGTGGAATAAGGTTTACCAATTTCGAAATAAGCCCTCCACTATTTCAAATTAATTTTGAAATAGCAGTTGGCTTGTGTAGATTCTAGGAAAGTTATTTTGAAATAACTTTGCTGTGTAGACATACCCATAATAACGTGTATCCTCAGGTAAGTTGGCTGAATCATTGAGATTAATGGTTCAGCATTCTGTGTGCAAGATTGAAAATTAGTACATATGGAAAACACACCCAACAGTCCAGGTGTTTGGAAACTTGAGTGAAACATAAGTTGAGCTGTAAAACCAAGAATTTACTAAAGACTGTCTTCTCTGAGTTCAGTGAGGTGCTTTGATTGACAAACTTCTGGACTTGAAAGAATTCTTGAGATTCTAATATTTCAGATCAGGACAGAAACTCTGATTCTCCCATGCTTTAGGTCAGGGCTACTCAACACGCAGCCCACGGGCTGCATGCAGCCCACAGCCTGTTTGTTTGTGACCTGCGGTGTGGTTTGGGTTTACGCTGGGCTGAACACATGACCTGCAGGTGGGATCCTTTGAACATGGTCTCCACTGGGAACACACTCCACAACAGGGAGGCATCTCCCAGGTGGGGTGAGCATTGAAAGATGCAAGCAGACAGGCTGGTTCGAACAGATGGGTACAGGGTGTCAGCGTTTCTAGACCCCGGAGACGAGGTGCCAGGAGTGCTGGGGCATTGTAGGAAGTGCTTTGTATTCATGCCCATTAGTGTGAAAGAAGCTATTTTTGTATATTTACATATATATTTGCATGTATATGCAACCACACTTAAATTGTGGCCCTCAGTGAGTATAATTGTGGCCCTCGGGGCTTCCAAAGTTGACTAGCCCTGTTTTAGGTAATATTTCCATATGATGTGGGTTAGACACTTAGGGTGTATCTAGACTACAGAGTTTTTGACCTTTTTTTGAAAAAACTTCACCTGCGTCTAGACTGCTGAGGCATTCTTTCGAAATTAAATCAAAAGAACGTGGCAGTTTTTCTGACCATGGTAAACGTCATTTTAAGAGGAAGAATGCTTTTTTTCATAAAATAGTGATAGAAATGTAGCCGTGTTAGTCTGGTGTAGCTGAAACAAAATACAGGACTATGTAGCACTTTAAAGACTAACAAAATGGTTTATTAGATGATGAGCTTTCGTGGGCCAGACTGAGGAAGTGGGTCTGACCCACGAAAGCTCATCATCTAATAAACCATCTTGTTAGTCTTTAAAGTGCTACATAGTCCTGTATTTTTTTCGTACGTGCTCTTTCAAAAAAAGGCGTTCTTGAATACAAACAAGGCTTTTTTGAAAGAGAGCATCCAGACTGCCTGGGTGCTCTCTTTCAAAAAAGCAGCTTGTGTTTTTGAAAGAAGTGGTTGCAGTCTTGACACTCTCTTTCGAAAGAGGTTTGTAGTCTAGACGTAGCCTTAGGGTGCGTCTATACAGCAAAGTTATTTTGGAATAACTGCCGTTATTCTGAAATAACTATGTGAGCGTTTACACAGCAATTCCATTATTTCAAAATAATTTTGAAATAGCGGACGGCTTATTCCAACTTCTGTAAACCTCATTCTGAGAATAACAAATCCTATTCCAAAACAGCTATTTTGAAATAAGGCGTGTGTGTGTAGATGCTCCGCTTCTGCTATTTCGAAATAGCCCCTTAGCAGAGTCATTCTAAGTTATTCCTCCTGGGGCTCTAAATTGAGATAGCACAGCTACATTAGGAAAGCCTGCCTCGGACTAATTTTGAGGCTTCCCTACAGTGTAGACATGCTATTTAGAAATAAGCTATTTCGGAATAACTATTATGGAATAACTTATTCCAAAATAACTGTGCAGTTTAGACGTAGCCTTAGATATCACAGTCATGGGCATAATATGGTAACTTGGGTAGGATTGTAATGCATGTTCTATGTTCATCTAAGCCTGATTTTTGTAGTACTTGAGCAAATGTGTTTATTTCTAGTTTTTTGTCATACGGTTACTTTTCTGCTTTAGTGATTTTCCAGTACTATTAAGTGGAACCATTGCTGAAATAAAAATTACCAGTAACTCCAATAAGAGGGAAGACATGCCGAACAGTTTGAACATTTGGTTAGGGACAAAAAGAGATGGTGATTCCCCTCCTAAAATGGTGCATAAAAGATCACTGGTAGTTTTCACACATTTGTGCTGTACACACAACATAACAATGCTGGGGATGCTTTAAATAACGTATTTTAAAAACAGAATTAAATAGAAATCATCCCTTCCACTAAAATCAACAATGTGCACAACTGTATTATGTAGTTGATAATACTCGGATAGACGTTTTAGCTTTTTAACCTTTATATTGATCTATTCACAGTATAATAAACAAGTGTAGTATTTGTAGATGGAGGCTTAGAACAAAGTGTCTTAGCCAGTGTTGCTGTCACTCACAGCAAGAAGCCCTTCAGCATCTTGTAATGTAGGAATGTAAGTCCATGTGGTTTAACAAAAGTAGTTTTGTGTAGATGTTGAGAGACAGGGTTATTCATGTTAACATTGTGATTATAGTGATGAATTACAGAGCATGAGCTGGAAAGACTGTGATGTGTGATGCTACAGTGGAACGTACAAAGTTAGATGAAGAAGAGAACTTACCTAATGTAGCAACTTTGAAGTAAACGTGAATTGCTTAAACAGCTGAAACTTTAAAAGCAAACATTCAGCTACTTTTATTCTATTTCCTAACATTATCTCCAGCTAAATCTCTAATCTCTTTTGTGATTAAGGCTTGAGACTTATTTTAACACAGTGTGAAAAACTGTACCTACTAATACATCCATGCCTAGCCTCGCCTCACATTTGTGCTGGAACACATCAGTCTTGTGCTCCTGGCTGTGCAATGTATAAGCAAGTTCGGGATCTAGGTGCAAATATAATGTGATTAATTCAAAGGTTTTTTTCAAAAGAACCCATCGTTGGATTGCAGCTAGTTGCATCAAAGCCTTGGCCAGTCACATAAGACAAACTCACCTTCCCTGAATTTGATTTTTGAATCTTCTGTCTGCACCATGAATCTCCATTGCACATTCAGTACACGTTCCATGAATGGAACGTCCTGATTGCCACAGGAATTCTATGCAGCAGACACCTGTCATGCGATGTGCAGTGCTGACTGGAGAAAAAAAAGCCCAAGAACATCTGGTTAGTTTTAAAAATGGAAAGTGGTTTTGAATAATCACATTTGTGTACAGGCAAGTTTTGAATTCCATGTCTGAGTGTAGTATCACTCTCTCTGTTTTCTTTTGCTGTCTTTCAGCTGAAGGTCCTCAGTTCTGTGTTTGCAGGGGTAGATACCTGTAACTGAAAACTATTAATGCATACAGCCCGGGAATTTGGAGACTTCCGTTGATTTGTATAGGGAAAAGGCATTCTGCAATAGTGACACCAAAGTGAATGGTTGCTGAAAGGTTCTTTTCTAGGGATAACAATAGTCACATCTGAAAGAATATAATATGGGAACAAGCCAGGTTTTGGATTGACTCAGAGTAACTCTCAAGTACTGAAGTATCAAAATACTGTAATGGAGAGGTTTGCAGTTTAACACCAGTGCCAAAGGGAAAATGCTAAACATTAAGAAATAAAAATACAATTATTGAATTTGTAACTTGGAGCAGGACTAAATGGCTCTTGCTATTACTGCAGCCAAAATGGTTTGCCTTACATTTCTCAATGTCTGAAGCCTCACTGTAACTGTGCCTAGTAACATTTTGGTTATTTTCCTGAGTCTGTATATCTTTTAATTTCTCTTGTATTTCGCCATACACACTGTCTGAAATAGAAGACAGAGAGGCTGTTAGCATCTCTTCCTGATTTTGGTGGTACAGATTCCCATCTTTGTTCGATATTAACTTTAGTAAGATTAGAGTTTTTTCTTAATTTAAATTTATCTCATGTTGCCAACAAATTCATCAGAAAAATCATCCCTATTAATACAGAGTATCTGTAGAGGCTAACATTGATTTCTCCCTTGCTGCTGCTTATTAAAAAGTTCCCTGGTGTGAGGAGGATGCTAACTAGAAACTAATATGCATCGTAGCATCATGTACATTTCACTGTTCAGACAAAGAAAGGGTAGGAAATGATTTGCATAAGGAATTTATGCACTCCCTTGTTACATTTGAAAAGGATGGTATCTCCATTTTTACTTCCAGTGGTGGAGAATGGAGGCTTTAGACAATTAATTCAAAGTTGTTTGTTGAGGTCAATGAAGAAGCAAGTTGGTTCTGCAGTGGCAATTTGCATGTCAGAAATATTTATATTTCCTGCTGTGCTAATTAATATTGTTTGTGCTATTGGTAAGACAGGTGCTTATCAGTTACCAAAAAGCAATCTGCAAATAGGTATGAGCAGTAAAGAGAGTGATAGCTAGCAAAATTGTTTTTATAGGTTCTTGAGCATTTCCACAAGAGATATTTTAGAAACAGAATCATGGCTCTCAAATCTTTTTCTGTTGACACATTGCTGACTGTTGAATACTGATAGCTGTACTGTCATCCCATCACTGAGCTAAGTCCCAAAAGACAACTATTAAAAGACAGAAAAAACATAGAGGAAAGTGGCCCAGGACAGAGTGTAGTAAATACTCATCTCCACAAATAGAAAAAGGTGTGTTTTTGATACACATGCCAATGATCCCTATTCAGGCCTTCAGAAAAGCCAATACTGCTGTCCCTACCCGTGTGTCCTGGAGAAATTTCCCTCTTGACACAAAATTTAGAGGCTATTTAGTCCTCTCCATGTGATCAAGAATCATTATACTTCCTTGACTAATCTCATTCACAAAGGTAAAATTGCTACCTCTTGCACTCTAATAAGTAATGGGTCAAGGGCTCTTTATAGCAGCAGACACATTGAAGGCCTCTTTCACCATTAGTTTGCCAACTCTTGGCTGAGAGAGAAGGAAAAAAGCTTCCAAAGAGAGAGTCACCTACGCCATATAGTACAAACTATGCCTGCCTGTATTTTGCTTAGCAGCTAACACCACACCTCATTCCCCTGAAGCTACTCTGTTATGCAGCAACCACACTATCCACCTGCTCCTCCACAGGTCCAGGAGAATAGAAAGATCGTTACAGACCTCCTTTGTGTTCTTTATACTGCAACAGGTCTTGCTCCAAGCATAGTTTGCTCAGATTTAAGGATTTAGACCTCTGTTTTCCCACCACCAAATATGTGTTTGTGAGATGTTATTTTGAAGTAATATTTTCTCCCTTTCTACCAGTGGTGAATGCCTAATTCTATGTTTGAATGTCAGCTGCTGGCTTTGCCTTTCAGTTTTTGTAAAAGTTGGTTTGCCATGATTAAGTAGTCCTAAACATTCTCCAATGACGCCTATAGCTTTGGAATTTAAAAGTAAATTGCTTCTGGGAAAAACCAATCAAACTTACGTTGCAGAACTAGAGAAAACACATTAAAACATATTACTCTGCACTTTCTTGGTGGAATAAATTGAAAATTCCAGCAATGTTTCTTCTAACAGTGTCAGATCCAGAGACATTTAGATTAATTTTGGGTTAGATTGAGTTTCTGTCCTAATTTCAGCCTACTCAAAAAGTCATCCATTTTCCAGTATTTTCTATGAAAATATCTGCTGTCAATGTAAAAATGTAAAGTGAATGACTATATAAAGGGATAGAAAAATATATTGGGAGAAGATAAGAACTTGGCCTTTGTCCAGAACTCTGATCAAACCTGAATTTGAATACCACGAAGAGGGATAGCTCAGTGTTTTGAGCATTGGCCTGCTAAACCCAGGGTTGTGAGTTCAATTCTTGAGGGGGCCATTTAGGGGTCTGGGGCAAATCTGTCAAGGATGGTACTTGGTCCTGCCATGAGGGCAGGGGACTGGACTTGATGATCTCTCAAGGTCCCTTCCAGGTCTAGGTATATCTCCATAAAAAATCTTTCTAAGTTTGAAAGTATTGGATACTGTTTATCTCCTAGTATTTTTTTCAATTTTCATAACCTTTTTCTGGTTAGGTCTAGAAGTAGAGATGCCAGAATAGCAAGATAGACTTTTTCTTGATAATAATACCAATCAAACTAGAAGAAAGAAGACAGTATTGCAATTATAAGAAAGCTTTTTCTTGTGAGGTTTTCACTTCAGTTTTGCAGAATAAAAAAGTTTTGGAAAAAACTCAGAAATGTGGGGTCCTTGCACCTTAAAACTCATTGAGGGACTGAAGGTATTAATGGAATGTAACCTAGCCACTATAAAGAAAAGAAAGTCCTTTTTGTGAGGGGCTTCAGATGGTATGGCTGAAAGGGTGCAGGTGTTTGTTTTTAACATGTATCAGATACAGGTTCATTTTTCATGTAGTTTTAGGGATTGATTTCCCACTTACACAAAGGCCACTTCACACCATTCTGTCAATGTACAGTGCCCCAGCTTTACTAGACTGAACTTGATGACCTCTCAAGGTCATTTGGGGTTCTAGTGTTCTATGATTCTATGAACTGCGGGTGTAAATTTAATTTACACTTAATCTTCTGACATTTCAACAGAGAAGAGTCGTCATACTCCCAACTTCCTTAATCAAAATGTCCCAAGTGAATTAAAATCTGTTCCAGTTTAGATCAACTGCTTTATGATGAAACTGTTCCATTTTCAAAACTTTTTTTCATAATGCTCACTGTATCATATTGAAAAATATTGTGTTGTTGCTGCTGTAGCTTTAATGCTGTGAAAGTTTTGTCTAATTCATTATAACACAGCTGGAATCCTCAAGAGATTTTTGGTTATAAATTCTCTGCTGCTTGTGTCGTTCTCCAGACCTATCATTTTTTACCATTTCTAATGATAAATGTTTCTCACTGATTTTCCCCTCAGTAATCACAGGATCATCATAACCCTCTAGTCTCCCAGAATTGATTTTTGGGGCCCCAAAACCATACTCCCAGGTCCCATTTGGGGTAGGGATGCTAAGGATTAGTTGACTAGTCGATCCTCCCCTCTCCCTCTTAATCTCTCCATCCATAGAAAAGGATAATAATGCTTACCTATATCACTCAGAGGCAGCAAAGGGGAGGAAGCGGGGGTACTTCAAAGTGGCAGCTCTGCACAGCTGAGCTGGGGATCAATTGTGCAGCGCTGCCCCTTTGAAATGCTGCCTTGGCATTTTAAAGTGGCAGCTAAGCCCAGGGTCAGTCAGCTGTGCGACGTTGCCACGCATGGAGCCTGGGGTCAGCTGGGGACTCCAGCTGACCCCGGGTTCTGGGGAAATGCCGCACGGAACCCAAGGTCAGCTGGGGAGTCCCCAGCTGATTTTGGTTCAGTTGAAATGCTGCACGGAGACCCGGAACCACTGGAGAGTCCCCAACAGACCCTGGCTCCACTCTATGCTGCACTGCCACTTTGGAATGCACAAGAGCCCCCGCTGGGGAATCGTGTACATTTCAAAGCTGGCACCCATGTGCAGCCTGGAGTCAGCAGGATTTTCCGCTGGCCGTGGGCTCAACGAGGAGTTTGCATTCCTCCTTTAAAATGAACAAGAGCCCTTTGGTTGCTCTTGTACATTTCAGAGGAGGAATACAGAAGTGCCTATCGACTAGTCCAGTAGTTGATGGAAATTCCATCGACTGCTCGACTAGTCAATTAACCATTACTTAACATCCTTAATTTGGGAAGGTAGATACTGAAGAAATGCAATCTGGATACTGCAGAAATGCAATCTGGATTGCCATTGATAGCAACAAGGGTGCATCAAATTCCCTCTCAGGCTCATGCCAGAATTTGAGCCTGCAGTGCTGCTGAGAACCCAATATGATTTTTGGACCCAAAGAATAAAAATTCAATATCATGACAAAAAGCATGGATTTAGTGGACAAATCATAGAACTGAAACCCAGGGACTCCAGCATTTTAATACTGATTCAAATGCCAGTTCCTTGTTTAGCCTTGGTTACATGAGCTTTTACCTTAATCTCTCCATCCATAGCAAAGGGATAATAATGCTTACCTATATGACTCAGAGGCTCATGATAAATATTTATAAATGACAGTACACTGTGTATGTGCTAAAAATTCATGCAATTACATGCAAACCTCGCCTGACACTGGAATGGGCTCCGCTTATTTGGACAATTGCCCCTTACCATTTTTTAAAATCTCTGTTGTTATGCACAAAATCTAATTCAAGTAACTGGTCTCCATTTCTGCAGTAGGAGATGCTGATTGGAGGGAGTAAGTCAAATCCCTCTTCCCCCCCGCCCTTTTCTGCAAAATGAATCCTTAGTGTTCGTCTGCTCATGCTGGGCAGCAGGTAGTTATCTTTGGCTAGAGAAGGGTAGCTGCTTGCTATCATTTTGCAGGTCTTTCCTCAGAAAGTGAAGGCTGGCTCTCACTGATAAGAGAGAAAAGCAACCAGTGTAATATTACAAGCTAAATATTGAATACAATGGGAATATAAGAAACCACTTGAACGGTAGGAGGCAAAGCACAATCTTTTATTGTGGATTTAGCAGTAATGACACTCTCTTACCATCCATTCTGTCAGAGAGATGACTCCCTAATTTCCTCCCTCAGAAAGGCAGATGCTTATGAGTATGCTGAGCACAGCCTAGTATCACAAGTTATAATAAAATATGTGATAACAGCATGCTTGGCTTGAGGTCTATAGTTTTTCAATGATAAACATTATTTACTTTGTGCAATGAACATAAAAACCTTGGTCTGGACTATAATGTAGAAGCATGGTAATACTGATTGATTTACCAGATGTCATACTCTAGGTAGTGCCTTTGCCATTATCAAATCAATAAATACTGGGTTTTGAAAAGTGCTGAAATGTGAAATAAATACTCAAGAATAACCACAGTTATTGTCACATATGCAAGTTTTATTTATGAAAATAACAGATAAATATGCATTTATAGACATGCTTTGTTATGACATAATGGTAGTTATAGGAAGGGTGATGAAATTGTGACATTTTAGGTGCTAATGGCTACAGCACATAATGAAATTTGTGGGCTTGAGATGAACCTGCATTTAGCCCATTCTTGTAAATTTTCCAATTCCCAGTAGCATACTACAAACAAAAACAGACATTTCAGTTGTGTTCATAGCTCTGCAAGCTTCACAAGTTCAGTACAATTTGGGTATGATATCACTTCACATAACTTAAAAGGAAAAAAGTAAAACATGTTTATAAGAGAGTGGTGTCATTTTCAGTTTATGTGCAAATGTGCTTTTCTAAAACTAGCTGTCATTACATTCTCTCCCTAATGCATAGATTCCTGACGCACCTATTATATTATAATCCTACATTCATGGTCATCTATGAAGTCTTTTACTTTTTAAGATCCCATGACCTATTCATGGGCCAAAATAAGAGTCTGTAATTTGAACCCTTCAAAATTTTAGTGGAGAATTAGATTCAAGTCCTAAATAGAACTGAGTGAATAACTAATTTTGGGATCAATAGAAATTCTGGGGAAAAAATCAGTTTGGAACAAACTGAAACTCTAAATTCTAAAAATTGAAAAAGTTAACCAAAAAATTGTTTCAGGTTTAAAGAAAGCTTTCTTTTGACTTTTTGCCTCGTTATGTTCCTTAGATTTGAACTAAATCCTGTATTTTTGGTTCCTGATTGGTTTGATAAAAGGGGAGAGAGGCTATTTTCACATTTTAGGTGAGAGGCTGCTGGAATCTCCCAAAGAAAAGCCAAAATTTTCCAAAAATATTTCACCGAACAATGGGAGGGATCTCAAAAGATACACTTTTATTTAAAAAATTGACTACTAAATGCAGAAATATCACAAGAACAGATGATGGTGATCAAGTGGTTTGAATCCAAACCTGAATTCTGATTTGGACTTGATGCCCTGTGTCCTAGCATGTCTTCATTGGTCCATCTCTACTGAATATGCATCTTTTCAGTCTGTTATGCTAATTGAGTGTTTGAAATATTCCAGTTTTCTGCTACTCCATTTATTAGTGTTAGAATATCCATCATGGGAGAGGGAGCATTTTTTAGTACACTGATCTCCTGTAGGATGCCTCTCCAATTTTTTTAAAAATTGTGGACACTTCTTCAGTTTTTCAGACTCCCAGTTCCAATTCTACTCTCTCTCTATGGCAACTCAAGTTATTGTTGACTTGAAAGAAACAAGATTAGGATACTGTTTGGGAGCTAATATGAAAAAAATTGCTTTAGTTCAGTATTTGTGGCTGTTAGATTATATTCCTCCCTGTCTTGCTAACTCTGTCCCCTTGCTATCTCTTCCCCTACCATCTGTAGATGGTGGAATTTTATATTGACTAGGGCTGAGCATATCCTCATTATATAGAGCACACATTGCTCTGGGCTACAGCTCTCAGGAAGCATCCCTCCTTCATGAATGATATACGTTTCTTAATAATAACTGAAGCAACTCTGAAAACACTATGGAAGGGTTTTGTAGTTGTTAGGCAATGAGTCTCTACTAGGACCACTGGACACTGTTTGAGAACTATTGTCATACAAGTGTATAATCAACATTGTGTGGATAGTGCCCATTTTTTACATAAATGTTTAAATCCTAGAACACGGTTCTAATTCTAGGCATATTTTCAGTATATTCCAAGTGGTCTCAATGTTAATGTTTTCAGAACAGCATCTCCCAGCCATATTCCATTACTGGAAACTTACAGCCATGCTTTTCTCCCACTGGAATAGCCAGTCACTTATGTCATTATAGGAATATAATGATCCTTTTAGCCTTTAATTTTTACTTTATTCCATAGTGGAATGATAAGGGACTGTTGGAACATGAAGGTATTTTCTATCAACACTACTGCTGTTGATTTATTGACTAGAGTCAGATTCAAATCAAGCAATTATATAGTAGAAGAAATCAATATACTGCAAAACCGAATGTATCCAAATGTGCACTCAGACACTGAAATAGTTTGAAACTGGAATGATGGGAGACTGTATCAGGAAGAGGCTTTCAAAAGTGAGTGCATATGAAATGTTACACTAGGGCTACGTCTACACTGGCCCCTTTTCCGGAAGGGGCATGTAAATTTCACTAGTCGTCGTAGGGAAATCCGCGGGGGATTTAAATATCCCCCGCGGCATTTAAATAAAAATGTCCGCCGCTTTTTTCCGGCTTTTAAAAAAGCCGGAAAAGAGCGTCTAGACTGGCCCCGATCCTCTGGAAAAAGTGCCCTTTTCCGGAGGCTCTTATTCTTAAGTAAGGCTCTTATTCAATAAGTAAGAATAAGAGCCTCCGGAAAAGGGCACTTTTTCCGGAGGATCGGGGCCAGTCTAGACGCTCTTTTCCGGCTTTTTTAAAAGCCGGAAAAAAGCGGCGGACATTTTTATTTAAATGCCGCGGGGGATATTTAAATCCCCCGCGGATTTCCCTACGACGACTAGTGAAATTTACATGCCCCTTCCGGAAAAGGGGCCAGTGTAGACGTAGCCTAGAAGTATAGAGCCAACAGACCCTGGTTATCTGGAAGAGGGATTGAACCTACAGGCTTGGGAGCAAAAGCCATGTGCCTCTACTACAGGGCTACTCAACTTTGGAAGCTTTGGGCCCCACAATGATACTAACAGCACATGCCGAGGGCCGCAACTTAAGTGTGGTTGCATATACATGCAAATATATATATGCAAATATATGCAAACACCTTCTTTCACACTGACTGGCATGAATACAATTAAGGCAAGACTATACAACATGTAGGCCTCATTTAAGTCAGTTCTGCTGATATTAATAAAATGCAATATTTACTCGATTTCCATCCATATGACAGCACTTTTAATGAGCAATGACAGTCTAGGAATTTAACTCCTAAAATGTATATCAACAGAAGACCATTATATTGACTACTTTTTTGTTTTGGCTTCACAGCAGTCCAGTAATTTAACTACTAAAATTACTAAAACTACTAAATTTAACTACTAAAATACATATAATCGTGTATTCATCCAACAAGCATTTCCTCTTTGTTGCCATTTTCAATGCTTCTTACTAAAAAGAAAATTGTATACCAGTGTTTTGGGTGTTTAGCTTGAAGCTTCAGGTTGTGCATTTTTTGAGTGGTTTTACTCAGAAAAAGTTTCCAAACCAGAGTGCTTCAACCTGCAGTGGGTGGGGAACTGGGTAAGTCAGACTAGACATGAGAGGCCCCATCCTGGATTCCCAGCAGGGCTGACATCCCCACATGGAGTCCATCACTCCATGTGGGATGGAGCCTGGGCTGTCCAGCAGCAGCACTGGCCCCAGACATGGCACCTCTCAGGCTCTGCCCACAAATCTAAGCAGCCAGCACTTCCTATAGTGCCCCCAGTGCTCCCGGCACCTCCTCCCTGGCGGTTAGAAAAGCCGACACCCTGTACTCATCTGTTTCAGCCAGCTCATCTGCTTGCGTCATTCAAGGCTCACGCTGTTGTAGAGCGTGTTCCCTGTGAAGGTTATGTTCAAAGAATCCCACCCGTGGGCCGTGAGTTAAGCCCCGCATAAACCCAAAACCAGTGATTCTTCAATTTTTTCCCCCACGGACCACCTGGCTCAATGTAAACCTTTCCGCAGACCACCAATGGCTAATGGAAACTCGCCGTTAATTACATAATTATGCCCGAGCCATTTTGCTAGTGCTGCAGATAGGGAGAATGGTTTAATTTTAATTATTAAACAGATTAAGCATTTTAACTTTCTCATGTTAAATTATCAAACTTCATTTTAAATAAAATAAAATATTAATTTATGTCCAACACAAAAGGTTTCAATGCTTTTTTTATTTTTGGCAGGTTCCTTTTTTGTGTCCGGGGCTATTGATCCACAGAAAAATCAGCTGGGGACCACACAA
Organism: Pelodiscus sinensis; assembly: GCF_052426305.1. Lineage (NCBI taxonomy): Eukaryota > Metazoa > Chordata > Testudines > Trionychidae > Pelodiscus > Pelodiscus sinensis. The sequence goes on along the minus strand of NC_143053.1, from coordinate 187,790,983 downwards.
GTGAGAAGCAAAAGAACTTCTAAAAACCCCAACCCTCACTGATGTGGCCCCCAACTGAGACACCTCACTCCTCTGGCGTTCCAGTCCCATGGAGAGAAGGGAAGGGAAGGAACAGGGAGGACTGAGGTTCAGGGCTTCCCAGAGGCCAAATGTACTTTTCTGCCATTCTGGTGTTAGTGGATTTTATGGACCCCATTAGGCTGTGGGGTGGGGACAAAAATGAGGGGCTCAGTGTGCAGGACACGGCTGCCAGTGAGTGGGATAGGGATGGAGTGCAGGATCTGGGAGGGAGTTGAGGGTGCAGAAGCAGGCTGGTAGTAGAGTGTCTGGCCATGGGGAGTGAGCAGGAGCAAGGGAGGGTGCAAGGAGCAACCATGGATGCAGTAACAGAGTGGGGGTAGGTGTCTGGCCGGAAGGGAGGTGCAGGAGCAGACTGGTGGTAGTGTGTTTGTTCACTGTTGTTTTCAGCTACAGACTAACACAGCCACCCCTCTGAAACTCTTAATGGCTTAAGATAAAAATGAAAAGATTCTTTTAACACCTTTATGCAAACTTTGTTTGAAATATAATCATGCAAATGTCCTCCTAGCACAAACACACACACCAAGCTTCCCCCCACTCCTCCAAACTAGCCTAACAGAGAGGACTTCAAAAACAACAATAACAACAACAACAAATGGTCTGGTAGCACTTTATAGACTAATGAAACATGTAGATGGTGGTATGAGCTTTCGTGGGCACAGCCCACTTCTTCAGGTGACTGGAGTTATGAGTTGGGGATATGAAAACTCGAAATAAATAGGAGAGGGGAAGGGGAGGGGAGAGAGAAAGAAAAAGGGAGAAGGGTGGGAGACAGAGCATCATTAAATATCTGGAAAATGGGTACTTAAACCTAAGCAGATAAAAATCAAAGTCAATAGATAGATTCCTAAAACAGACTTCCCCCTGACTCCACCTGGTTGCTCAGATGCCAGCACTTAATCACTCCCTCTTTCCCCCACCCACTGCACGCAGTCAGCCCCTTTACCTCCCCTTTCCCAGCCCAGGAAGATTGAAGATACTGCTGGGTCTCTGCCTCTCTCTCCTTCACAGATGGGACTTTCCCCCAAGCCAATTAATTACTCCCTCCTCCAAGTCACTCATTCCCTGCTTATCTAAAACAAAAAACAGGACTATGTAGTACCTTAAAAACTAACAAGATGGTTTATTAGGTGATGAGCTTTCGTGGGCCAGACCCACTTCCTCAAATAGTGGAAGAAAATTGGCATGACCATATATACCAAAGGATACAATCAGAAAAATGAACCAGTGTGTCAAGTGTGTCCAGTATTTTTGTTGAAACCATCTGCCAACCCTACTCACACAATTTCTAATGCCATCTGATTCAAACATTCCTAAAATGAAATATCGGAATTTCAAAAGTCTTGTGCTTTGGGAATGTGAACAATTGTAGTAATCTGTCCTACCCTGATTGTTCTGTAATTTGATTCACTGCATATTCCCATTCTCCCATTTACATCCTTGATAAACAGAGGGAAAGAAACCAAATCGGCTTCCAATTCAACTGAGGCAATAATGAAATGGTTTGTTGTACAAGTTATCTTATATGCACTTGAGCTTTAAACTGCAAATAGTAACGAGCCACAGATGTCATTATGTAAATTCATTCTTAGGACAATGATTGCAGCTAAATATAGGAAATACAGTTATAACTGCTTGATTTATTTGCATAAATAGATGTCTGAAAGACATAAGTGGTAATAACCAGTGTTAAATGACTTTATAATAGGATTTTTAAAAAATAAAAAATAAAATTGCTACAACTACTAATTGAAGGGGATTAACTAGGCATGGGTATAAAAAACAAACACAAATCATTCTCAGCACAATTTTAAAATTCATTTTGTGTCATTCTCCTTGATTAGTTGTGCTAGCCCTGTGATGTTTGGTGTGATCTTTCAAGTTTATATTTTAGAAATGTGCAAACATATGTGCGTCCATTAGTCTGTTTTTTCAAGAACTCCTCCTAAATGGTAAGAGTTAGAACCACCAAATTTGGCATGAAGCTTACTTTTATCATAACTCATAGCAAGGTGAAGGTTTGGTTGTATCAACACAGTAGGAGGTGAGTGGAATTCGACCGATACTCATAAATTGCAAAGGGAGGGGTCTGTCAGGAGTGATGCAGTGCACAAATAGGTCAAACCCCATCGAAGCAGCATTACTACAGAGGAACCATAAGGACAAATACATCTTCTGTGTGTCATCAACTAACACGTATTGCAGATGTTAAATTTGGGGGGAAGAAACAAAAGAAAAATGTGTAGCCACAGGGCAAAAGGTTGATTGTGGAAAAAGGAACTCTTGTATATTTTAAAAGCCATTAATAAAGCACATCATCAGTGGTAAAACTTTGCTCTCTAGAATGTTTGTTTTTATTTCTGACCACGGAATTTTTCTGGCGAGTAGCAAGCCGCTCTAGTCTGCAATGGCCCACAGAATCCATAGAGTGAAAAGAATGGATTTCTCATCCAGTTGGCTAAGAACGTGAATCATGCAGTCATTGTAGTACAGGTTGAACTGCTCTAATCCGTACTTTGTGCTTCAACAACATCCGTGGTCCGGCATGATTTTAATTAGCCAGACGTTCACTTTTCATGGGTGTGGCCAAGAGTCCTGTGGTCCCATAAAGTTTGTTTACCACGACCAGTTCTGGCACTCAGTGTTTTGTGCTGGTATTTAGCTCTAATTTATCCCTAAATAGCCTCTAAGAACCCCATAAGCAGTGGACGTGTCGGTAATGCTGCTAGACAGTATTGACCTCCATCAGTCCAGCAAATTCTCTGCTTCAGCATTGGCCAAGTCCCGAGAGTGCTGGACTAAAGAGGCTCAACCTGTACAACCTCAGTCCCCCAATCTCATGTCTGTGCATAACAAGGACATGCTTTTGTAGGCTGCTGTGTCTCAGTTCACCTGAAGAGCATGTCTGATCAGTCTGCCAACAGAGTTGCAACAGCACTATTGCCCCATCTCCAAAACTCCGTCTGCCTGTGTGTGTGTGTGTGTGTGTGTGTGTGTGTGTGTGTGTGTGTGTGTGTAATTTTACTGACATTTTTAAATTTTAAAATGTAGATGAGTGGTTAAAGAATTAGAATAAAAGATGGCAAAAGAACTGAACAGATGATATTGTTAGGATGGGCACTCTGCATGATCCTTGGGAGTTATTCTGATCACGTAGTACAGGTTACATATTTATGAAATATCCCAGGCAGGCACACCAATTGAGTTAAACCCATTAACAGTGACTCTCACAAGAATCCCTACAGCTTCCCATCACTCAATATCAGGCATTAAGATTGAATGTAGGCATCAACATACAAGATTACAGTCTCTGTAAAACCGCCACCAGAGAGGAGAGATGGGCAGGTCATCATCAGGCATAGAATACTTCTGCTCAGAATAATTGCCTATTTGCTCTACATCCCAGCTCCATTCCTTGTGCTTAGATCTCCTGCACATCTAGTTAGAACTTGCAGAATTAATATCAGGTTTCCTGTCACCTCACTCATTACTTTTGTCAGGGGAATTCAAGGAAGGAAGTCAACAACAAGGCTTTTAGCAGCTATTTCTTATAGTCGTTTCTTTTTTCCCTTTTATTTAAATGGAAACCTGTCTGCCTGTCAGGTTATTTCTTTAGGCTACACTGGAAAGAACATCAGAATAGACTATGCTCCCACCATGCAGATATCATTGTTAAAAGATCACTATTACGTCCTTAAATTATCCCTCCTACCCACAGCCACACCTTTAAAATACAGGTTTTAGAGGACAAACTGTGGAGAAGCAGATTGGAGATGTCTTTAAATACCACTTCCAGGAGAATTTCACTTGGAAGGAAAAAATACAAATACTTGCTTAATTTTTAAATTCCTGGATCTTTGTGTCAAGAATGAGCAAATATAGGATGGTAGACTGAGATCTTCACTAGAAAAAGTATTTATGCTATAGTATAGC